>NC_141819.1:33636283-34010450 GCF_982586985.1 Callionymus lyra | reverse complement strand
TTCAATGCAAACAGGTGGTTCTCTACTTCAGAGTCCTTTTGAAATAATATGATCTGCATGTGTCATCAATACAATGGGAATGAGTGTTTTAACAGATAACGAAAATGAAAAAAAACACAGGTCTGCAATAAGTTGCCCTGGTAATTAACTTTTTGCCAGCTTCTAAATCATTTCCCGGATATTTTCTAATGAGCTCTCCACAGACTATTTCCACAGAAACCACCTTTTTTTTAACGGGGTTGACATTAAGTCCCCCAAGATGTTTTTTGTAATCCTGCTGAAGAACAGCAGCATCTCTTCCAGACTCCTCTGGTCACACTTGAGACTACCTGGAGGATTACAACAGCTTATGGCGCACTCATGTCAGCCCTAAAGTGAAGCATCACTTGGTGGAAACTGGAGTTCTTCAAACTGTGACGATGAAGAGTTCAGAAATATATTGTCGACAAGAAAGTCTAGCGAGACAGACAAAAGGGTCAGGTGGGAACCTGGAGAGGGAGCGTGACATTTACACCACAACAGACACACAAACATGCGTTTCATATGTCTTGTGCTACACTTGGACAGATAGATGGACCAGAGATTGCCTCAACCCCAGGTAATCCCAAAAGCCAGCACACAGACATTAAGAGTGAGGGAGGCGTCGGTGACGGGGAGCGGAACAGACAGCACAGAAGCAAGAGATGGACAGATGAGGACCGGAACTATTGATCTGTGTGGAGGCTGCGAGCTGTCACACACACACACACACACAAACACACACCTCTGTGGTCACACACAGCAAGTCACCGCAAATAAATGCCACCCACATGTCCGTTAGCCAGGTCGAGCAGGTCCCGCAGTCGGCAGCCTCTTCTGTGCCTCCGCTCAAAGCAGATGCTGTTTTCTAGCACCACGTAGTCAGCGCCGGCGGCCCGCAGGATGTTGTGCACCTCTTCTGGGGAGCGACGGCTGTAGATCTGATACACCTGCACACAGAATACACATAATGGGTCAATAATTGACACTAGTTTAGTCAAATATGTAATGTATACAGTATATATTTTCTACCCTTACTAGATCAGTGACATTTTAACTCATTTTTAAATATATACAAACCATATAACAATCATTAGCAAATCCTAACTGAAATCTAATGCAGGCATGTGTCAAAATTAATGGCCAAATCTGGCCCGCTTAGACATTTTAAGTGGCCCTCTAGATGGTTAGCTCAAATAGAAGAGATAGATATTCATGTTTATACGGGTAACGATACAATGTCAGTTTAAGATAAGATAAGAAACAGAGATTATGGATAATAACACGTAAAGATAATTCCAATAAGAGTCATCTGAGTTTGACACCCCTGATCTAGTGTTGAGGAGACCATTTGTAATAACTGTTCTATATAGCATATTTATTGTTCAAACATATTTTTCAGTATTGTGTGGGCAGCCCCACACAGATATATTTATACTTGAGATGTTAGTTTGTGTTCCAAATTGTTTTATTTCTTTAAATACATTTTTACTCATTATCTTTAATATAAAATAACAAAGGTTTGAGTTTGTTGAGATTATTTTAATATTTAGTCCGTAAGTAAGTAAGTAAAAGCTATTTGTAAAGCGCCTTTCTAGACCAGAGTCACAAAGCGCTCAAACAATTAAAAGCAATATACAGTTAAAACTACATACAGATTTAAAAACTCTAAAAGGCCAAGACTACATAAGACGAACACAGAAGTCCCAGAAAATCGGGAAAAGCCTGTACAAATAAAAAAAGCCAGAGTTTTGTATTAACTGCAGGAGACAGCTCCTTCTTGTTTAGACAGGAAAATACACTATTGCAATAGTCCAAATGAGAAGAAACAAACGCATTGATTATTATTACAAGTACGGACTCAACCCTGCAACCTTACCATCAGGCGCAATAACCAAAGTTTCAGTTTTGTCCACATTTAACTTAGACAAGCGTCTAGGGCTCACTTGGATGACATGAACAGTAGAGTTGGATGTTATCAGCAAAAATGTGGAAATAAACATCAGGAAATCTCTGAATGATTTTACCCAGGGTAATCAAGTACAGCAAAAATAATAAAGGAACCAAAACAGAACCTTGAGGGACCCCAAAAAACAGTTGATAGTTGGCTATAAACAGACCCAGACAGTCCCACTTCATCCCTCAGTCTTCTCAACAGGATCTGGTGATCAACTGTGTCAAACGCTGAGGACCAGAAGAGTGTATTGACCCAAGTCAGCCGACATCATGAGGTCCCTGGAAACTTTCAGTAACGCTGTCTGCGTAGAGTGATGTTTACAGAAGCCAGACTGAAACTTCTCATGGATGTCGCTCTGATCCAGTAACAAAGACAGCTGCACAGACACCACCTTCTCCAAGATCTTAGACAAGAACGGAAGCTTAGAAATAGGCCTGAAATTACTGGGGTCAGTCAGGTCTAAGTCTGACTTTTTACGTAAAGGCTCCACAATAGCATGCTTAAATGCATTGGGAAATACCCCTGTGTAAAGGGAGAGGTTTACCATTTTGGTTACCCAGGGACCAATTACATCAAACACTTTAATAAAGGGCGTTGGAAGAGCAAGAAGAGGGTTTCATCTTGCTCACCAGTGCCGAAATATTTATAGGTTTAAAGAAGGACCACAAGGTGGAGACAGTCTCAGTGACAGCAGGGGTTCCACACAAAAGGGGAGGGATTTTCTCGTTGATCAATTTCATTTTGTCACTGAAAAATCTCAACAATGCATTGCTGTCAGCTTGCTGACAGGGGTGATAGGAGCAGCAGGACACACGAGAGAATTTATCATGTCAAACAACACTTTGGGGCTTTTCTAATTTACTGTTTCCAAATGTAATCAGATCTCGCATTTTCCATCATCACATTGAAAGAGGACATCAGATCCCTGAGGTGAAGTCTGTGCAGTTTAGTAGACTTCCAGAGACGCTGAGTCTTTCGACAAAGTCTCTTCAGACTCGTGAGATCTTAATTTTTCCAATGGCATCGTTTTTTCTGTTGTCAAGTTTGATTTAACAGGTGCCACTTGATCCAGTATTTCAACACAATGACTAATGAAACAGTGAATCAAATCGTCAACGTTGAGGCAATCATTGAAGAAAAAAAGGGTTAAACGTAGTATCGGTAGAAAATGTACTGTTTTATCGTGAAAGAATCGCGTATCTGAGTGTACAAGAACTTACAACACTGTACATTATATCCACATACTCATGAAAAAGATGAATGTTAGGTACAATACATATAGCAAAACACTGCACCATAAATAAATAATTAAACATGGTAACATTTAAATGTTGTTTTATGTAAAAGAATGGATAAATGAAGATGGCTAGAACTTGCAACCTTGCTAAAATGCAGCCATGTATTGTTAGGGCTTCTAAATGAGAATGGCATTTGTTTATTTACTAGGAAAAAAAGGAGTAATTTGCATTGAAATCATTGATAGGATGAAGAGTGGGCCAAGAAGAATCCATTACATGCTGGGGCAGATCCAGACATTTATTTCTAAGGAATCATTACCTAGATCTTGACAGTTAGTGCTGGCCTCTCGTTGCACTCTGCGAAGTGAATTGATTTGGTCTGACCTGCGTATTTATGGAAGAAGTTAAACGTTCTTTTTTTTGGGGTTCTTTTGTTTTTTAATCTATCTGAACAAAAACAAAACAACATTTAACACACAAAATGCTTTCCTAAGACCATGTTTTTTAATTTGTTAAATTAATTTTACTTTTCAGAGTATAGATCAGCGACGGCATTTAAAACGGCATAGCATCTATTTGGTTGCAAAGGATGAACCTAATTTAATAAATTATTTACAATACTTCATGACAAAATCTTGTCGAAGGCTGTTCTACATACAAATACATTATTAGACTTTACAATTGTAGCTTACAAGTATGCCTGCAGGGTTGGGGAATTAGTTTCAACCAGTGGGAAAATAATACTTTATTCTAAATAATGCTTCTTTGTCTGTGAATGAATTAATTTTGCAAAAGCTTTTAAAGTGACTCCTTCATACCACACACACACACACACAGCCCGAAAGGTTTACGCCAGCGTCGTGGAACATTAATGAGCTCCACACAAAGCCCTGGCCTCGCCACAGGCTCAGCATGGCTGGCATCCCACTGGGAGGCAAAACATCAGCTCAGCTACCCAAGAGATGACCCGCATATTACTTGCTGCTTATTGTGAATAAGTCATACGCTGCATGCAGAGGCAGGAGTAAACCAAATGAATGAGACATGTCGTTTTCCAGCACTTTCCCATCAATCGCACTAAAGCCTGTTCCCTGTATTTGAACTTTATTCCTTTCACAGAGCGAATAAAAGGTGTTGGATTACTTTAAAGTGCAATAAGATCCAGGGCTACAAGTGCCTAATCTAATGAAATGAAACGGCAACAAAGTGTTGCTGCAAATTACCATCATACAATTTTGTTTTTCAGTATGTCAAAGCATTAGTATTTACACCACTGTTGAATTCTTTATTTAGCTTTCTGTGACCCATAAACCAAATTGCAGATTTTTTTTTGCAAATTTAAGAAAGAAAATTTGTAATTATACAAGCCGCACCGGATTTTAAGCCGCAGGTTTAAACAGCCAAAAAAATGAACTAGCGGTAATTCACGTCCATTTCTTACACTTAAATAAATAAAGCACTGTGTTATTCTTCTTAAGCATTGTTCAGATATTTACAGTCCGAGGAACCAGCGACAAAAGCACGAGGCAGGTGGACAAACTGTCCGTGTCCTTCAACCGGGGAATTATTTCTTCATCACGCCGGCAACACGGATGAGTAGTTTGCTTTTTTCCACCTGATCGTAACGCAGTGATTGCGCGGATAAACGCAACTTCACGGCGGGCCGTCCTGCGTCTCTGCGCCTCACCTAGGATTCACTTAACGCAGCCTTTTTTCTGGACAATAATGGACTTGAACATTGGACACTGATCGCGGGGATTTGATTGTGGGGTGTCGTGGGTGTTCGTTGTTTTGTTCAGAGCTCCGCCCCATGAAGAATGTGTGTGTGACGATCTCTCGAGGAGTTATGTGAGAAGGTCCGTTACAAAACGTCAGAGGTACTTCATCCATATTTATGATTTCATCTGGCCCGATGGAATTCTCCGCTATCTTTGTTTGAGTGAATGTGCGGAATGAAGTAAGTTTCTCCTCGTAGTTGGGAGGGAGCTGCTGACACAAAGTTACTCATTCATTCTATCGGTCTACTGTTGCTGAGCAAAATGTTTTTCCCGCCACGAAAAAAAAATGAATAAGCCGCACCGTAGTATAAACCGCAGTGTTTAAAGTGTAGGAAAAAAGTAGCGGCTTGTAGTCCGGAATTTACGGTATGTTATATAACCTGGTCAAATTTGGGTATTTTAGCTAATTCTATATAAAACAATAGATAGATACATACTTGTATGGAAGACTGATCGTCAAACAAATAGCAACTTTGATACAACATTAGGTGTGTCAAGAACCTGGCGGTAGGATACTTACACGATACATGGTCAACTATCAAACACTCACCAAGCTAATTATTCTTCTTCAACATTGTTTTTATGATCATTGGTCCTTCCATTCCTTATGAAACACTGGTTTCTTTATAGGTCACAATATCAACATAAATCTGATCTCAGCAAACCATCCAGTGGATCAAATCAAATTCCAATTTCTTGAAGGTTTTGTCAGTGGGATGATTCAAAGTAGAAAATTCATGCTAGAGCATGACTTAGTCATCTATTTTTTTCTTTTTAAAGTTTTATGAACAGCTTTGAAATTAGAAGGAGGTTCCAATATTTCAACAATCTCATTCAGAGTGCCATGTCTTTCTTTAAAAAGTAAATAAAAAAGGATTGAAAAAAGAAGCTTTAATGCTAAAAATCCTTCCATAATACATAGGGGAATATGCTCCATCGTGCTGCCATGGAAGCCAAGAGGCACACGCACATCTCAAGGTCATTTTACTCTTTTTTACAGGATCCATTTTTTTTTTCAGCTTCATTTTTCCACTGTTCCACTTCAAGTCAGCCTAAATGGGTGCACATTGTCCTGTGAGCATCCTCTGATCCCATATTCATTCACACAATCACCGGAGGTCACTGGCCCCTATCCACCGACAATTCCCTGGTCTCTCACGCAAGACATTAGCGCTGAGCTGAGTGAGATGGATGGCTGTGGCGGCGAGGCTTCACACCGCCACAGTCCTCACTTCCCCGACACGAAAGCGTGTCGTCTCAGAGGATATATAAGACAATATGAAGGGGAACGTGCTTCAGCTGACAATGTTTGTAGAGGTGGGATGTTCTACAGGCCAATGGTTGACAGAAATAACTTTTTCCCTTTACGCAAATACAACCTGGAAGTTATTTGGAACATCTGTGCCGGATATATGCAATAATGCAGTTTGAAAAGATGATCATGACACAGGCAAAAAAAAAAGAAACTTGAACATATTTCAGACGTTAAACAACATTTAATATGAAGCATGAGTAGTTTGAGTCTTAATGAGGACACATTTGTTATCTAAACTATAAAGTGTAAAACTTTCATATGATTTGAAACTTTAAATTACATGTAATATAATTGAATAATACAATTAATTTTTGACCAAAAAATGCAATTAGCATCAGCCATAATTAGAAACATTGTTTTGTTTTTGAACTACACATTAAAAAATAGTCCAAATCTCATTTATTTTTTTAACCATGTTATGTCCCGAGCTCCGTCGAGTAGTTAAAAATACGGTCTAGTAAAACAAATTAAAATACACCTGCACAGCAAATACTTCATTTCAATATAATGAAACAATATTTTACATGCCTCAAATTCTGTTCTGTATTTATGTTCCTTCGAGTACATGGAAACAGTGTGTACCTGTCTGGTCCTCTCCCGCAGGTCTTTATCTTCATAATGGGGATGGTTTGTCAGAACTCTGCCAGTGCACAGCTTGATGCCGGCCAGCAGCTGCATGCTTCCGGCAAATACGGCCTGCTGTGGGGTCTTTGTGCTGCGGACACACAGGAAAAAAAATGCATGTGGACATCACTTACATAGAAATATGGATATTATAATCTTTTCAAAATGGGGCATAAGGGCAGCGGGACGCAAAAGAAAGATGTAGGGCGTTGTATGCAGGAAATAAACTGTAGGTGGCGGTGTATAATTATATTATCGTGCATTTGATCAAGATCAACAATACATCTGTATGTTTTCAACTCCACATGGAAGTGCTGTATCGTTGAAGACTCATGAAACAGCTGAGGAGGTATCATGATACGGTGTCTTCAATTTAAAAGATCCCGATGGCACTCTGCTTTATAATCAACACATACTTGTAAAGCGTACCATAAACATTCCATTGAGACATAAAATGTCAAAGAAAGACGTTATTCACATTGACTCTATGGAATTCAGCTGAACTGTAGGAATGTTGTCGTCTAGAGGGCTGTGCTTTGGGCTGCCTATTAAGCTATCTTGACCTGAAATGGCCTCTATTTGGATGGGAGCCTTCTGCATATGACCGCTAACACCCCCACACAAACACCTCTCACCTCTGCTGTTTTTCAAGGGGTTGCTTTTAATCTAAACTCATTCCTCCAAACAGGACAGCGCAGCAAAAATAGTTTGCCTGTGCACTAGATCGAGGCTTGAGAATTTGTCATCGCAGCACGAACAAACTAGGACCCTCTTTCCACTCATGTGCACCAAACTAAGTTGAACTAACTAACACAAATTGTTGCGCAAAGTATAAAGGTTAGTTTAAATTAATGTATATATTATTTTAAACAAGACGTGAAAATCAAGCAATGGTTTAATATCAACATGTTTCTATAGAATAAACACAGGAATATAAAAATATAAATACATTTCATCTCAATTTTAATAAAACATTTAAATGGAATGCTGGTTGAACACATCGTCTGGGCTGTGCAATATGTTGTGGTACTTTGATATATACAATGATAAGAGAATCTTTTTCCAAAACTTTCATGCTATTTTCAAATTCTCAAGGTCTGTTATGTGAAAAGTGTTTCAAATTCAATCCATTTTTATACCTGTGCAGAAACGTTTTTCAACTTTGTATTAGCTTAACAGTGGTTCGAACTTTTTTTTAAGAAAAGTGCATTGTTGTGTTATTGGTTTTTACTTCAGACTATAAAGTGACTACATTAAATTTTGCATTATTTAATTTAAAAAAAGTATACAACTTACTTTCTACGGGTAAAACCAATTTGTTAAAATAATAAACACTTGAGCTGATATTAAAAAAAAAACATTGGTTTATATTAAAGATTGTCGCCATACTAATCATATTTATTGATAAAAATTAACTTGGTTTTAAATTTAGACTTTTTAAAAATGTATTCTATTTCAAGTTTATAGTCTCTTTTTTTCAAAGCAGTGATAAAAGTCTATAAGTCGAGCACTTATTCCTCATGTTTTTGCAAAATAAAAAGTCCTATGTACTGCAAATGTTTGAAGAGCAGTAAGCATATTTTAATTTTCCATTTAACATCAAACATTGTGTCTATTAGACCAGTCAATCATATAAAGGTTTTCTGGACTTGCTTTAATTTTTTTTAAAGCTGTTTTTGCAACAGACATGTTGAAGACTACAGGTGCAAGTAGCTGCTGTAAACACTACAAAATATATCTCATTACTCTTTTTTTCTTTCCTTAAAGTCTCAAGAATTCTGTCTTTCTATTCCAGACAAAAAAGCATACTGTTTTTGTTTTGTTTTTTCAGTCAAAAGTTTGTTGTTCTGTTCATTTTATTTTAACATCAAGAGTCTGCTGAGATTAAATAAACCAGTGTTTTCGAGCTCTCGGGCAGATATATGGACAACATGGTCAAGGCCTCCTGACCTGCAGCTGAAGTGGGTCATTTCTATTCCACTGCTCCCAGGAAGAAGCTTCGAAAACCTCCTGTGTAAGTGGATTTACACTCAATTTATAACTTATAGCCAATGTGAAAATGCCAGAAGGCACTGGCACTGCAGCCAATTGACATTATAAAAGCAGAATAATAGTATGAATGTAGGAAATATGAAAGTGGTGCCGAGACATCAGTGTGATGAAACTTTATTTCATACTGCAGTTCACCTTTCTTGAGGTAATATTAAGGACAGGAAAAATTATTACTTTGATGAAACCGCTGCAGATATATTCCAAATCTTCTCTGAGGCAAACATGCGTTATCAAGATTTGCGATGTGATAGCAAAATCATATTATTACGTTTTTTCCTTTATGAGGAAGGATTTAAATGTCAAGATCAAAAATAGTCTTAAAACTGTGAAGCCACAGCCATGAATATTTGATAGACAAATCAAACTCTTTATTTATACTGAACAAGAAAAGAAATGAATACTAAAGAGTCGGTAAATGGAAGTATGTGTTACATATGTTAATACATCTATGTAGATTCAAAATGTGCATTTTGGCATAAGAAATAGAAACAGGAAGGCACAGTAGGATTAATAAAGTCTATGTTCTTTTTGCCCCAAATCTGAAATGTTCTGTTCATTGTGTGTTTGCCCGTATAGGTCATAATACTTTGTGTGTCGTTTAGTAAAGACCTGGTGACATCTTTCCTGCCATATTCTCCCGCCAACTCGGTGGTCGACAAAAAACAGCGCCAACATATTTTTGAGAACGAGTCTTCTTTATGTGCAGAAATATATCAGACAAAACGTAAAGTATGGTGATAAAATGAAAAATGTGACTAAAGGTGGTTGCTGAAATGGAAAACTATGCTTAAATAATTAACATTGAATAAAACAAGACATTGATGTTTTTTCAGGTAGCAAGAAAATAGTTTTACTGCATCAGATTAACATCCGTCTCCCTACAGACCCCAACATTTTATCTGGAAGAAATCTTCGAATCCCAACCACTAGACTTTCCAAGGTTCTAGAAACCTTAACCTGCAACAAAAAAAGTGCAGAAAAAAAGTTGACTCTACCAAAACAAAATGCTTAATTCTTTAGTGATTTAGTTATTGAATTATTACCGTGTGTTCTGTTGTTCTTGAATAAATAATTAAATTACAAATCATTCAAAACCATCCTGGGATTTAGTCCCATTTGACAAGCTTTGTCTCTGGTCCTATACAAATTAACTTAAAAGAGCGTGTTTAGTTCCAAATAAATTGTCATGTGTAAGTTAGTTCTAAAGAAAACTTGTATACATAAACGTTGGGGGAAAACGTGTCTGATGTGGTGATTAACTTATCACCTGTGGCCACAAACAAATCCGTTTTGCCTTTTCTAAACTTTACATCTTTGCAATTCAGAAACAAAACGTATCAGCCGTTTGACTCAATCTAAAATGCACAAGAGCATGTTGGATTTGATTACATCTGATTGCCTGAGGCTCTTTGAATTCAGACTGCTGAACATGAATGATAAGAGAGGCAGAGAGTTTTTTTTTCCAGACTGCTGTATTTGTAACGCCTCACTTTGTTTTCGCATTTGAACCTTGGAAAATCCAGGAAACACATTAACACGGAAGGCAGAAGTATTACCATAGGAAATGATCACTAGACCACATGTGTCAAATCCAGCCCGCCAAGATTGGTTATGTGGCCCGTTGGATTGTTGGTTGAATTGGTGTAGATTATTGTTCTTGTTGATATTGTGACCTATAAAGATGTATACATTTGAATTAAGATAAGAAAAAGATTATGAATTTGTTTGGTGAAGTACAGCAAACACAGATATAATTAAGAAAAAAAAGTCTTAAATACTGAAAAGATATCTAACTCATACTTCCTATTAAAGAAAAAATACATTTGCTTAGTCGATTTTGGCATAGACTCGGGCATGACATTTAACTTTGGATGACTCAGACTCGAACACTTAGTAGTAGTAAAAGTAGAAAAATAGGAATGAGTAACACATGGACAGATACCCCAAGACTACACTGTAAAGTAAATAAATAAATGTGTGATGCAAGATGCTGTTGTCTCCTTTTTATTTGCGTTCACTATCAGAGCCAGTGATAAAAACAGGATGCGCAGGATCTTGGGTGGTTGGCTGGAGGGTTTATGAATAAATGGCTCTCCATCGATGGGCTCTCCATCTCTGATGTAGAAATGAAAGATAACGAGATTCTTTCTTCCTCACGCCATATATCTCTACGCAAAACTTTGTAAAAAGTTTAGTTCTGGTCTTGGTTAAGTGAGTGCACTATAACTGCTTCACACTGTTGTGTATTTGTGTTTTTTTCTAACTTTATATAATGCTTCTATACCTCTTCCATTTGTTATTTACTTGTATTATTGTACATTCAGTTATGCTTTTTGTATGTATTGTGTAACCTTGTTTACAATAGGGTGGCCAGTCCTGTCCAGGTTAAAGGAATGGAGTTTAAGCTGTTTTAGATCTTCCTAAATAAAGTATCAGTCTATCATGGTGAGCAAAAAGGTAAATCGCTCTATTTACCTGTCTAGCTATGCTCCTACTCTCACCTATGGTCATGAACCTTGGACAGGTTTCTACTTCCGCAACCTGACCTTCGATTAGCAGTGGAAGATTAAAACTGTGATCAAAAAAAGAATCCTTTGGTATGAAAAGGTACTCCTGACAGTAGAACATTTAAAATATTTATTCACCTCTACCTCTCAAAACCATGACAATTTAATCTTTACTATATCAAATTTGAGCTGCAATAAAAGATAGATCACTGTTTTTTTTTTTTAAAGTAAGAGAGAACTGAAGTTTCTTCTAGAATATTTTTCCGGTGCTCAATCAATTTTGTCTCTTGCATTTTTCAACATATTCCCCTCTGTGTCATCAAAAGTATTCCTAACTTATCGCAGATCACTTAAAATTGCTTATGTTGAGGAAAAACTTGGCGTGTATTTGCTGCAGCCAGCATTGATAACAATTTTTGTAGGCATTTCGGACATGGGAGATGAACAAAGTCAGGTTTTTGCTCAGAACTGCTGACTTGAATGTTGGTTCCGTGAATGGGTCTCCAACGCTGAGTAATGAGATGAGGACTCCAGGATTTGCAGCAGAATTGCTGTCAGAGCTCTCATTAATAATTTCGACTGCAGCCGTCATAAGTCTCAATCTAGCACTATACAACTTGACGCAGGGGCCCATGAGGCAGCTCAAAAATATCGTAAGATTGCATTTGTGAGATGCAGTTTAGCCAAGGGGCATTTCAAGTTCACCGCTTGGCAGAAATGAGTGTTTCCACAGTTTTTATTATGATATTATGATCATAAACAGTGTGTGCTGTTCAGGATTGAAGAATCCGACGTGTTTAAAAAGCGATATGATGTACAGTGAAGATACTAATAAACAACTAGAAGATGTTTAATAGAAAATGTTTGACTAGATAAACGTCTCTATACAGGTGTTAACTTACCAAAGGTTAGGTTACAACAGTAATTTAATTCAAATCATAGCTTACTTGCATTTCAGACATGGTTACTCAAAGGCGTTTTTAATAGATTGTATCCTTTCTTAAGAACTGATCGCTTGTAGAAGAATTAAGCTTCAACAAGAACGGATTAGATCATTAACCATACGCCTGAATAGCCATTGCCAAGTACAAGATAAATACACAGTAAACTTTTTTACTGTGAGATATAAAAATATAATGTTTACCTCATTCCAAACAAATACATCTCATATGTTTTATTAGGTACTATTTTAGACAGGCGTCAAGAACCCTCCATCATGTTTTCTTTTATGAGAACCTGCTTCATTAAAAATAAAATAGCCCAAAAATTACCAAAAATGTTATACCTCCAATTCCATTATATGCTCTGGTACCTAAATGTATTTACATTTTTTAATTTTGTATTACTACTACAGTATTATCTTAAAATATATGTTAACTTGAGTAATAAGTAAATATCAATGTGGCTATTTATCGATTACTTCTTCTTCTTTTTTTTTTACATATTTGTATTTTAATTCAAATGTATTTGCATTTTATGTGTTTTTTTTATTTTTGACCATATTTTGCATGTACCTATCTGATGGTTTACAGTTCAATAATGTATGACTAAAAAAATAATTACATTTTTAACAATTAATATGCAAATCTATACAAAGTTTTTTTCATTTTTCTGTTTTAATCAAACTTCCAGCTGCTAGATGGTAACAGCCATTATGTACTCCATTGAAATACTGCGAGATCCCAGTGATGACTGAGGATGAGAGGATACAGTTGACTCCAACAGCTTTTAAAGCTGATGTTTTAAGTCGTGGTTGCTGTTATTTGTTTTAAAACCAAATTATGTCCAGAGTCAGCAAATACTGTAAAACCAGAGGAAAGTACTTGTGCAATACTAATAATGTAAAGTTTTTCATACAGTTTCACAATGGCCCCTGTATCGTGGTTCGATGTCAATGCCAATTCTAAATTAATGATAAATCATTAAAATTATTATTTAATAATGAAAATGCAATATCAAAATCACACTCATACACCACGTAAGTTGAATCTTAATGATTTGGTTTACGACGCCTTGCACTACTAGAAGTGAGATTTCGTCAAAATCCATATCCATGTCCATAATGTTTACCTCATTCCAAACAAATTCATCTCATCTGTTCAAAGACAAATTAAAACCCTCAACATAAGCCAACGGTGTGGCATAACACAACTCACATTCACCATGGAAAGCATTTCATCCGGAAAGTAATTAGCGCAGCGGCAAGGGGCTTAGTGCTCCGCCCTGCTCTCAGTCACAACCAAGGTAACTCTTGGCAGCTTCTAATCCTCCAAGTCTAATGGGATTAGCTCTTGAGGTACCAAAACCCATGTCACACTCCCAAATACATTTAAAATCCCCACCTTACCTCCTTCCGTCGGCAGATGCCTCTCCCACTCACTCCTGTTCTCTCCATTTCATTTAACTGCCTCTAATAGGATTACACTGGAAATTGGGTATTTCCTTTTAAAAGAACGGACAAATCACATCAGGTCCACCAAGTGTCCTCATGCTGATGAAAATAAAAAGGAAATAATGATCTCCAATTTAGTGGAGCTTAATGCAATCAGCTTTGGACAAAACTTAAATCTCAAATATAATTAGAAGGACTTATCAGTTTGATTAAAGAGAAGCGGTAGCTTTAGATGGGAATCTCAGTTGCCGATCGACAGAATGCCCCCACACTTAAAAACAAGGCCTGAATATTTCAAAAACCATCCTCATCACGAAGAGATTGATTCCAACTTGGAATAATCGTTCACCCGTTATCTACAAAGAACATGATTCTCATCTTCAGAACCAATTCTGTGACCCATGACGTCTGCCAATACAAAAGTCAATAGAAAATGTCCCTCTCAATTTCCTGTCGACCTCTCGAGCATATATATAAATGCATTAGTCGTCTTTTAATACAAGTGCAAGGTACTGATGATTTAAAAGATCAAATTGACTAATGAGGTCAGGATACATCTGAACATTTAGCATTTTTAAAATACTGCCAAAGTCATCAGTCTAAAACACAGAAATACAATTTAGTTTTAGTCCATCATCACATGTCCACATTTGCAATTCATTGATATTTCACATGGATGGATGCACATCAGAATTTAATGTGACATTTGGTGAAGGATTGTTTAAAACTGTTTAGTAAGGAGAACCGTGTGTTGTTTTATCAGAAACTTGAGAAACATTAAGTACTGCTGACATCTCCTGATGGCAACATTTTATTCCGAAGCTGGGCAATAAACAGCCCAGGGGCCACATTTAGCCTTATGATTATAAATGGGTTGAGTAGCCAGAGTAAGCTCTGTGTAAAATATGAATTCAAACTTGTTGTTTTTTTATGTTTTGTTTTAGGAAAAATTGCCTCTTTTATTATTTGTTCTTTCTATGATATACATTTATCAGTGACAGATAGAGATAGGTACTTTTACACAGTACCATAACCGTTAACATGTTTGTTTTTTTCACTTTCCTCCTCCATGCAAATGTCTCACAAATATAAACATAACAAACAAGGGAAGATGTGCTGCTGATGACCAATACCTGCTGATGAGTAATACTACGGTGACTCACGGAGTAAGACTACAGTTGCTCAAGGAGTAATACTACGGTGACTCAATGATTAAGACTACAGTGGCTCAAGGAGTAATACTACGGTGACTCAAGAAGTAATACGACGGTGACTGATGGAGTAAGACTACTGTGACTCAATGAGTAAGATTACAATGGCTCAAGGAGTAATACTACGGTGACTTAAGGAGTAAGACTACAGTGGTTCAAGGAGTAATACTACGGTGACTTAAGGAGTAAGACTACGGTGACTCAAGGAGTAATACTACGGTGACTCACGGAGTAAGACTGCGGCAACTCAAGGAGTAATACTACAGTGCCTCACGGAGTAACACTACAGTGATTCATGGAATTGTACTACAGTGACTCAAGGCGTAAGACTACGTTGACTCAATGAGTAAGACTACAGTGACTCAAGGATTAATACTACGGTGACTCATGGAGTAAGACTACGGTGACTCAAGGAGTAATAAGACGGTGACTCAATGAGTAATACTACAGTGACTCAAGGAGTAATACTACAGTGACTCATGGAGTAAGACTACGGTGACTCACGGAGTAATACTACATTGATTCATGGAGTTGTACTACAGTGACTCAAGGGGTAATACTACGGTAACCTGCGGAGTAATATGATTGTAACTCATGGGGTAATACTATGGTGACTCATGGGGCAATATTACAGTGACTTAGGGAGTAATACTACAGGCACTCGATGAGTAATACTATAGTGACTCAGGGTGAAATACTATGGTGACACAAGGTCAGTATGTAAAAATGAATGATCATCATATATCTGGCAATATATCTGACACCCTGAATTTCCTTCTGAATAGATTCTGTCTACTTTATACGTAATATAAAATGCTGTCTTATAAGATATGATATAATGAAAAAATGTGAATCATATCCCATAATCTAAGATGTATTCATCTGCAACATTGGAAACATTAATAACAGCAGCATGAAAAAAATAATTCCTGAAGAGAAGAATACAATATTATGTAGGTTACTTTAACTTAAAGTAGCTCTTAGCAGCATGATAAAACAAAATACAGAATACAAAAAAGATGTCACATGTGTTCTATTAGAAACATTTATGACCCCCCTTAAACTGGGAAATGTGAAAATATCAGAATAACATTAAAATAACTTAAAATATAGTCTGCCTGTTCGTAAAACAAAAACACTGAGAACCACTCGCTGCTTGTAGCAGGGCTGGATGTGAGGTATTTAGGTGGTAGTTAAACGAAGTTTTGGAGCTGTAGTACCTTCAAATGCTGAAAAATATTGTGTTTTGGTGTCTTTGTCCTCATTTATCAACTTAATGTGACCCTCTATTTTTATTTATAATATAATGCGCCTTTTTTCGAGCAGTAATAGTTGAAAATGTGTCCCATAGAAACAGTTTTTCCCACTTTGGAAATAAAATGTTGATTAAATTTTGTGAACATCTGGCACCTCATGTTTTAATTATTCATTCTTTACACAGGAAAAATACAAGCTGTTAATCTCAAGTTTTATACTCCCTTAAAAGATCCAAGTGCAGGAACTGTTTTTCAAAGGTTTAGTACAATTGATGCGCTTGTGAGTTGTAATTATACAAAAGAAAAAAATAAATTCCTTAAATAAAAAACATAATAAAAAAAAACGCAATTAGAACATTTTAATTATAAAAGGGTGACACTGACAAACTCCCACATGAATAGAAAAGGTTAATAGGGGTATAAGTAGAGGTTAATAAGATAATAAATGAAGGGTAATGAGAACCTCAGGCGGGGTGACTCATTAACAAAGATGTTGTCGTGTGTTTATTGGGGCACTATTGACTGAAGCTCAGAGTGACCAGTCGTCATTATCAATCCCAAGCTCTTTTAACTGTGCAGTGTTTCTTTAGTTTAATTCATATTGACAATCAGAAATGGCTCTATTAAATAAGATTGTTGTCATGCATTACAACTACTTTTCCGTCATTCAGTCTTTGCTACTGAGGATTATGTCAAAGGGCAACTAATGTGAAAACCCAACTCTTCTGACTCAGAATACATGATTTAAATAATAAAGTTTTCTTCTCCAAGATGCAGTTAGTACCTCATCATGACCATATTTTGAAGTTATTACTTAATAAATTAAGCTGTTAAAATGCCCTGCTTGGTTAACACAAAGAGCCCCTTGGACTGGAAAGTTCCGGGATTGATTATGCGAGGTGACAAACCTCAATGCTTGACCAATCACAGCAGAGTGGCGGTGGTTATAGTTAAGATTTCATCTCTGGAAAAATTACAAAGTGTTTTCAGTGGGCGGGGCTTGAGCCTTTTCAAACGTAAATATTTCAGTTAAAAGAATTTTGTACAAACACATACTGATGAGTACAACAGAGGTCCAAGATCAATTTTAAGACACACTTAAATCAACAACCTTTAACTGAGCTCTGCAAGCCTTGCTTTGTTTTAAGGTATTTGATTAAAACAACAAATTAAATAATGTTGCGTTTTAGTATTATTTTTTACTTTTTTATTTTACCACTCTGCACGATCCCACATACATCTATACGGCCATACACAAGAATCAAAGAGAAGGAAATGTTCTACAGTAATGTGGGTCCTTGGGCGAGATCCTTAACGCCACTGCTTTCCTCATTACATGATAAGCGACGGATCAAAGAAAGCCACACCGGCTCAGACATCACTCTGGCTAACAAGGTCTGCGCCAATGAACCAGGCAATTTTGACGATAAAAAGGCCACTGTAACGATAGAAGGCAATAGAAAAGAGATGAGAACGAGGAACTTGCCTACCAAGACAGAGTCAGCTAAACAATACTGAATAGAGGCCGACAATGAACAGCTAGCAGTAAAAATGAACCAACTGCTGAGAGATGGGATCCACCTTGGATGGCTGACCAACGGAAGTTATATTCCTGTGCGGAAACAATCCCGTCTATTGGCCAGTCACCGGCCCCTCCACAACATGGAAAATTCCGTCAGCCATTAGTGCAACAACGATGAGTGATAACGTACATGACAGTTACACAAAGGGGCATTGGTAAAATTACAAGGGGAGCAAAACACCATCTGCTGGTTGAATGAACAGAACCAGACAGACAAACCTGTGCACTGCCAGGATTGATTACAAGAAACCCGACAACTCAATGCCATATTCCTGTATCTTAGAATGTCTCAAAGTGTACAAGGTGAAGAAAATTGTGCAAACTTGAGTGCAACTTTGATGCATAGGATTCAGCCTAATAATGTAAAATGGGACCATCATCAGTCAACTTCTTTAGGTGGATGATATTAAGCTGTACGAAAAGAGTGAGCAAGACATGAAATCAGTGATCCACAAAACCAGGATGTGGCTAAAGAGGGAATAAAAAAAAGCAAGGGTAGTCTATATGGAGGGAATAACACTGCCAGAAGGCAGAAATGTACAGAAGAGCTACAAATCCCATGGCAAACCCCAAACAGCCTACTACAACATACCTCAAGAAAGTCTAGAACTAAAGAGTCAGTTATATGGTAGAAACAAGGTCTGGGAAATGAATAGCCACCCCTTACCAGTGATGAGAATATACCATAAAGAAATAATAAGGAGGAGAAGATTCAGGCCTCTGTTGCTCAACATTAATTTGAGTTCCACCCAAAAGGACTATACATGAAGGACAAAGAAGATGAGTTTTAATGAACTTTTAGTATTGTTCATTTGAGTTTATGCTCAAGGATACACATTTTAAAGTATTTCATTCAACATAATGTTTAACTGCTTTTAACCAAAATCAAGAACAGATGTCAAGAAAGACTTTTACAAAATTGGTATTGCTACTGTCTGTCCTCACTACTTACTGTCCTTGCTCAAGAGTCACAAAGCTCTGCGTCAATCTGATGTGCAGCGAGCATAAACTATCCGCGTATAAAATGAAATTGACTGACAAGTGGAATAAAATAAACAAATGAAGCAGCAAAAGTATGGAGCAGCTTCAAATCAGAGCATCCTCTCAAATCCCATCAGGCTAATGCTCTTGATCGAACGCCCGAACCACAGACGCCCTGAGGTGGAGTCAGAGCTCTGCCAACAGCTGGGTCCTTTCCAGCACCGCCATGTCTTATTCATGGACACCCATCGGCTCTCATCACTCACTGGCCGGAGTCCCCAATAAACAAGTGCAACGACACATGTGCAAACACTTTCCCAGGTACACACAGAGAAAGTCCAATCTAGGACATCAAGCAGAGGGAAACTTTATCCGAGGAGACATGATAATCAGATTTCTTTTCATGTGGTGAAGGCTGTGTGCAAGTGGGGGTGATGGAGTGTAATTACCTAATCCAGGTCATGAGCTCCACGGTGTCTGGATCGTAAAACTCCCTCAATTCTGATATCTCCTCCATGATCTTAGGCCAGAACTGTGAAGAAATCACAGCAAAGATTTACTGGTTAATACGTTAGACAATATGACAATTTTCACTTAGTGGCGGATGATTTTCTCACAACAATCGTTAGCAATGTTTTTGGATCATCGGTGTAATGATTACCTTGTAAAAGAGGTAGCCGATCACAGCCATTGGAAGTGCATATCGAACGAGCCTAAGCTGAAAAAGTAAAAGACAGAAAACAAATGATCAAACAATGAAATAATATAATCACGTCAGAAACAGCAACAGGAAAGAAGATGATATTAGTAAGAGCGATGAGAAGCTGTTGATAACAGACAAACGGTGATCCACACTGTATGGCCGTTATCTGATTGTCTTACAAGGACCACACTGACACCAAGTGGCCCAAACTATCACAGCTCTTTGCAAGAATAAAATACTCATCATTGCTGTAAAGCAGTATAAGAACTCAGAGTGAAACTTATTTCCCATCAATAATACAAACTATTTTTTGTAAAGATTGAGCTGATAAATAATCAATTTTGACAAGTATCAGATTAAAAGTAAAACATCCAACTTTCCATGATAACTACAAACCCTTCAATTTGGGAAAGCATTTATTTTAAGAAACTTACTATGCTGGAGTATATTATTTTGAATTTATAGGACTATTATGTAATAATTTAGTTGGAATCTTGTCTACAAAAATGAATTAAGCAACCCTTTTTAATTAGATACTTTAAACGATCATTTTTATTTTTAGGCTTCAGGTAAGGTAAGGTAAGGTAAAACTTTATTGATCCCTCAGGAGGTCTCCTTCGGGAAATTGTTTAAATTTCATTGTTGTTCACAACAAATGTATCCATTTATATAAATACAACATGTTTTGAGCAAATGCTGTGTGAAAAATCTAAATTTTAATTGCAAGACAGAAATTGAATTATAACTAGTTGCATCATAAAACTTGCTTATTATGGCGAATATATTTTAATGAAACCAATAGTTTCATGGATTTTTTTTTTTTAAAGATTGATTCAAAAAGCCGTGAAAAGAACCTAAAGAATTACATACTAGACTTAAAGTACATTAACTCAACCGCATCGACATTAAGACTTGCCATGTAATATAATTTTTCATACTAAAAGATAACTCACTAAAGTATTTAGTTTGAAAAACAGCAAATTAATTAAAAAATAAATTGTGATTCCCTTCTGCTTGTTTCAAGGGCTTTTAAATCACTCAACACTTTTTTCTGTCTTTATCAAATAAATGTTTTCCTTTTTTTATAAGCACACAAGTGCTTTAATTGAAAAATGAATTACATGAATAACACATATTGAAGTTCATGATGAACTGGAACCAGAATAAAAACATTATGCGTCCATGGAGAATGTGTAGCAAACTACAATGTAATAAGCTGCTGAAAACAAGGTCAGCGGTTTCGCAGCACTATATATTTTTTTAAACCAAATATTCATCTGTAAACAAACTCTCTCAAACAACTTATGTATAAAGAGAGTTCTTTTGATTAAAATTATGTCTTTTTGAGTCCTTAAATTCATTCAAACTTTTAGCAACCCACCCTTTTGTTCTTTAACATAAGGAAACCAAAATCCTAATATTAGTTAATGGTAAATCGATCATTCAACCCAAATTACATCTTTACTTACACCTCACTCTTCGGTTCTATGCCAGTATATATTAAATATATGTATAATAAAATAAATACTCCGCCGGCAGCCGAAACTGGTCAAAAGTAATACAACAGAACAGTGAAGACAGCTAAGAAGAATCATACAAAATACAAAGTTGATAACTTTTTGGAGTGACTTTCTAAACATATACAATAATAAAGTTGCTTATTTAAAATGTATATATAATTATGTAAATACAATTGCATATTGCCTAGCAAGTTATGTGCAAATGCATTAAGAGTAATCTTGGAATTTAATAACTTTACATAAAAAACACTGTATCAGATTCTAATAAAAGTGTTGGTAGCTTTTGACAAATACAAGTCATTTGTCTTTTTCAGGCAATTAAGAACATGTTGTTACAAGAATATTAGTATTATTCAGTGCAGTAACATATAGCCCAAGGAGAATGGTAGCCATTCCTCACATCAACAGTTTGTGTTCTACTGTTAGTGTGAAAAAGCATTTAAGGTTACAATCATGAATTCTACATACTTCCGGGTAGGATCTTTTTCTTTCACGATCGTCAGAATAAAGTATTTAAGGTCTGTGTTTATGAACATTCGGGCTAAAAAAAAATATGAAAGCACATATTCAGCATGTCCTGCGTAAGTGTGGTTGTGTCTTACCATAACTTTACTGTTGCAGCGCAGCGTGTTGAGAATCAAAGTCCATAACTCTGTCCCGCACATGCCGTAGGCAGCAACAGCGCACATGTGACCCGTCCAAATATACTTCATTCTAGAAAGGAAAGAAGTGTTAGTGAAGAGCCTACAGTATAGGCTGTATAAAAGAATGCTTGAAGAATTGAGCCGCCTTTAAAAATAAGCATTTTTTTTAACATCAATAAGATCCTTATCCAGCTCTAACTTAGAGCCTCCCAAGTTCCCAAGTTCCCAAGCAAGCTTGGAACATCTGGTTCCTTCATGGAATGGACAAAGTCACAACGATCAGATATATTTTACACTACATACAACAGAGAGTCTTTGAGAACTATTGAAAGGTTGCTGGAGCCCTATACAAGGCAGGAAGGGGAGAATTAAATACTCCTTGTATTAATGTCACAGTGTATCTCTGGCTTCTCTATCAGCTCTTTTGAGAAGAGTCCACTTTTTGTTTGTTTTTTATGGACCTAACTGAAAAAAGTCATTTTAACAAATGGTCTAGAGGAGCAACTGTTCATGGAGAAGAACCCTCACAACCTCAGACAGTAGATATGCGCTCCTGTTTTCTATGTTGACATAATTACCCTTTCCTTAGAATTTTCTATCAGAAATTGCGGTGGTAATTATTATCATACTTGGTCTCAAGAAGAGCACTGGGTGCAGGCAATAACTATTTCTTGGCTTTTATAAAGTCTTTGACCGGAAATATATCTATGTTGGATATCTTTTAACCCCCTCATGCCTAGTGCATCAAAATGCTTTCATTACATTTCCAGCTAATAATTTTCAAGCAAAAACGGATTCATCTGATGCGATGCACTTTAGAAACAACAGTTCATTCTCATTATAATTCAGTGACTTTGATGCAGTTTATGTAATATACTCTACAGGTCAAAAAAAAGGCTCATCTTGAGGCTTCTGGGATTAATGCCCCAACTTAACAAGTTTAGTTGCAGTTTGTTTTTTCCCCAAAGACATGGATTTTACAAGCATACATCCTCTTGCTTATGACAAAGCAGTTTTCTGAAAACTGCGCTAACAGACCCTTCATTCAGATCAGGAACATTGATCCCACTGTGTGTCAGGCCTAGGGGCTTTCAGGCAATCACTTTCAAGCATGTGAGAACAGCTTCTGGAAGCTATAACTAAGGGCATCTAATGTGTTAATTTAAGTGTCTCTTAAATAGATCTAGGACCTCTATTGTACTCATCAGTGTGTGTCTGTTTAACAAATCTCTCTTTTCATTGAAATATTTACATTAGAAAATGTTGTTAAGCGCTGTCCACTAAAAACACTTCCTTTTTCTGGAGATGAAATTTTGTTTACCATAACTACACCAACTCTTTTAAGATTTGTGAAGCATTGAGGTTTGTCACAGCGCATCATCAATCCCGGTGAGTCCCCACCTCCAATGGACTCATTGTATAAACAAAGCAGGAGGAAGAGAGAAGCCATTATTACGTCATAATGGACTCTTATAACCTTTCGTTTGCCAAGATTTCAGACGGGGGAAAACTTTTAAAGTAATTAAAACATGATCATGATGAGGGACTTACTACATCTTGGAGGGAAAGACTTCAACATTTAAAACATTTTCTCATTTTAATTGCCTTTGTTGAAGAACAAATATGTTGAGTTCTATTGTTTTATTTTTTGACATCTATTGTCAATAAATAAAAAAATAACAATTTAGAAAACTGTATGAGAAAGTAGGCATATAAGGAACACCAACTGTAAAAAGAAAATGAAATTGTAGTAAAAAGCTAAAAGATAAAAGTTTAAACTAATTGTATGAAAAAAAAGAAATTTGTTTTTAGTTTTGTAGAAACAGAGCAGGAACAAAAAATCACACAGACACACACACACACACACACACACACACACACACACACACACCCACACACACACACACACACACACACACACACACACACACACACAGTACTGGGTCAGAGGGACAAATTAGCCAGGAAACAGAGGAAAAACAGCCAGGAGTGGAGTCATGGCTCC
Source organism: Callionymus lyra (assembly GCF_982586985.1). Taxonomy (NCBI): domain Eukaryota; kingdom Metazoa; phylum Chordata; class Actinopteri; order Syngnathiformes; family Callionymidae; genus Callionymus; species Callionymus lyra. The sequence goes on along the minus strand of NC_141819.1, from coordinate 33,986,667 downwards.
TGCTCCAAAGTTCGAGCGTGGCATCTGTCAGAGAAGATGGTGTCGGCTGAGGGGCTATCAGGCAGTCGGTTTTTGCCAAATTGATCCTGCTGCAGGAAGTGAGTCAAAGATGTATAGTGCTGTAGTCAAAATTTGTGCTCGTACGATGGCCAACGAAGAGGAGACAAGTTTCAAGGTAACCTAGAGTAAACTTCAACATGTAAAAGTTCTAGACCCTAGAGGAATTCACTGGTCCTGAGCTGTGTCCATTTAGATAAAGCACAATCCTGGACCCTAACTGACGTGCTGACTGAACTGCAATATCCATCAACAAGCATCTACAAGATAAAAGAACGGATGTGACAAATTCCCACTATTATTACATTGAAAAGAGGGGTTTTGTTAGCAAATATATCTCAAGTTAATATATCTAACACAGAGTATCGACCGTACTTAATTGTTATTGCTTCTTCCAACTCCTTGGATGAAATGATACTTGTCCAACACTTTCCAACAATATCCAAAAACTCGCACACGTCCTGATGTTCCCGATCATACTGGTATATGTGTAAACTCCTCACGTCTGCTTCAACTGAGGTCTTCTAATTGTTCAGAGGCCAGAATTACAGACGAGGCGACCATAAAAATCCTGTTGTATTGAAGCAGGCCTCGGGCGAAATATGTCCAAGCAACTTGATATACAGAATTTTTATCACTGAGCTAATATGGATGACCCCCCTCGTTCAGCACCTAGTCTATATTTTATAAAGTAGTTTTTCTGGCTGAGATAGACAGAATGACTCGGACAAAAAAAAAAGAGAGAAAAACAGCTCCAGGCTGAATAGATAACTATCCACTGATTCACAAGGGTCAGCGTGAGTGAGGCTACACGAGTCGAGCTTGATTCCAAACATCTTTAACAGCCCAATTTTCGTGACTTGATGCTAAAAAGACTAAGCAGAGGTTTTCACCTCAAACCTGATAAACATGCATTCCCTGTTCTTAAAGTTGCAGAAAAACCTTGTTTTTGCCCAAAAGAATTAAATCAAAGGAAAACTTGAACATTTTGGTATGTCTTAAAAAACCTAAAGTATACTTTTAGAGTATGTTTTAAACTATAGGATCTCAAAATAACTTACAGCAACCTTTTTATGATTTAAACACCAGGAATTAGATTATTATTAAATTTTTCTAAAGATTAATTGTCACCACAATTACATTAAATAAAACAGAGCCAACCTTGCGGTATCAACAAAAGCATTGGACTTAATTACTAACTAAACTAAAGTTTAGACTTGAATTTTCCATTTGGGTTTTGACTTTTTGTTATTTTACGTGATTTAGATTTAAAGGTGAAAAACTACTGCCTAAAGTCCCTATCAGTAGTTTTTTGAACCTAGTTTCTGGCTCCCCCTTGTGACAGAATAGCATAACAGCAAAGTTGTAGATTCTATGTTTGCCAATTTTCTGCATGTACATTTGTTTACAAATGGAGATAAAGGCTATCGGGTTGGGTTTTTGTTTTTTTAAATTCCTAGTAATGTCATATAGTATCTCGTTTAGATCAATCTGCTGGTCATGTGACACATGCCGATTCTACAAGTGGATAATCCAGGCTAATTTTTGTAGTAAACGCAATAGTTAAAATATTAGCGGGAGTTCTACTAATTGAATCATGACTGTTAAACATTAAACCAACCATTGCAGAAAAATATTTAAAAAAAAGAATAATAAAGCCAAAATGACATATGTTTTGCTTTAAGCAACAACAATACATGTTTAATGCTGCTGTTTGAAATAATCCTTTGATTCTAAATAACCAAAAAAAAAAAAAAAAGGTACAAACAAAGTGTTTCAAGTGGCATAAAAGACAAACATACAAAACAACTCACCTCATTGTACTAAAAGCCAACAGTCCGAAGAACAATGTATGCAACAGATTATATGCCACATCTGGACGAAATGTTGACATCTGTCCATCCACAGCAGTTGATGTCCTCTCTCCAACTGAACTGCCCTCCCTCCTACTGAGATAAGAAAATACTGTATGTGATACAAAGGTTGACAAATGAACACCAAAAGCTATGAAAGAATATGCCGAAGAAAATGTGGGTGTAATTGATTTGGAGATTTCTTAGATTTCAGCAGCTTTTATTCAACTACCAGTTGCTCAATAGACACACTGTCATGCTCAAGTGACTGCTTCAAGGCCTAAGATGCATGATGTCACACCCAAGATTTAGCCTTGTGCTCGCATCTTGTCTTAAAATGTCTTCTATTTGACCACAAAATCCAATCGTCTTCTTTATAAAGTGGGGACGTGATTTAAATAAATTCCACAACTGGCAACCGACCATTTATTCCCAGTGGTTTGCATTTAAGTACCTCGACAGCAGTGGGCGAGTTGATATGCTAATGTGATTAGATTCTGCCACTCACCTTCCTCTACCGGCAAATTACAATTCCAGATGTAGCTTGTAAAAAAAAAATCCCTTTGTTAAAAAAATAAGAAGAATCAAGATGTGGTTCAATCTTTACTCCAGCTTGATGTCGTGGTGCAGTGAAACTGAAACTCTCTGGGATTGAAAGTCATGGACATAACATTCTTTCGGAGCTGGGAACCAAAGCACTTATAATATATGTAACAGCTATTTCAATTTCACACCACGGACAGACCCAGGACATTTTTGAGTGCTCATCACTCCTGTTTGAACTATTTTGATGATTGTTTCTGGGGTTTTTTTTAGGTTTGGGCATCTTTGTTCTGGATGCCAAAGCTGTGACCCAACCTCAGATGGTTGGACTGACAGATGCAGCACCTACCTCAGGTTTTTAAGTGCAACCACAGCCATGGTGCCAGCGAGCAACAGCAGTGTTGGGCAGTAGGGATACAGCAGCAGCGTTCCAGCTAAGCGCTCCAGTGTGTCCAGAGGCAGGAGGCCAAAGGCGTCCTCACAGAGATACAAACTGGCATCAAAATCTCTGCAATATGGAGATAACCCATTCAGACTCAGAGAAAAAATCACATACTTATTATTTGGTTCTTTTTATAAGGGATTCGGGACTGCAAACTTATTTAGATTCATCCATAGGATCACACCTTTAACAAAGCTTTTTAGAGCTAAAAATAAGCATTAAAAAACACCAACTAAAGTCGATAGAAACAATTGGTTTTTCATTACAAAGCTATGCGAGTATTAATCTCCATCTATCAACTATATGCGTATGTAACCTGTAAACCACTAAAGATAATGACTTCCAAGAGCACTCGTGGTTTTATTTAATAAATAAGATGCGAAATGAACACTCGATTTCGTTAAGACATAAATGAATGAATAATCTTTTAAGGGCACTATAATAAAAGCTGACAGCTTTCCAAAATAGATACACGTGTTTGCTAATGATTAATTAGCCCTACAATGTCCTATTAAAACATAAGATTGATGGTTGCTGGAATACACATAATTCATTAAAATAATCAGCCTCTATTAGTCTTATGTTGATGTCTCGTTTCATTTTAAAATACAATTATAAAGTGCATCATGTTGTTACTTGTAAGACATCATAAAAGATAAATTAAATACTTTAAAATGGAGTCAATGAGTCTAGAACAGTAAAAAGTTGGGACGGAAGAAGAAGAAGAAAACAGAAGCTCCCACATCGTCTTGAATAATGTAACAGCCATTTGTGTAGCTTTGTGTTGTGTGACTCTCAGTGACACACATTCAGCACCCGGTCAACAAGTGCCCTTATCATCAATTATTCACCCATACTGACGTACGAGGTGCCAAAACACTGCAGAGGAAAATCAGTCGACTGTCAAACACTGTACAACTGTAGAAAATGAACTGTGAATATGATACACAATGATTCCAAAACTACACTTGAATGTACACGTTTGCTCTCCCCACACCTTGTTGAGCTCAATCCCAGCTTCGACTTGATGAATTTGAAGATGTGTTCATCAGATTGGAGCTGAAGAGCTTTCTGAAAACAAACAGAAGAATTAGACATAACAGATACGGTTGGAATGGAAGAAAACTGACTCGAGGCAGATATTTGAACACAAACAAGAAAACATTTTTAAGGGTTCAATATTTTATCACATTAAAGTTATACCTTTGCCATGAAGTTGAACGCAACGGTGAGGAGGAGAACGATTATGGTGTGGAGGAACAGCTTTCCCAGACGAACCAGGGGGCTTCCACACTTTAACCCAGTCTGGAAAAGCCGCATTGACAATTATCCGTCAACAAACACTTGAAAAATGTCAAATAAAATCTTAACAAAGGCATTTATGTGCTTTTATGAATTTGAATGCAAGTCAAGCAGGTCATCATTTATTTTTTCCTTATTTAATAAAAAACAAAACAACTGAATGTGCAGGAAAATAATTGACCCAGAAGGAAAAAGACTAGATAACTCTTCCCTTATTTGTGATTCACAGCACACCTTTTACACCGTCACATTAAAGGTTTCTAGCATTGTTGGCCGTGACACCAGATGATTGGAGCAAATTACCTTTCCACTTGATGCGAACCACTGCTGAAAGCATGAAAAGGCGACAGCACAGACCTATGACTGGGTGTAGCAAACTGACCTGGCAGTGTCTGATGAAGAGCGCGGCAACAATGAAGCTCAGCACCAGTGATCCTAGGATCATCGAGTTGCAGAACTGGAGGAGCCACACACTAAGTAGACCACACACTTGTACCAGGTAGAGAGTTGTTACCTTAAAAAAAGTCACATTTAGAGAACAAACAGATCATTTTTAAACAGGCGAGAAGAGTGCATTATAAAAGATTAAAATCATTTCAAAGAAATTAATGAATATAGTTGAGATTCAAGATGTTTACAATGCTATAAGTAACAGAAAGCAACAAAAACATAGCTTGAAATTATTGTCCACCAAATTCTACTAATTTTGTCATGAACGAAAAATAATGATACATTTTGTATACTATTATTTCCTTACTGGTTGTTATCACAATTGATTGCATACAAATGATTTTGATAGCTAATAAAGTACTAGCTATTCATCTAATAAATTATATTTATCAACAGTATGATTTTATCAAGAGTATTTTACGTAACATAGTTATTCATTAAGCACATTGGTAAAAAAAAATGTTAATTGTTATTTTTTTATTTATTCTATGTGTGAATCATGGATTCCATTGAAATCAAAAGCAATTCTCCAACTGCTTGTTTACCTTCTGTTTTACTTGGTGGACAAGTTACATTATAAATTAAATTGACATTTTTGCGCTTTAATACATTATTCACAGCTCAATATTGATCAAAAAAACGTCTAATCTAACTACATTAATCATATGAATAAAGTATTTGTGGGCACATTTCATGTATACAAACAGATACAAAAGTGCTTACATTTAGATTGTTGTACTGTTGAACTTCCTCAATTGAGAGCTTATATAATATATTCTGCTCAACACATTTGTATGTGGATGTTTTCTTAAAACATTTGTTGGAAGCACATAGTGGCAGCTTGCAGTTTGTAAGATGACAAGAATGGTAAAGTATAATTTAGATGAAGAGAGAATCTAAAATAATAATGAAATGAAAATTTCCAAATTAATAATGTTGGCATGTGTATGCATTTGCTTTTCAACTAGCACTTTGGGAACCACCTAGAAGCTATTTAAAACATGAAGGGAAAATATGTTGTCTATCTGCCTTAATATTTCAATAAACAATAAACAGTATGGTTTATGGCCTATTGTTTAGGGTGTTTTGAAAAAGCTTAATATATGGGTTGTGTGACTTAAAACATGTTCTTCTACTAGTTAAGCAACATAAGTAAGACTTGATACCAATAGTTAACCATGTCCGTTTTTTGACAACACATATTTTCAAAACCTAGACATGAAATGGTCCAAAATATTCCTCCTTAAAATAGTTCCTGTGGAATATTTTTAATGCATCTACGCGAGATCAGATGTGGAGATTAAATAAAATATGTCTATTCTAAAAACTAACAGTAATGTAATGCAAAATGAAGATAAAGGAGCTGCATTCATTTTAGTTTGAGCGTTGTGCTCTTTCAAACAAGTACATTCAAAGCGCAAACTCAAGCAGGATCAATGTTAGGTCAAAGTACAAAGCCATCTAAGTGGGTGCTTTGAGGCCGACGTACTTGCGTAGCTGTTAGGAGGTCGGCGCAGTCCAGCGTGTAAACAATGAGAGCCTGAACGAGCAGGATGAACTGATTGAACTGCCACGTCAGACAGAAGCAGAACGTGGTCACATACATCAACCACACCATCACCTTCTGCGGAGACACGGAAAATGATGAGTCATTCCAGCTGGACGCTAAAAGCACATTAGTCTAAACACGGTGACAGCTAGTTATTAACTGTTAATGGACACATCAAGTCAGAGCAAATCGATATGGTCAAGGTGGAACATGGTTAGGGGGGGCGGGGGGTGTACCTGCTGTAAGGCAGTGAGCTGGGGTCGGAGGTAACATGTGATCGTTGCAACCTGCAGCGCCAGGAATGGCAGAGACCAGTTTTCTCTGAGCGAGATGGTGAACTCCACCCTGGTGGTGTCGATCCTGAAAAGGGAAGATCAGGCCAGGATTAGACCTGATGCTGCGAACATAATGTGACGCCAGCTTTTGGCCAAAATTGCTTTTAAAACTTGACACTGGCAATAATTGACTGAGCAAAGGAAATAAAAATGCACAAATAAATAAACACAAGATCACATGTAGTACTTGATGCAGTGTGTTTGGATTAGTTATGCTTATTTAATTTGCTTGTTTTATCTTGATTATGGTTTTGGTTATTCTTATTATTTCCAAATATAACTATTTACTCAATAACTGTTATTTTGTCAAAACGTTTCCATAATGTTTGTTGTATTTTATCTTCGAATTGTTGGTAAAGTCAAAAGAAAAAAAGGAATATAACGTGTACATGATTATGTTATCACAAATACATGCATTTGAAAAAAAAATAAACACTTGGCACTTACACAAGAGTCGATATTTAATACTATGTGCTCCAGATTTGAAGATGAAAAGAAGATTGTAAGGAATAAACAATGTGTTTCTTCCTATCAAGTAGGTAGATAGAAAGATAGATCGTACTTTATTAATCCCTCTGGAAGGTTCCTTTGGGAAATTACCATTTTGATTGCCGCACAGCAGCCGACAAAACAAAAGTGCACATAGATCAATAAAAGTATAAATAAGAATATCAATTGCAGTAAACGCAACAGTCTAAATTCGTGAACAGGAATAAGTTGGTTCGATTCTTCCCCCCCACAATCCCTCCCTCTGCCCCCAAATGCAGAGTAAAATCTCAAGGCCGGAAGGACGATTGACTCCTTCATTCTGGTGGTGTGGTTGCTGTGGAGGAGCAGCCTTTCACTGACCCGGCTTCTCCGTGAACTGATGACAGTGTAGCAGGGGATTGCTGGCATCATTCATGATGGCCAGTAGTTTATTTAAGGATCTCCTCACTGAAACTGTCACCAGAGTCAGGCTTCCTGCCAGGCACAGAGCCAGCTCCCCACATCAGTTTGTCAGAGCAGTTATACAATTCATCTTTGACACTTTACACCCCCAGCACACCACAGAATAAGTTTATCGGAAAGATATGTTATTGATTATATTCTTCTGGTATGTTTTTGGTTATATATGCACTCTACTTCAGGTTCCTACATAGTAAGTCAAGTTAAATTCAAGACCTTTTAAGACCATTTGAAATTACAGAGACCAACTTGACAGTGTACTATACTAAATTAACCTCCCATGGTGTTGATTTTGGAGAGTTTCCTGCGCAAACTACACTGTGCATCATACCTGTTGCCGCTTTCAACCATGAAGAAAAAAGTACATTTTCACTTCCCTATGAAACCCAAGGCAAACAACTCTTTCCGAGGCTGCTAGACTAACCGTGTTAAAGTAGAACTTCAATGTGCATTTGGTTGAAACAGCTTCACGGTTTTATTCACTTTTCGTTTGTGATTGCATTAATCTCAAAATTATTTAATTTCAATAAATAAATGTTACCTGAAATTCTGAAAAAAAAACTAACTAGATTCATGATTCAAATTCCCTTAAAGACTTTTTTAGGAATCTGTGGGAACCCTGTTATAACATAAAATTCAAAAAAGACAAAGGAGTGAACGCTTGAAAGCATCAACCCATCAGTTGGGTTATAGTTCACCTGTTGAGGATGTACCAGACCCCAGTGAGCACGCCAGCCAGCCACGATCCAGACAGCAGCCAGGCTGTTAGGTACAGAGCAATCAGGTACACGGCTTGGAGAGAGAACACTGTGTAAATGTAGAAGTAGACCGGCTCCAGATAAGACTGGACCACACAAACACACACACACAGACAAACACGCAACGAATTTCATTAGAAGTGGTACATAAAGAATTCACAGACCCGAATGGGTCACTGAGGAGCTCTGTGGCATTTTCAAACTTTATGATATTTTACTTCCTGACATTCTTGTCACACAGTGGGTCCACTGACAGAGCAAAGCAGATATTTTCCCTTAATGTATATGTCAATACAGAAACCTTTTACCAGCAGTTTGACAAGTGCATGTACAACAAGCAAAGGCAGAAAGCCCAAAATGAAAATGCTGCGGTGTCTCTCGAGTGCTGACAGCGTCTTTCAGAATGAGTCGTAAAATTCTAATCACAGAGCATCTTGCATTTTAAACTTCAACAAGTTTTACATTCTGACATTCTACTAGAGGTGTGTATAAGCAAGAATCTGGCAATACGATATGTATTTAGATAAAGGGGCATTGATGCGATATGTTGCGATTCATTGCAATACTGTAGCAAGAAGGATATATATTGGTAGTACTGTCGAGTACCGGTACTTGCCTCTGGTGTTGCAGAATTTACAGACCACATGACTATTGATTAAGTCGCAACCACTTTCATTTGCTTAAACCAAAATATGTCTAAACATCAGCTTTAAAAGCTGCGGGAATCGATTGTATCCTCTCGTCCACAGTCATTGCTGGGATCTGTGGAGGACGTAATTACTACTACCATCTAGCGACTGGACGTTTAATTGAAATACAAAAATCAGAAAGAATCACAAAGAAAGAAAATTAATATTACTTAATTTTACACAATATTTAAAACTGTGAACCATAAAATAACTATGGTAAAACAAATATATGATTTAAAAATAATAATAAAAACATTGATTACATTTTAACACCCCTACCTGCTTCAATAATTTATTCCTTATACCTTTTTAACAACGACTTTACACAAAGGCATGTAGTGACCATGTTCATTATATCATCATGTCTATGATTTGGATTGGGAAATGTTAGTGTAAAATGTTTAAAAAAATAAGAGATAAAAGAAACTTAAATATAAATATCTGCGTAAATACCTCCTCTGAGAAAAATGCATGCATTGTAAAAAAAAAAAAGATTATGTTAATCATATCTATTCAGTTTTTTTAAATTATCATTTAAGGTTTTATTTAACAATAAAAGCTGCTCACATCTTTTCTTAAGTAGTACAAGTGAAAGTATAGATGCAATGTATTAATTCTTAGAGCTCAGAAGGTTGCACCGAAAGTTAAAACAGAGATGCAAAATGATCATTATCAATTACACACATAATTGAAAATCTTTTTATCGGTCTAAAGTTTGTTTTCAAATGTCCTTGCTGTACAAAACAAAAAGTCCATAAAAGTAAGTAAGTCATAGGTTAACTTTTCTTTTTTTAATAGCTATTTCAATCTTCTCCTCTTTTTGGTTGTATATAAAAAAAATCACACAACATAAGGAGAAGAATAACAATACAGCAGTTGTGTGATAAAAGAGTACATGCGGACAGCTGAGTTTTACACTACCTGTATTGGCAGCCATCTGTAGAGAATACTGAGAAACACCTCCTGGTAGATATTCATCCGCTGCAGGAGATTGATGGTCCTTCCGGATTCTGTCAAGTTGTCGTGGATCAAACCAGAGAGCCCTGAGTACACAAATGCACATTTTAAATGTCACTATGCTTTCAAAGAGACACGCAATGGTGACAGTTGGGTGCGAGTTTGTGACAGCCAGGGAGGAGGGCTGATGGCCTTTCAGGAAGATCAGTTCTCTCACTTATTGACTTTTCCATTTTTAAAGAACACTGAGTGTCAGAATAAGATAATTTTGTTTTGTTAATGCAGACGCTTCAGACCCAAGTGACCCATTATTTCTCCAAGGGCCAACTAATGTGTTGATTTGAGTGTCCTTAAATAGATGGACTTCTACTTTGGACCTCTATTGTATTCATCAGGTTGTGTCTGTTTGTATGAAACTCTCTTTTCATTGAAATATTTACATTAGAAAGAAATTTATCTCTAGTATATCCATCTATATCTAAACCATATTTATATATATCTTTATCCATATCTATATCTATCCATCTATAGCTGTATGTATACTCTATATACATTACCCTGATTGCTCCTGAGGGCAGATTCGGCGCCATGTGGTGCAGCCTACTCCCATCAGTATGTGTGAATGGCTGTCAAAGCGCTTTGTGACCCTGGTCTAGAAAGGCGCTATATAAATAGAGATTATATATACATCTAGATTGAATTAGACATTGCTTTTGAATCGTGGGTCAACTTAATCAACCAGAGGTAATTCTTGAGCAGAAATGGGAATTTAAGTGGCCAGTTACCACATTAGATCCGTGAGTTTTAACAGCTAAAATAAATTTAATGTTTTAAAGTTCACAAAAATACCTCAAAAATCAAATGCAGGTATTTAGAGAGTTTCTGCTTTGCATTTTAGGGCTACATCAGCAAAGCTATTTTAATTGCTTTAGAAATGCATGCAGCACTCTTTGTTCCTTTCTTACGTGCACCAGACAATTCTGCAACTCTATAATCTTAGGTGACAGTAACTTGTGAAGCGTATTCATACTTTTTTTTACTTCAGAAGCAACATTTTACAGGAATAGAAGTGTTGTGTTTTGAGAAAAGAACACTTCATACTTTATCCAACATACTGGATACTGATGTCTACTGATGGGTCGCAATGGTTTTGGAAATTGCAGATGTTCTTATGTTTTAACAGAGTATATAAGGATTGACTGAAATTAAAATATATACACAAAACATCTCCCTTGGTTGACACCATAAAGAGCATAGAATGAAAGCAGGCTTCTCTCTAAAAATGAAGAAGGGATTTAATATGTTTTAATCGCTTGCTTTTAGTGTTCTCTCTTTCCTGGTGTACATACACCACACACTTGTACCGTCCTTTGATGATTTTTAGCAGCTTGTTTTCTTATCTTGGTTTCCAAACCACTGAACCACGCATCTCTTTTTTCTGTCCAATTTCTTTTCTCCACTACTCTTCTCCATCGCTTCAATTGTATGACCTGAGTCACCCCATTTAACACTATTAATTTGTCTCTTGAAACAAAAAAAAAAGTGTGACAAAGAGCCCAGCAAGCCCTTTAAATTACCAGCCTCCAACTCAATTATTTGTGAAAAAAGTCCTTCAAGCTGACAAGGAAACTTGACTTTATGCTTGGAAGAAAATAATTATCCTTATTTTCCTCAGACTGAAGGCACTAGGATTCATCTTTATGTTCCAATCAATGTTCTGGTCTCGCTAGAGAAAGGTTAGTATATATATATACACACAACGGTTTTCAAGTACATTGTGTTAATGAGGCTATTCTTGCTTGTTCACTTCAACACCAATAATTAGAAGGGCAATTGTTGGTACTAATTACTCTGTCAAATGTATTATAAAGAAAACACTTCTTAAAAGGTCAAATCAATGGTTTTGTAATTCTAAGTTATTTCTTTTACTCCTACTTCTACTGCTTTCTGATGTTTCAGGTTGTTTTTTTTGTTTTTTTTAAACAACAACAAAGCAAATACAAACAGTATTTGGTGTTTAGATGTCCACACACCCCAACCATATGGAAATGTTTCAAACCCCTCTGAAAAAAGTATCGAGCTTGAAGATGTTAAAGTCCCCTGTCTACTAAAACAAAAAAACAATACACAATGTGGAGCTAATAGATAATATAGATAACATTAAAAAATAAAAGATAGCATGCAAATACAGTAACAAGAATAAACTAAAATAACATTTATGACAACTAAAACTTCAACACAGTAACATAAACCATTGACAAACAAATACAGTTTGATTAAAAGAGAAGGGTGAGAATAAGAGACAAAGATTTCAGAACTGCTCTTTGTTCCTTGTGTAATTGTGCATGAATTAAGTTAAAAAAAAACAGTATAGAATAAAATATTTTTTTGGCAAAGTGTAACAATGCTGTACAATGAAATTCAGTTTAGCGTCTCTACACACATAGTAATAATAAGGAATAATTAACTAAATCAACAAAACAAAAATAGATTAGTAACCAAGATAATCAATAACAAAGTAAGAAATCGCTTGCTTGCTTGAAAAAAAGACTGAGAATAAGAGATAGTAATAATAAGAACTCTTTTTTTCTTTAGTCAATTTTACCAATTCTGAATGACTTCAGTTATAAAAACATTATATGAATCTTGTCTATTTATATGCTATTGTATTTTTAATAAATAAATTAATTGTATAATCTTTCATTCAAAATTCTACTTCAGATAAAAGCTCCAGTACCTTCTTGAATAGATGGGGCTTGCAGCATTTGCTTGAAGTAAGAGTAGTACAGTCCACACTCGGTCCGGAAAGAGATCTCCCGTTCCATCTCCTAAAAGCACAGGAGAAATCATAGTACCGTTTTAAAGCTTTCAATTCTTCAATTAGGAAAACAGATTTTCTGGCTAGACACCAGAGACTGTGAGAGGAAAGAAAGTGTTGATTATAACTGGTGATCTAGCCTGCCGTTAAAATGATCATCAATCTTCATGTGAAGTTTCTCGCTCCCGTTGGAAATATAATGATTTATCTCAGCAGAGGTTTGTAGGACATGTTAAGTGTGTTTTTTACATCAGGACATTTTCAACAGTTTTTCCAGAGGTTGGCGATTCCATCAGCGAGTTCAAATGTTCAGATGGAAGAATCACTATAAATTTCAACATTATTAAAAAGCAAAAAAAAAAAAAAAAAATGTTCCTGACAATAATTGCGATACCAGATGTTCTCAGTCAACCCAGAGGCCGGTCTAACACATTAACAACTCGAGTTGACCTGATGACAAACAAGGAACATTATTCCAAATTATGTTTAAGCTTACATAACAAGGATCAAACCCAAGGCTTGTGAGCCAAATCTGGCCCACCAGAAGGTTAGCTGAAATTGAAATAGATTTAAAAGAAAGGAACACACAGATATTTAGGATTAAGCCTCCAACATTAACAATACCGCAATCAGGCTCACACTTCTCATACAAAAAAGTTGGGTTTAAAAAAAGTACCTTGCAAATGTTCAAAGATTTTGGCCCCTTTTGTAATTGTCTTACATTAAAAGTGTTTTAAGTTTATTAATACATGTGTAGCCTTCCTAAATCAACATTGTGTTTAAGGGAAGCCCGTATTCCCTGCAAACATACGCACTAACTGGTCAAATACTTGTTCTGCAATATGCCAGGTACTGGCCACTTCATGGTCCTCATTGCAAAGAAGGTCTCATGGAAATGAGGAAGTAAATTATTGATATTAATGGAACACAAAGTTTTGATCACAGAGAATCCATCTCCAATGGCAATTGAAAAAAATATTCAACACAAATGAATACATCCTACCGTGAGTTGAGAGAACCACAGCAGGTTCTCATGTATGGCATTCACACACCAGGCCTGACTTAGAGCCAGCAGTCCAGCCAATAACATTCCTGCTGCCGTGGAAACGCACTGTCGCCAGGGCCAACAGGGTACAACGTGTGACCCGGAACAATTTTCAGACGCAGCTTCTTCCCTTCTCTCCTGTGTGACATCAGACCTTCCTCTTACCCACAATCTGTCACTGTGGAGTCTTCCATCTGCTGATGCACAACTCGGAAGGGCAGAATCAGACCAAGGATCTCTTGGTCGCATTCGCTTACGGACTTTCATTGCAAGAAAAAAAAAAAAGTTATTTCTTTTAAAAAACGCTCGGATCGTCTGATGAGCAGAATCCAGGTAGATGAGGAGAAAATCCCAGGTACAAAAAATGATCCAAATCCATTACAGCGAATCAATTTAAATGCACCTTGCCTCTGTTCTTGAAGTCAGCCCAAGTCATTTCGCTTTGGTTCCGTGTGCCAAGGAAAAAGGCAGAATGGCTCTCTGGGGAGCAGTTTTCTTCCCAGTTCTCCCTTTTTAAACTCGCCTCTGGCAAAACAAGTCTAGGCTTTAAACCAAAAAACCCTGCTGAGACAACGGCTAATCCTCAATTTAAATTAAGGTCAAATAGGATAGTCCCAGCTAAAGAGTCCACACTTTGCTCATTACTCAAAATGTGAGTTCACTTTTTTTCAGAACTTACGGATCCTTTTTTCGGAAGTCTTGTGTTTCTTACGGGTCTGCGAAAAGCTCCCCAGCTCTGTGATGTTTCGCTCGAAGAATCAAAGAAAAGGCTCCATCCATCCTCGGCCTTCATTTTTTCTCTCGCGGACCCAATAACTCTCTTGGGAATACAAATCAGGGACTTCAAAGCAAGCCAAAATCCATCTTGACCGAGCTACAAAGTCGTGTTGAGAAAGACCGCTCGCTTTAAGCCTGCAAACAACAAGATGGGGCTGAAAACACTGCCTGAGTGCAAAGAGAAGGAGGGGGAAGAGATTTGACTACTGGTGACCTGTCTATAAAAACACAGATGCACGCAGGAAAAGAATAAGAGGTGGTGGGGGCACCGTGGGTGGGGGTTTGCAGTAAAAGGAACACTGGGGAAACTTTGGATAATTCTAGGAAAGTTTGAGGGATTATGGATCTGGAGGGTCAAGCAGTGAGCAAATGTCTGAAGTAAACTGATGTGAGCGGTTACCGTAACAGAAATGACTTCACTCACGATGAATCACTGAACCACATCATTGTCTACCACAAACAAGGTCCTTAAAACAAAAACAAAAATCAACCTACCGCATGTTCATGGATTGTAATAAAATGTACCAGGGTATAAACACAAAGTGATTAAATGTGCTCAATTAGTAGAAACTGCCTGAATTAAACACCGTTGATCCGAGTTAATGAGTGAATAATATCCGTTCAGCTCATCGGCTCAAAGATTGAACAAACATTAGCATGTGGGCAGAGCTCGCCGCACACAAATGTGTTTCTAGAATATTTACGGTCTTTTCCGTCCCGCTTGACCTGGAGCCTCAAGAAAGTATGTGTGGGAATCTGACTCAGAAGAAGGGGAAAAAAATGGAGGGAGACGTAAATCTTGGTAGGAAAGGGATTGGAATGGAAAGTAGAAAACTGCTCAAAAAGAAGGGTCAGGTTGCATTTTTCAGCTATGGTGATAAGCATTTGTGTAGAGGCTATCTTTCAATGTTCATCAATTTATGACGTCATTATTTAAAGCTAAACATAAAATCATTTAAAAAGAAGCAACCCCACGCCCCTCTGATGTCCATACAATACTAAGTAAGTAAGTAAGTAATTTGTATTTGTAATTTGTAATTTGCTTTTCCAGACCAGGGTCACAAAGCGCTTAAACAATCCTCAATAAAATATATACTTTAAAGATCAAGATAATACTGAGAACAACACAGGAGTTCCAGAAAATCAAGGAAAAGCCTGAACAAAAAAAATGTCTTACGTCCACCTGGGTTCCTACAGCTACAGCCAACTTTAATATTATGTTGTATGACTTTTTAAGATGTTTTAAATTCCATTTGAAATTAAATTTAAGATTCAACTTTGTCAAATAAACCAAAATGGAAAAGTGTTCCCTTTTTTAAACAACATCAATTGTCATTTGCCTGGTACTAGGGTTGTTAGAAAATATCAATACAGCGATATATTGCTACTTTTTTAAATATTATATTGTATCGATATAAAAATAATCTTTTTTTTATTCTTTTTCACTAAACCCTTTAATGATTTACAGTTCAATAAAGTGTGTTTAAAATACAAAAAATCATAGAGGATACAGTTACTTTAAATATATGTTTTGGTTAAAAAAGTTTTTTTTCTGTAAATCCTGCAACTACAGAGTCAAGTATGTGAGTAATACTATATCAAATATATCGTAACATTGTCCAGTGTAAAGTATTGCCAGATTCTTGCCAATACACACCGTCACCTGGTATCGGTTTCAGCCATAGAGAAAAACGTTGGTTGGACATTTAATTCTCATTAAAGTTACACCTGATTAGTTTGCCCAAGTTGGTTCATAAATCGTGTTGAAGTAGAACCACGACCTGACATAATACTGACACAAAAAGAAAAAAAAGATTTGTTTTTGTACTTGTTAATCAGTTGTTTTTTTATAAAACATATTTTCTTGTATGTATTCTTGATACTTAATGCAATATATAACTCTTTAGGCTATCTTATATCATGGAGAGTTTGCTGAGGGTCTGCACAAGCCAGCTGGTAGAGAACTCAATCGGCCAGATTTGTGTTCATCCAAAGGAAAGTATCAGGAAGCAGTCTGAACAATTTCAGACATGTGGCTCTCATTTAAACTGAGATGAAGAGCTTTTAACAGCTTGTGCTGATGCATCTTTACTGCGAGGCCTGCATTAATCCCACTGTGCAAACAAAGGTAACCAATATATAGATGATTGTATTTACACATTTCTCCAAATAGCTTTAGAAATCAAAGCAGGGATGTTGTTTGAGGAATTATGACTGCTGAAATCCTTCTATAGTGTTGTTTCATCTGAAATTTGTCCACTTAAAGGAACACTAGCGTTGCCTTACAGACATTACAAGCTAATAATGTGACCCCCTCCACCTTTGGTTTAATCTTGCCAACAGTCTCCCTTGATACGATTTGGTTTAACCTTATAAAGGTCTTGGTAACTGCTACCAGAATAATTTAAGAACCTGGCCATCTTTCTACCCGTCATCTTGGCAGGAATGATATTTTTCCCTTTTTAAAAAACAATTGTAACTGACTAGAAACCTTAAAGGTAGTGATTTCAACTACAGCACTTTCACTTCTTATTATACGTCGGGCTAATCTGGAGGTGACTGATGGGGGGTTTTAAGATTTAATAATCTTCTTAGCGGCTCGTGCGAGAGGCAAAAGCCATGAAAAATTAGGATTAGCAATGTGAAGTGTGAACATCCAAATCAATTACATCTACCTATTTGAAAGTCTTGCTGAAAATGAGTCAGTTTATGATGGGCACCAGAAAGGTTAGTGAAAATACGAATATGTTAATGAACAACTATTTTTGGCAAACCTGCAAGCGTTTAAATTAATGACGTTTCTGAGACATTTATGTGAATGTACAGTTAAAAACAACAATGCGTAACCAGTAACACAACTCTACATACATTTACTTAAAAAATTAAGATATTTTGAGCCTAAAAATGGAAAAGTTATATTGGAGTCAGACTAGTATTTGTTAACTTAAATAACTGGGTTATTTTATATTTATATACATAACTTTTTAAGTGATGACCAGCCGCAATAAAGAAGATAAATAAATACAAAGAGAATGTTATATATGAGCAAATGGAGGCATCGAGAGAAGGGACACATTTCTATGTACTAGATTTGTAATTACAAACACAGAGCATTACAAATCCTTAAATCCTACACAGACGCCCAATCTGTGCTGCAGATCTGTTTGTTCTTCTTTTGATTATGTAAAACGCTCACACATACTTCTGGGATGACGGTATTTATTTTTACAGCGTGATGATCATGCCATAACAACAAAATGAATATCAGATATCGACAAGATAGTTCACACTGGACTAGCACATCTCTCTTTGAAAATGTCGTTTTAATAATATTACAGACCAGCTATTTGTGATGCTGCTTTTTATCTCTTTAATTAATTAATTCAAGGGTTTTTAATCTTAATAATTGTATTGCATTTTCGCAATTGATCTCGTCTTTCATCATATTTATCTTGTCTTTTATCATATTAATGTTACTATTGTGCTGTTCCTTAATGTACAGTGTCATTTTTAAATAAATCTTGATTTTTTAATGTAACACACCTTGTGACTATTGAATGTCTGCTAGATGCTACACAAATAAAATTATTATTATTATCCCTAAAAAAGCATTATAATGGTAGCATTCATTAGCAAACAATGCGTGACATATAGAAAACATTAAAAGGCTGAGACTGAAGTAGTCGGTCAGCATTGCTCAAATGTTGTGTGATAGCATTTCCAGAAGGAATCACACATGTGCTCGCAATGTGGGATGATGTCAACCGAGAGCATACTTCAGTGGAAGTATCTGGGAAAATGTTCCACAGGCCTGTAAAACCACTCACATTTATTATGAATGACTCCATCTGCCCTGTTACAACACACCGACATACACACTAATAAATACAGCTTCATCCCTGAAAGAATCATGAAACCACGACGGCAAAAAATAAATCTGAATTCTTAAACACAAAGTTAAGACTTTCTATCTACAGTGGTGGGGATTCATTTGTTTGTTTGTACAATGTGAAGATGAAACACCTGGCTGGATGTTTCACAATCTTCTCTGAATGACCTCAGCTCAACTAGTCTCGAACCTCAGGGTCTTTATTCTAATGTAGAATTAAAAACGATTTATTAACTCAAACACAGTGGCAGATATGACTCAGACAATACAAATTAGTTGACCAGCTGAGCAGCTGTGAGGTAAATTTGAGGACAGAGGACAAATTTCTGGCACAGCTCAACGTTCTTCAAGTCTTCAAAGGGCTCCCAAAAATGATTCGTCATCACCAGATTTCAGCAGAAAACATCCGTCCTAATTGTTCTCTGAAGCGGTTTGAATGGGCAATCGCTTCAGCGGATGGACGAGCAATCACTTCCTACAAAGTGTTTATACAACTGAGGAAAGATTAGTCAGTAAAAAATGGTAAAAGCAGATGGTAAATCCATCCAGATTCTTGTTCATCGGGCAACATAGCTCTAAGCCAGAGGTGTCAGACCCGATCAGACAAGGGGGAAAAAATTGTTTGGTTTTTGGTCACGGGGCCAAACACAATTCATATTGACCAAAACTTTAAATGGGAGTATTAAATTCCCATCAAATTCCTTTTCTTCTAACTAAATTGTATTGTTATTGGAAGTCTCTGGCTGCGTTTCAGTACTCGTTTGATTTCCCCTTGTTCACTTTCCCTGAGGCCTTGCTATGATGTCACTTAGAGGGTATTTGGAGAGTGGAGGGGAAGTGAGTGATGGAGAGATAAATGAAGAGTATCATATACCGTCCGCATGGTGCTAGAGTAGCGCTATATTCCCCAAAAAGTTGTATATATAAACCAAATAAATGATGAAACTAACATGTAGATCGATTGTTCAGTTCAATGACATCTACCGATCACATGTGCTTACAAAAAACAGACTTCAGAGACGCTATTTTATATGATTTATAGTAATGTTTAATTATTCTAGCCATTATTATAACGTATGTACAAAATGAAATAAATAATAATTTAAATAAAATAAAATATGTTTTTTTTCTTCTTCTTCTTACTCTGATGGAGGCATTTTTGCAGTGGATTGTGGGTAATATACAGCTTTGAAGGGGACATTGATGTTCACTCGATCCCTCCGCCCTCAAGGAGGAATTTTTCTGTTTTGAAAATTGGAACGACAATTAAGATGGCGATGGGGATACATAAATTGTAGTATTGAAAAACTGCCTCTTAATAATTGTTGACATCCATAATATCTAGAATCTTATCAACAGACATAATTAAATTTTTTATCCTTAACTTTTTATCCTTTTCTTTGATTTATGTTCTTTATACTTAGATGTTGTCATCTTGCACTTTGTTCTGTTTATTGCATTTGATCTAGTTTTTATGGTGGTATCGTGTTGCTGTGTGCTGGAAAAACAATT
Source organism: Callionymus lyra (assembly GCF_982586985.1). Taxonomy (NCBI): domain Eukaryota; kingdom Metazoa; phylum Chordata; class Actinopteri; order Syngnathiformes; family Callionymidae; genus Callionymus; species Callionymus lyra. The sequence goes on along the minus strand of NC_141819.1, from coordinate 33,966,743 downwards.
TCCCTATTATCTATCCATTCCATCTATCCATCCATCTATCTATTTTTCCGACTGTACTCTGTTGAATAATAGGAGAAAACTCGTGATAAATATCAGGACAAAAAGACCAATAATAAAGAAGACATAATATATATAAGGCATGAATAACAAAGGTGTGTGTTCAAAACAAAGATCAGACTTATCAATTTGATTTAAAATTTTAGGTTAAACTTCTATCATAATACGAAACATGGCATCCTAACATAATTCAGATGTTTTAGCGTTTAAGATAAGACAAGGAAAATAAATTATTGATTTCTTCAAATATACAAAAACTTCCAACAATAAAACTGATGTTGAAGAAACAAATTTGTATGGTAAATTAAAACAAACGCAAAAAATAATAAAGATAAATAGATGCCCAAAAAAATTAAACGACAACACCATCAAGAGTCAAACTTCCCATTTTAGAAATTTTGCTAAATATACATTTTGCTTGGCCGGTTGACTTGATTGAGTTTCAGACCCCTGGTCTACACCATAGATATACAAATCCCTTATTACTTTGGCATCACAATTCACCTTCAAATAAAAACAGTGTGGTAAGCGGAAGTACTCTCTTTCTCTATTCATGACCATGACCTGAAATCAAGATCAAATTGTATTCAAATCTCAGAACAAAAGCAGACGACCTAAAGATTTGGTCTTTCGCAAATCAATAAAAGCCACTGCTTGAAGTCAGCACCAAGGGTTGTGTTTGGCTCCCCACTCTAGATGCTGAACTTTCAACAAATAATTGGCAGAGGAGTTAAATATAGTCAAGGACATTTGATCCGGGTAAAGCCACAAGCTAATATTGAGATAATAGCCTGACCAAAGGGCGATTCAATATTAATAAGATATCAAACAGTGGTCGTGCGGATGTTTAAGCAGTAAATCATTTCTTCATTTATCTGTGTAAACGAATGATGAACTCGTAAAGCATGAACAATAATGCAGAAACAAATGTAGGGTTTAGACGACACAATTAATTCATCAGGACAAAGTCAAACCCACACAAGAAACTTGAGTCTTTTAAGGTTAAACTCCAAACGGTGGAAAAGAGTTGGTCATAGCGATGAATTTTACCTTGAGGTTGGAGAACCAGAGGTCATTCTCGTGCAGGGTTGCCACATAGATGCAGCACAGAAGTCCAAGTCCAACAGAAACAGACCAACCGATCGACGTCCAGATTATTGAGCCCCATGACCAATAGACTGCAAGAAGCATCAGCACTAAATCAGCCATTAAATCATGGATATCATTGTTAAAATAGAATAAGAAGTAAGTAAAACTTGCAGGACTTTTATAGAAACTTCAAGTAAAATTTTGCCCTGAAACTGTACCGTATAACTTGTACATATCAATGTGAATTGTTGTATTTTCATTGGTACTATATATATTGATGAAAGTGTATTAATGTTTAATCATTTGATATTTATTTTTCTACTGTGAACATGGAGCTGTGACGACACAAATGTCTCCACTGTGGGACGGATAAAGGACTATCTTTTCTTATCAATGTGAAGAGATCCAACATAAAAATGATACTTAACGTGTTTTTTCAAAATAAAAACTATGACAAAATATTTAACGTGGATTAAAATCAGATGAGAGATGATTTCATTTTGTTTTTAAACAGCGTTGGAATGGTTTTGGTGCATTCGGTAGCGTAAGAAATAAAACTAGTTTTAAAAAACAAAGGTTAATAATTGAAAATCAATTACATTTTAAAACAAAAACATTGTGACAGTTGTGTACAACGTAAAATTGGTTTTCAGTCAGTTAGTAAAACCTGATTTAATACACTATACATGCGCCTAATAGTCTGCAAATTATGAAAACCCAAGTTCTGGGATTTATCTATTGGTTATAATTTAGTACCTATTTGAAGTGTGTCTACAAGATTAAATATATGTTCGTCTGATAACTACTAAAAAAACCTTTTTTGTATCTGGATATGGGTATGTTTGAATAGAGACAGAACCCTCTAGTAGTTATAAAGCGCAAATGCATGTAACCGCTTACACGACAGTTACAAGCCTCGATTACAGGCTAAAAAAATGTTTAAGAAAAATGATACTAAATATGGTTATTCAAGATAAAAACTAAGCCAAATATTAAAAGTGGATTAAAATCAGATGTGAGATGACTTCATTTTGTTTTAAACCAGTTGGTGTGTTGGAATGGTAATGGTGTTTTCGATAGAATAAGAAATAAAACCAGGTTAAAAAAAAACAAGTTAAGTAAGAAAAAATCATTGTGACAGTTGGGTACCACGTAAATTTGGTTTGCAGTCCGTTAGTAAAACCTGAATTAATACATTATAAATGCGCCTAAAATGTAAATTATGCTAACTCAAGTTCTTGGATTTATCTATTGGTTATAATTTAGTACCTATTTGAAGTGTGTCTACATATCATTTTGTCTAATAACTTCTGGAAATACTTTTCTGTATTGGGATAAGGGTATGTTTTCTGTGCAATGACAATAAAAGAAAGTATGCTTTTCCTTGATTTTCTGGAACTCCTGTTGTGTTATCAGTTTTATCTTGATCTTTAAAATATATACTTTATTGAGTATTGTTTCGATTGTTTAAGCGTTTTGTGACCCTGGTCTGGAAAAGCGCTATACAAATAAAAATGACTTACTTACTTACTTATAAAAGTCTAAAGTCTAAAAGTCTTAAGACAGAACCCTCTAGTACCTATAAAGCGTAAATGCATGTAACCGCTTACACGACAGTTACAAGCCTCGATTACAGGCCAAAAAAAAAAATGTTTACATGTTTCCACCTCTACTTTAAATTTGTGAACAATACCTCACAGGATATGACTGTCAAATCCCTAGAGACTAGTGATGCAAATCAAACTTCTCTCAAATACTATAACAAAAAAAGAACAAAAAAAAAAACTAAATTGGGAGATAGTTGGAAACGCTTTAAGTACTTAATCTGTCTGGGATTTGTCCGCCGCACAGACAGGGTCGCTCACCATGGGAGACCTTTCCTGGATGATGGTCGGGGCAACAGTTGGATTGTTGTGCTTGGAACCCGGCGCCCGGTTGTGGCTCCTTGGCTCTGCTGCCCTTTCTCTGGCGCAGGGCGGTCATGTCGGATCACTGAGGATCAAAACATTCCATCGGGTCAACACAGATAAGGGCGACGACACAGGGATGAACACAACAAAGGCAATAGAAAGTATGTTGTGAAGACACTAACACAGCAGGGGACCAGGCCTTCACTGATGGTGCTCACATCCACCACCATTGACAGGGCAATGATGGGGGAGATAAATGGGAGCTGACACAAATCTGTCTGGGGCAGGTGCTCACACTCCCTGGGTTTTTTTTATCTCACACACGCGGATGTTGTCACGCACACACACGTCATGAACCGGCGGTGACATGAAGGTGGAAAAATTGGCGCGATTCTGCTGCTGCTATGGACGCGACATTTTTTCCTCGCGTAGCAACAAAGACATACGGAGCCCTCACCCTGTTTCTACAGCTGCTGGTTGGTGGCTCCGACTGCTCCTGTTTTCCCTCCCCTTCCTCCTTGTCTCGTCTACCTGCTGGCCACTTGAATTTTCACTCCTTTTTCCTCCCCATCCTCCTGTTGGTGAGCAGCCGTCTGCCTCCCGACGCAACTCGCGAGTGCTAGCAACAACACCGGAAGACGCCGATAGAGCGGCCTTCAAAATAAAAGACTTTAACACCCACAAGAAAAAAAAAAGGTAAAGTAGCATTCAATTAAGATAACTCCAACCACAACGTTTAGAATCTCCCTTCTTATTTAAACAACGATGGGTTTATTCATGCCCTTTTTATTTAAAATTGAGGCATATATCCAATATTTCTATAGATGACCAGTTTTTTCTTATCTTTTTAATAATTTATTTGGTATTATTTATCATACACATGATATGCCGTAAATAAAAAAACAAACAATACTAATGATAAACAATAATATTTACAATACAATAAATTGTTAACAACAACAATAATTTCGTAAATAATCCACAATATAAATTAAATTATTATAAATATAAATTCATTCATTTATTTTCTAATGCTTTATCCCGGGGTCAGGGTGGTCGCGGGGGGACTGGATCCTATCCCAGAGTCATAGGGCGAGAGGCAGGGGACACCCTGGACAGGACACCAGTCTATCGCAGGGCACACAAAGACAGACAACCATTCACACACACTCATATACTCACTCGCATACCTATGGACAATTTCCCCAAAGTTCTCAATTAACCTCTGTATGTGTTTGGACTGTGGGAGGAAACCAGAGTGCCCGGAGTAAATCCACGCAACAAAGGAAGAGCATACAAACTCCACACAGAAACAAAAAGAAACATTAGACAAAACAAAGTATACTGTATATGTATGGATGGATGGATGGATGGATGGATATACATGTATACATATACAGAGACATACACTAAGCAAAAAACAATCATGAAAAAGCAATAATACATTAAATAAAGATAAAAAATGTACAACAATAAACACTTTTAAAACGCACACACAGAGTAGTAAAGAAATGAGTGGTGGTATAGAGCGATTGATGGATGGATAGACTTAAGACTTTAGACTTTCTTTTACTGTCATTGCACAGAAAAACACAGCAGTGAAACTGGCAACGAAATTTGGCAACCATTAAAAAACACAGCAGAGTGAATGTTTATATAAAAGTCATACACACCATAATAAGACATGCAGTAAACCAAACAAATGTAAATAAAATGAATAATTAAAAACAATAATGTTTAATGAATATAATCGACATCTATGGCCAATAAACCTGTATCCAACCATAATCAAGAATCAATTTTGCTCATCTCAAACAAGACCTTCTCTTTTTTATTTTCATCCCTTTAACTTTTCTCTATTTATCACAAAGACAATCCAGTTACAGGAATGTGTCTGGCATGATTCTAAATAGAATGTGAATATTAAAGTCCAAAAATGGTGGACAACCCATTTACTGCAAAATGCACTTTGCCTATTAGTCAAAACGGATGGACTCATAATTTTAATCCACTTTTTACTTCGGCTTTTTACAGTGGTTTGGCTGTACTCTTGTCCAACAATAAAAGCAGGGCAATCTGAGTCTGAGGCCTATTATTTTGTTCCACAAAAGCTAGATTTAAATAACCTCTCTACAAAACTAGTATGAACTATTGTAGGAAATCGGCTGATGGCTAATCATTGTAGATGGACTTTATAAAAGAGCGGAAACCAGCAAAGAGTCTAGATTGATCCAGAGGTTGGAATGTTTCAATGTGGACACACCAACTGACTAGAGTGACACCATTGCTTCCTTGAATAATCATTGTGCTTGTGAAATGTCTTTTAAGATGCACATTCTGAAAAAAGTCACTTGAAATCCTTTTTAATAAAGGAAGTCCTTTTTTACGTAAACAAGTCATACATAAAAGGAGGAACCTGTTTCTCTGTGAGCTGTTTGGTTCACTTAGAAAGTATTTAAGTATGCTGTCTGCCTAATGTATCTTTGATTTTCCTATAACACAGTTGGCAATCTGAGGATAGAAGAAAAATAAATAAGGGTGCAGCAGCGATCCTACCTCGAGATTTTCTAGGATAACAAAAGGTAGGACAATATACAGTACTTTCAAATTAATTCAAATCAGCTCGGCGTGGTAACTAAAAACTGGCCTTTTGTAGCTAGCATTGCCATTTATCAAACACATGGAGAGTAATACTTCTTTTTTTTTTGGTGTTGAATGCACTCTAAATATCAAAAACATTATTTTAAACATTACATATATCGGTATGTTCTGGTTATATATACTCTGACTTTCAAATTATACATTTACTATTGTGGGTTAAAGGGTCTTAAATGCTTGAAGCAGGTTCTGAAATAGCACTGTTTTGAACTATTTAATTTGCGAACCATAATGTGTTCAATTGTAACAATATTCACCTCGCGGAATCAACCAGGACACTGTCTATTTCATTTTTAGAACCAATTTTAGTGTAACATTTACATATTTTGTCACCTACTGAGCTATAATAATGAAGATACGGGTTGATTAAACTTCCTGATCAATTTTGAGAAAGTGATTTGTTGAGTCCAAATGGTCAGTTCAACACAATAACTAAAACCTTACGTATTTCAATGGATTTCACAGTAAATAGTTGATAAGAGGACAAAAGAAAAGATGATTCAAGTTTCAGTAGCGATCTGTGTTATTAGAAAATTAAAGATACATTTAACGGATCATAAAGTTGACTTTGTTGTCCTTGTGACACAAATATCAATCCGCCATATTTTACATAGATAGATGAACTTTATTGATCAGGAAGGTCTGTTCTATCTCTCTCTCTCTGCTTAGCATTTAATTATAACAGCTTGTATCCTTCAAGTTGTCATTTCACTCTTAAATTTGATTTCCTGATTATCATTTACTATACACATTTAAGAAAAGACACCAAACAGACACAAAAATAAATGGAATGCTACATGGTCAAAAGAAATTGCACTTAATAGGATTCATTTTGGAATATAAATTCAAAAGATATTGCCCTTATTAATACCGTGAGAATCTTCCTACTCATTCTTCTGTTTCATGTGATGGGAAAATATGATATCAAAAGTGACATTTACATAATGCATAATAAAGTGCTCGGTATCAGAGAACATTGTGTTCTAGCCTCAAAACAATGGACTTGTATTTGAACCTAGCTTCAAGCAATTCTCTTATCATTTACTTACTCTTAATCAATGTAGACGGAAACAAATAAATATCTAGGGTGGGATTCATAACTGGTCACCAAGACATTTTTCAGTTCTGGTTTTGTAAAAAGTAATGATGGGCTGATGAAGCTTCATGAAGCGGTGTTGTATTTTTTAGATGTCAGTAGGTGGCGCTATCAGTTTAAAAATAAACAGCTGTGCTGTGTCTCAAATCGCATACTACTCTTAGTATGCTAGAAGTTAGTATGCATCAGTTTAGTGTACGTACTAACTAGTAGGCAAATTCTCCACAGATAGTATGTCTCAAATCAAACTCTGCTGCTACACACTAACCGGAGATCACATGACAGCTTCTTCTTCTACTTCTATTTAACGATGTTTCAACCAGCTGTTTGAACGCTATCGCCGACACCTGCTGGCAGCACGTTTTGCAACTTTGGAAAAAGAAATAAAGAAAAAATATGAGAATCTTAATAATCGCGAGATATTTAAGCTGGTATCAGCAGCGAAGACGTGTTTATCCTCCTACTGCTGCGGAAAATGCACCTGTAAGTATATGACTATATATGCATTTATATATGATGTAACTTCCGTTTAAAACGTCACTAAGATGGCGGCTGTTTAGGGTGGTTAGTGTCCATCGAACCATGCTCAGTTTTGTGGGCGTGTTAGTACGCCAATTTAGTGTGCATGGCGCACTAAATGTTGCATACTAAGAATTGAGACGCACTAACGCACTAAAAATACTAACTTTTAGTACGCTAGTATGCGATTTGAGACACAGCACTAGTCCGGACAACAATTTTACTACCTGATTTTCCTTATATATCACTTTAGATAGTTTTACCAATAAACAGTAGCTTTAATAGCATGGAATTCTTACATTACTGTTTTTGTTTATTTATTTCACCAACCTTTAGTAAGCAGGATTCTTAGCAAGTCTCATTTGCCAACTTTCAATGTTATTCTATTTTTTTTAGGTGAACAATGAGAGAAATAGTGCATCTCCAGGCCGGCCAATGTGGAAACCAGATTGGTGCCAAGGTAAGATGTCAGATAAAGCACTTAAAATGCTACAGAGGCTCCTTTTTGTTGAGAAGATTCCTTCGATATAATAGCAACATTCAGCCCTTCCCAGTCTATTGTGCTTCAGACAGGCTGGTTAGGAACCGTGTCACAGGAGAGCCACAACACAGACAACGGAATTTGCTTCTTTGGTCCCAACTTGTACACAGAATAAAACCTCTTTAAAAAAAATCATTATGAATGTGGATTGAATTGATGTGAGATAAACCTACATGTACATCTAAAAGTAAACTCCCACTGCCAACAGATTGAAGATAAGATAATACAAGGTATATATGTGACAGCATCTGTTAGTCTGACAGGCTAACAGCAATTTCAATTCCCTGATTTAACATACACAATAAATGAAAATCGAATGATTAAACATGTAAGACATTTGCTTTGATTTGATATCTCAAAAAAACCGTTTAAATAAATGCAGTAGACGAGGTTAAGGTGACTTCTCATTGTCTTCATGAACACACTATCTATGAGGTAAAAAGAGTGACACACTGTTTTGTGTTTTTTGCAGTTCTGGGAAGTGGTCAGTGAAGAACATGGGATTGACCCGACGGGGACCTACCACGGAGACAGTGACCTGCAGCTGGAGAGGATCAATGTTTATTACAATGAAGCCACAGGTTGTCTAGAGAATTTTAAGTGATGTTGCTTGAAAAGTTACACAATATTTTGATTTGCAACAATGTCAGTAGTGTGGAATACAAGTCCTTGCACTCCAAACTGCGAAACTTAACATTGTGGTACCAGGCGGCTCAAATCTGTAATTCCAGGCTCACATTGGAATTTAGGCACTCCTCTGTCTTGACTAAAAGTCACAATCTGAGACTACTTAAAAATGTTTGTCTTCACACGGTATGGTCCAATGTTTATCTGAAGTCCATGTTTAGCCGAAGTCCATGTACTGAGCCAGAATAATGTGGAAAGGCTTCTCCTGTATGGGGATGAGGTCCCGCCCAAAGTGGAAGAGTTTATAGTATATTGGGGTCTTGTTCAGATTTGGGCGGCATCAGCAGTTACCGCGGACGGTAGTAGTGATGAAAAGAGAGTTAAGCCAAAAGGCAAAGCTATGAATACCGGTTGATCTACGATCCTACCCTCACCTATGTTCACGAACGGGGAATAGTGGCCAAAAGAGAGACTTTCACCTGGCCTGAGAACACTCTGAGGGTCCCCTGGTAAAAGCTGGACCATGTAGCAGGAAAGAGGAAACCCTGGGCCTAGAAAACCAGACGAGACGCGTCGATAGCTATGCAAGTCTCGTCAAAGTTCATTGCTCATTATGTTTCCCTTTCCCAGGAGGTAAATATGTGCCTCGGGCCATACTTGTGGATTTGGAGCCAGGAACCATGGACTCTGTTAGATCCGGGCCCTTTGGGCAGATTTTCAGACCTGACAATTTCGTCTTTGGTAAGGGCTAAACATGAATTTTATCTGAAAGAAGTATCATTTGAAATGTTGCCTGACTACTTGTGCTTGCAGGTCAAAGTGGTGCAGGAAACAATTGGGCAAAAGGTCACTACACAGAGGGCGCCGAGTTAGTCGACTCCGTCCTGGACGTGGTTCGCAAGGAGTCGGAGAATTGCGACTGTCTGCAGGGCTTCCAGCTCACACACTCTCTCGGTGGTGGGACCGGATCCGGAATGGGAACCTTGTTGATCACAAAGATCCGTGAGGAGTTCCCTGACCGTATTATGAACACGTTCAGCGTGGTACCATCCCCAAAGGTAAGAACATGAAGGTTTGAAATTCCCGTCTGAAGATAACTTTCCGTTGGTCTTCGTAGGTGTCGGACACAGTGGTGGAGCCGTACAACGCCACTCTTGCGGTCCACCAGCTAGTGGAGAACACAGATGAAACTTATTGCATCGACAACGAGGCTCTCTATGACATCTGCTTCCGCACCCTGAAACTCACCACACCCACCTACGGAGACCTCAACCACTTGGTGTCCGCGACCATGAGCGGGGTCACCACTTGCCTGCGTTTCCCGGGGCAGCTGAACGCCGACCTCCGCAAACTGGCCGTCAACATGGTGCCGTTCCCCCGTCTGCACTTCTTCATGCCTGGTTTCGCCCCGCTCACCAGCAGGGGGAGTCAGCAGTATCGTGCGCTCACGGTTCCCGAGCTCACGCAGCAGATGTTCGATGCCAAAAACATGATGGCCGCCTGCGACCCGCGTCACGGTCGCTACCTGACCGTCGCGGCGATGTTCCGCGGCCGCATGTCCATGAAGGAGGTGGACGAGCAGATGCTGAACGTGCAGAACAAGAACAGCAGCTACTTCGTCGAGTGGATCCCCAACAACGTGAAGACGGCCGTGTGCGACATTCCGCCGCGAGGTCTCAAGATGTCGGTCACCTTCATAGGCAACAGCACCGCCATCCAGGAGCTCTTCAAGCGCATCTCCGAGCAGTTCACCGCCATGTTCCGCCGCAAGGCCTTTTTGCATTGGTACACTGGCGAGGGCATGGACGAGATGGAGTTCACGGAGGCGGAGAGCAACATGAATGATCTGGTGTCTGAGTATCAGCAGTACCAGGACGCCACCGCTGAGGAAGAGGGAGAATATGATGAGAACGAAGAAGATGCGTAATCATGACCAAGACCAACGGCTACCAATTACCAAAAAAAAGAAAACTTCCCCCAAAATGAATCATATTGAAGTTGAATTGACTATTTTAAAATGAGCTATTGTTTGACAACTATCTTTATTAAATAAATGGAAGCAACGCCCAAACACAGATCAACGTCATCCTGTCTTTTTCTTCTCCAGTTCATTAACTTAAGGTCCATGCATTTTTCGGCCTTTCCGAAGTGGCCTTCGATTCAAGTGGTTTGACAAAGGGCAGAGAAAATTAGGTTTGCAAACCACCAACTCTGACAAGGTCACAGTTCCCCTGCCATGCTTTTTAGCCGCTAATTATTTTAAAAGCTAGAGCCTTGAACTTTCAGCATCCTCATATACGGAAGTATATCAGTGCCATCAGAATATTAACATGTCGAATGTTGAAACCTTGAATCTTTCTTTTGAACTTTTTTATTTTTTACCCTTATCTTTGGGGGGGCTTATGGTGGCGCAATGGTTAGCGCGGTTGATAGTTCGCTTCTAGGCTGAGCCAACTTGTGACCTTTATGTGTTGAGTTTGTATGTTCTCCCCGTGTTGCGTGCGTTATTCCGTGTACTACGGTTTCCTCCCACAGTCCAAAAACACATACGTTAATTGAGAACTTGGGGAAATTGTCTGTAGGTATAAGTGTGTGTGTGAATGGTTGTCTGTCTTTGTGTGCCCTGTGACAGACTGGCGTCCTGTCCAGGGTGTCCCCTGCCTCTCGGCCAATGAAACTGGTCTCCCCCTCGATCCCCATTAGGGATATGGCGTTATAAAATAAATGAATGAATGTTATCTTTGGGTGAAAGAGACACGGTGGCCCGAAAACAAATGTGTTTGTGGAATCCCTTGTGTTAGCGAAGGGTGACCTGAAGGCCCAAAAAAAACCTTGACCCAGAGATACCACAAACATATTTGTTTTTGGAGCTTTCGGGTCACCTTGACCCTGAGACAACACAAGCGTTAAACATTTAAATGTTTTCAATAATTGAAATCAATAGTTTGTTTATCTTGAAAAGATCAATCTGTTTGTATTGAATAATTTAATCTAATGATTTGTATATCGAAGGTTGCATTTCTTTTGTGGAATATTTGTATTTACAATTTAATAATTTTCAAATAAAATTAGCTTATCTTAGCCTTTTAAATTTTAAATTAAAAAAAACATGACACAATTATACCTATAACATAATATTACATTGAAAAGGCTACAAATAAAAAAGTATTTAATTTACATTTATTTTTTAATATTTGGAATTAGAAAATTAAACTCTGTGTAGAATGTAAAAAATCGAAGGTCTTTTCTCATTAATACAACTATTAGTCACCACATGCTCATCGGTGCTGTTCACGTGTCAACGCCTCACATGGCCTTCTTACCACACGTGACTGTTGCTCATCAGTGTCTCTTTAAATGTAATTGTTACCATAGCAAACAAGGAACTCAGAGCTGATCCATGATGTGATCCTTCTCTCCTTGAATGTCTCTCCTAGAGTCATCCCCAGAGGCTAGCACACTTGTCTTCATACGTGTCCTACATGTCCTTCAGATCGGACTTCACGTACAGTCCCCCTCTGACTCATTATTGTCATTTAATTTAATAATTTAAACACGGATAAAATTAATATATTTTTTAAAGCAACATAATGTGACCTCAGAGATGATGTACTTAAGTAGTGGGTAACGAATGTATAAAAAGGTAAAATATCTATTGTTGACAGGAAAGCTAATGATCCAATGTTTTGCAGTCAAACTAAAAAAGTAATCCAAATCCCAGCAACCCAGACGATAGATTAATAAAAAACAAGAACAAGAACAAAGTGCAAGATGACACAATCCAAGTCTAAAGATAAAGAAGATAGATCAAAGAAAAAATAACAAAAAAAAAGGATACAAAGATTAACATAGAATAGAATCATATTTTCGCTCCACTCCTGCCCCCGAATTATACAATCCAATAGCTCGAGGATTAAATGAGTCCCTGACACCATTCGTGCTCCATCTGCTTGATGACTCTTTTCAGAGGATGACAGTCATCATCCATAATGGACAGTAGTTTGTCCAGTGATCTCCTCTCAGCAACTGTCACCAGTGAGTCCAGCTTCAACCACAGAGCCAGCCTTTCTGATCAACCTGTCCAACCTGTTGACACTCCTCTTGGACACATTTCCACTCCAACACACCCAAGCATAGAACAGGACACTGGCCACCACAGACTGGTAGAACATGCAGAGGAGCTTCCTGCAGAAAGTACAGTCTACTCTGAACTTTCTTACACACATGGTCTGTGTTGCAGGACCAGTTTACTGTCCAGCCACACACAGAGGTACTTATAGTTGTCAACTATCTCCACCTCGTCACCTCTGATGGACACTGAACGTGGCTTTGTCCTGGGCCTCCTAAAGTCCAAAGTGGTTCCTCTCACTCAAGTCCACAAAGTCACGTATCAGACTCCTGTACTCGTCCTCGCTGTTGTCCCTGATGCATCCAACAATGGAAGTTTCTTCATCATACTTCTGGACCAGACTCAGCTCTGAGTTGTAGCAGAAGCCTGAAGTGTAGATGGTGAAGAGGAGAGGGGCCAATACTGTCCCCTGAGGTGCTCCTGTACCGCACACCACAGTGTCAGACGTGATGTCCTTCCGCCTGAAATACTGTTGTCGATCAGTGAGATAGTCATATCTTGTAAAACAAGTATAAAAAAAAGTGTTTAAGAAAATTGTCATTAAAAGTGCAACTACTTTCAGACGCCAACATCAAACGTCTGACCCACTTTTCATTCACCAACTTCAACTTCAGAGCCAAAATGTAAAATCCAATTATAAAAAATAAATGAGAGCCACATTTGTATCAGACTTTATTAGCAAAAATACAATTGCCACATATTAAAATAACCCAAATATGTTCTGCTTACACTTAAGCACCGCACTACGACAGTTCCTCGTCTCATTTATAAAAATTAAAAATAAGCAAGCAAAAATATACAGACCCTCACCCTTTGGTGCAACAAACTCTGCTCTACAGTAATATCAGACAAAATACATACAAAAATGCATCTAAAACACCATTTTATATTGATTTGTGAATTGAAAAATAAACTTTATAAATAAAAATTGTCAGTTCTGAGTGCCTATATGTATCGTCACATTGTGCCCAATGTTAAAATACAGTACCAAGAGTTTAGTTGAGTTTAGAATGTCAGTTGTTTAACAGAAAAATGTTTGTTTTTTTTAGATTGCAAAACTACAACGCGTCACAGAAGATAACTTGTATAAAAAGGCACATGGACGACAAAACATTTGAAATTGTAGAAATGGCACAGATTCATAGTCGGTGGACCTTGTGGGTTAGTTTACCAACACACCCTTAAATAACTAGGCAGCATCAATAAATCATTTTTCCTTTTCCTTCCACTCAGATATTTTACAAACTCCTTATTCGAGGACGTAAGTTGCAGCCGTTCAAAGGAGCCAAAGTTCAGATTTGTTCTTTTTCAAGGAAACTTTTAAACACCACTTTATGTTTTTCGTGTTTTTGATGAACTGATGACAGTGAATTGTTCACATCACATTCCTACTTGCAGGAAATTAACCAGTATTATTTTGATCTTATTATTGAACAGCATGCATTTTCCAGGATAGATGCCTTTTCCAATCTAAGAACAGAGATATTCCCATGTCAGAGTGTCAGAAGACAAATCAAACTAGACCAATTATCTAATGATAAGCCAAGAAAACCTCAGACGCGCAATTTAAAAAGACTGTTGGCAGAGAAGCATTGACATAGGAATTCATCGTGGGTCTCCATAAGCCAACCCTGAAGATACACAACATTCTCAATACACAGAGTGACTTCCCTACTGTAGAACTGCCTTGGTACTACATATCTAGAGGTGGCCCCCCATCTTTCCAGTCTGGGGAAACTAAATTAACTGAATCAAGATGGAAAACCCCTCAAAATAGTTTACCAAAAGTGCTTCAATTCCACATGGCTTTAGATCAAACATGGGCCAAGAGTGGCTTACAATATTTGATGTGGCCTCTGCGGTACAGCATTACAATTTAGTTTTTGAACTGACTCACTTACATTTGCTTTGATAATGGAAGTGTATATTGCAATCAAAGGAACGCATAATAAGGAACTTAAAACTAGTTAAAAACCGTGTGTAGCCTAGGAGAACAATAAGAGCTTTGATTCTCAACAACATGTTGTTTAAGGTGGATATCTGAAACCTGTGACAAAAAAAAAGAAAATGACACATTCTAGCTCAGTAGAAACAAATTGATGTCTGGTGGTGCGTAGGTGTGAGTTTCTAGAGGTGGAGAAGAAGAAGAAGGGAAAAAAAAGGGAGTTTCACATGGATTAACGATGAAATGGAGGCTCGTTCGAAAGCCAAAGCTGTGAGAGCAACAGAAAGGAAAAGGAGGTTTGAGAAAATAGGATGTTCGCACACAGACATGGATAACATTTAGAGCATTGCTAGGGTTTAACTGAGCTCATTGGTCACACCGAGCTATATTCTCGAAACACTTTACTCTGTCAGGTCGACAAGAAATGTTCTCAGACATTACCGCGAGCCGTCGACAGGCAGGAGATGCGTTTTCTCGGAGTGGCCGGATTATAAGTGAGTACTAAACACAAATGAACCACATTAAGTCAGCGTTGTAAAAAAAACAACCTATCATGCTTTAAACAGTGAAAAACCACTGTAAACATACACAACCACCCGCAAGTCCTTATATTTTGTCGCTTTACTGGAGCCGAGTCAAACTTTCCTCCTTCAAGCCATCAGAGTAAATTAAAAGGCAAACAACATTTGTCTGTGTCACTAATGAGAACAGAGGGGTCAGCTAACCAGGTTTCCCCAGACAGATTTAATTTAGTTGCATCCATTATTCCACACACACACACACACAGATGTATGCTGGACAGAATGAATAATGGATATTACGTTTTATCTCAATGTCCTCAGCAACCGGGTGTACGTGTGTGTGTGTGTGTGTGTGTGTGTGTGGAATAGAGGAAAAGCATACTGATGAAGTGTAACACTGTGATGTTGTGAGAGCATGACAGAGTTCATTCTTATCTTCAACTCATTTAATTGTCTGTGAAATTAAATTTTTGACATTTTTTTTTTTTTTTTAATGGCAGACCCAGGGATGCCATCCAGCTCTTCTCCTCGGGACTGAAAATATGAAAAGGATTTTGTTCGACTTTTATCCTCCCGCGCTAGTTTTCAATAACTAAACTTAAGAAGAAATTATTTGGGGGGGGGGAAATTGAAAACCAATGCCAGGGAAAAACCCTCTTGTTTTTGGATTACAAATCCAAGCAACACTATGTACATCACATTCATGTTATCATGAGTAGAATATAAATAACAGTGGTGTTTAAAGTACCCGACTTTGGCTCCATAAACGGCTTCGTTCCCTTTTTGAAATCACTCCTAATCTAGAAGTGACCCAACTTTACGTCACAATTAATTTGGTCAGCTGTGAAATGTTGTTGCTCCTCATGAAATAGCTGCTTATAAACATGTCAGTTAGATAAAGAAGTTAAATATATATATCTTTATATAGATACATATACAGTAAATAAACACGAATAATAGAAAAAAGACTTAATCAAGGCTACATGCATGCAGTTAAAATGTATTACAATCTAAATGATGGGCAACAAAAGCTAGCCAGTTTAAATACGTGCTTGTATCACACAGTTGTTTAAATAAATTATATAAAATAGAAGCAAAAAACAGAGCTGCCTTTCAGTGGACTTTTGTCAAACAGGGTGAAGTGTGATGACTTTGAGAGGTACATATTGTCTCAAAACTTGGGTTAAAGCTCCAATAGATCCCTTGAAAACTTGATGTATCCAACAGACACATTAATAATCCAAAACTATTCCTTGAAGTGTGCTTCAAATCGATTCCCGCTGGTCTCAGCACTGTTGGATAAGAGGTAAGAATACTTAAAGGGGGAATCTGCGTGTCAACGATTCTGCGGGTCACTCTGCTGTCTGTGCGTCTGCTTGTTGAGCCATCTGCTGCTGATCCTTGTTGAGGATGATGCTGATGAGGTCGCCCTCGTGCTCCTTCATGTGCTCCATCAGTCGCTCCTTGCTGGTGGACTCGAAGCCGCAGATACAGCAGCAGAAGAGCAGCACGCAGTACTCCATGTTGGTCCCCAGCTGATTGGTGAGGGCTGTGGATTCGGTTTGTGGCGGCTCCGTTTTCAGCTGCACGTCTGCGCTCGGCCGGGTCACTGCTGGTGTGGATTCGACACAAGCCTTTGGTTTTGCTGCAGTGGCAGGGGCCACGACGGGACGCTCTGCCACCGACTCCAGGACCTCCGGTATCTTTTGAGGAGCTCTAGTCATTTAGGAAACAAAACAAAAAACATTAGTAAAGCTGCAAATGAAACACCAGCTAAATTGGTGAGCACCAATCATTTCAATAGTAGCTTCGTGAAGCAATTTCTGTTTTGAGCCAAATATTGGGAATATTAAATAATGTGGCATAACCTGGATATGGTCAGGGGCCTCATGTGGCTCATCAGGAGTAAAACTGTTTGACTGATCATGTTGAAAAGCTTCTGATAATAATAATAATAATTTTATTACGCTATTCATTGCTTGTTTAAATTCCTAATATAACCAGATTTTTTTCATTGTTGCCGTTTGGCTTTGTCATTGAGTATTTCATCACAGTACGACTTCCCTTAATGCCCAGGGTCCACTTCCAATCTCCTCAACACCTCAATATAGTGACTTACCGGCATTCATTGTTTGAGGGGATATATTGAATACCGAGTATACAGGTGCTTTTTAAACGATAATCCTGACTGGTCGCCTCGCCTTGCATCATTCCTGCTGGAGGTTGATGAGTGTGTTGTGGGCCCCAATGTTTCTACAGTATAATGTAGTTAACTGATTAAATCATATATCATTTGAGGATCTAAAACCTATGGTCTGTTTAAATAATAACGTTCAAAGCACTATATACTTACAGAAGGTTTTCATTACTGTTTTCAACTGATAAAGGAAAACACGTTTAAAAAATAATCCTGAGAAATAATTATATTTTTAAGTCCCCTCCAAGTCAACCACTTCACACCCATCGATCATGTGCAGTGTGAAATTGTCTAAAGAAATATCTTCGTCATAAGGGAAACGAAGTGAGCTTACCGGCTGCTCTGCGAGATGGCTTCGTTGATGGCTTGATTGACCTGCTCGTAGTTGTAGTTCTGGTCTCCTGCGTGCTTCCACATGTGGGATTTGAGAGAAGGGGGATGACTGCACACATAGCCGCAGAGCGAGCACCTGGAAGAAGAGGGAGCGAGACGGTAAGTGTCCAACCAGACGTGGTGAGGTTAAACTAATCCCTCTCAGATCAGCGGGCCCACTCAAGTCTCTGCGGGAAGGAACGAGATCCAGAGGTGACTGCAACCCTAATATTTTTTAAAGCATGATGTTGCAGCTAAAACCAAGAATTACAACCCGTCCCTCATGGCGTAACACTGGAGTGAACTTTGTGAGCTACTACATACATTGTACGTTTAAATATTTATTAGGGTTAACCAAGGCTACCGCGGCTTCCCCTCAACAATCGTGAACTCTTTTGTTCTTTCTCTCTCTTCACTCAGTTTTAAAGTGCAGCGCAATCAGCCGCGTGTTTAGAGGGAGCTTAAAGGCAGACGGACTTAAGAGGGGTCTCATCATCCCTCTGTGCAGTCGGGGTGTGTCTCGCAAAATAAAGAGCGCCCCATCAGGGCAGGGAAATCTCTTTCACCATTACAAAAAAGGAAGAAATCAGGTTCAGTTTAAGGGGTTGAAATGGAAGCAGTATAGAAAAACCTCGTCTTGTTTAAAATTCACTCTCTTGGAAGAGCGACACGGCTGAGAGACCTGCTACGTGCTTCAAGACTGTGAGCAACAAACAGCTGCAGGAAATACAGCAGTTGAGGCAGAAGAAGAAAAAAAAAAATCACTAACAAGTTGCAGAATGGTAATGATTATTTTAGGAAGTACATGTAAGTGTATTATTAAAGCAACAATATGTCACTTTTGACATAATTATTTTTGCATAATAAGTAATGATTTGTTTAGTTTTGAACAGCCATGCCTCAGTAGATGTAGGTCAGGGGTGCTCACACTTTTTCGGTTCGCGAGCTTCTTTTCTAATGATCAAGTTCAAAAGATCTACCTTGATCAAATTTGCTCAATGTAAGTAAGAACATACTGACTACATGACTTGCACTGAATGTAGTGAATGGACTGAATCAGTCATGATGGAATGATGTGTGGATTTAATCATCTTCATAGAAATGCTGACTTACATAAATAACTAGAGTCAGTCAGCGAGGAGCATATTTCCTCATAAGAAGATACTTTTCCTCTGAGAGTAACTTCGAAAAATGTCCATAAGACCTGGTCTTAAGCTCAGTGTCAGCCTGTGTTAAATCTCATCCTCCACTGCAGACAAGTTCAGACTCATATGTACTAAGAATTGCATTGATTTCCTACTAAAAATGGTCATTCATTCGAACCCAAATGGTGCACAAAAATATTCATGTGTAAGAATCTGTGCTTGACACGAATTCAAGCCCTTTTCCCTTGTTCATCAAAATCAACAAAGAATTCAGACGGGTTCATCCCTCATGCCTCCATTTCAATATGTCGATCATATTTAAATGAAGCACAAGACTTAAATTTCTCCATTTCTGTGTTCATGGAAAAAAAAAAAAAATGAAAGCATGAATTCAAACTAACAGTTTATATTTGTTAATTTTAAACATGTTGATATGAATCACACAAGTGGATTATTAAAATTTTAAAACATCTTCAGAAGTTATTAGAATGTGTGGCTCACCTGCACAACGCGTTTGGGTTTGAGCGTATTTTCATTATATTCCTGAGATAAAGGTAATTTACAAATAGTCATCATGTGATGGTGTATTAATACAAGTGTGTTTTAAGGACGCGATCACGAAAGGAAAACCAGCATTTGTTGCGCTTTCATTGGAACCTGCAGCTTAACTTTGATGGAACTGACGTCATGTTTCTGTGACTCTCGTAGAGAAGACCTGAAGCGATCAAACGCGCATTATTTTGTTCGATATATATATATATATATATATATTTTTTAAAACAAGCTTATAATTCTATATCGTTTTTCTGAATTGCGTAAAACGACTATCGCATGTTTTGCTCTTTTTATTCTCGATTCATATGAACTTTGCCGTGCGTTCAGTGGAAGAGGCGGGAGCTCTGATTGGCTGCTGTGCATGTCAATCAAACTGTCAACCAATCGGCGCAATAACCATTTGATTGACATGCACAGCAGCCAATCAGAACTCTCTTTACTATTTTCTAATATCATATTTTATTAAATCACGCGATCTACTCGCAACAGCTTCCGATCGCGATCGACGCATTGCCAACCCCTGATGTAGGTAATAATTAAAGGGCACATAATGTGCAGGATTAAGTGTCTCTTAAATTGTTTTAGGACCTCTATTATACTCATCAGTACTTCAAAGAAGTTTCGTCCAAGCAACCACGCCCGATCTGCTCTGATTGGTCACAAAAACATGAGTTGCATTCATCCTGGAACTCATGTTTTGTACATTAAAAACTAATAATAAAAATAAGGTTTACTGCTTAATGTACACATTACAAAGACACCTAAAAGCAGAGGTAACTCTCACCATGTTTAAATAAATATTAATTTTGTTTCACAATTAACATGTAGGTACTTAACTTATTTAGGGCTTCTAGGGGAGGATACCTCCACCAGACTGACGTCAGAATGTATAATTTAAACCGTCATCTCATATGGGGGAGAACTTTATTAAGTAATAACTTCAAAACAGAGCAACGTCATGATGAATAACCTACTGCATTTTGAAGAAGACAACTTCAACATTAACCAACATGTGAATAAGTTAGGAGAGTTGGGATTTCACATTAGGTGCCCTTAATACAATACTGCTTTATAACAGCGGCACAGAGACTGTATTTTAGTATTAAGTACCGATAGGCCTTTGAAAGTTAACAAGAAAATGAAAAAAAAATGAAAAGAAGAGCCTCTATCTTGTTTGGTAAACAAAATTAGACACAGAAAACAGCGAAATGAGGAGGTGACGACATTTAAGTGACAGTCATTTTGTCACTT
Source organism: Callionymus lyra (assembly GCF_982586985.1). Classification (NCBI taxonomy): domain Eukaryota; kingdom Metazoa; phylum Chordata; class Actinopteri; order Syngnathiformes; family Callionymidae; genus Callionymus; species Callionymus lyra. The sequence continues at coordinate 33,946,131 of NC_141819.1, read as the reverse complement.
CCTACTTAACCTTGAATGCATCCTTAAGCAGTGGGCTCTTACTCACCTGTACTGCTCCAGTAGCTGCACAGCCTGGTGTTCCTGAGGATGTTTCCTCATGTGGCTCTTTAAACTGTTCATGTTGGTGGTGGCAAAGTCGCAGCTGCAACATCTGCTCAGAGGAGAAAACTGATAAGTAGCCAAAACTTTGGGGCAACATTCTGATTTTTTTCTTGGATTGATATACAATCAGAAAAAGCGAGGACCATCTTGTTAAAATAAACCATATAAATAAATAAGTAAATATATATATATATATAAATAAAATACACAGAGGGTACTTAAACAAGACTGATCTAATTTATAGATTTTATTGTATAGTAAAACATTTTATTTGGCTGTTTTAATTGCATTTTGTATGAGATGTCATCAATATAATAAAATATCTTTACAAGGCAGCCTAGTGGCCCTTTGATTAAAAAAGAAATCGTTGGTCACATCAATCAGATTAATGATCCCAGGATTCCGGTTTGATGAGATTAACCCCCAAAATTTGATTCTGCAGAGAGATCATATGTTAAACTGTTACACCCAACAAGCGTACATACAATTTAATGAGAATTTGGTTTCCAAACAAAAATACAACATGTATATACGACTTAATCACCACCATTTTCTGTTAGACAATTAAAGGTATTTATGCTCGATAACTCTTGCGGGGCAGTTTCAGAGTTCAGCTGTCTGCTGACCTTTACCTGAGCACAGAGATATGTGAGGCGTAATTGTGCTCTTAGGTTTGACCTTAGAGGACAAGTGACAGTTGAGTGAGCTAACGCAGACACCTGAATGTGTTCACATCTCTCTGCAGATCTGTGTTAACACAAAGGGCAGAGCTGCCACTGTCGCTGACGCTAGAGCTGATGGGAGACTTTCTGCACGAGCTTGTACCGCCATCTAGTGGTCGACTAGAAACTCATTGTCAAGAAGACAAAAGGGTCTGAATCCAAGACGATTGAATTTTTGGTTGTTTGAGAAAAATAACTTAAACCTTTCTTTATCGTTGTAATATGTATATTCATATCAGTGTCAGTTCCTCTTGTGATACTGTTAGAATACAGCAGGTTTGTCAAGTTTACAACGTGACCCTGGTCTTGAAAAGCGCTCTATAAATACTAGTTACTTGCATGTACAAATCTATGGGGTGGGTCGATTAATGCATTTCCATGAGCGGCTTTGCTATCTCTCTAGTTTGCCTTTGAACTCAGTGATTTTATTGCAGACATTGTGCACCATGTGTGTTGACACAAACCTTAGATAGATAACTAAACTATGAAGCATCCTGTGTAGCAGATAACAGAGTTTATCGACCACAATCTGTCCTAGAGCCAACCTCAAATAAGTACATTCAATCTTTGATCTTAGTAAATGTGCTTGTGTGTGATTTTCTACTATTAATTTTTTCATAAGGCAGAATGTATATATTTTCCTTTTTCTTATGAACATCTTGAAATTAAAAATAGTTTAGATTGTTTTAGAAAGGCAACAACTCACCGGTATGGTTTGTCAGAGTTATGAAACCTCCTGTGGTTCCTCACTCCTACATACGTTGAGCTGGTGTAGTCACACACGTCACACTTGAACATCTGCTGCAAACCACCTTCTGTACAGAACAAGGGAAATGAAATACATTTTTTAAAGCTAGACGTTTTTTATCTTAATTTTAGGAGAAGCTGATCAGTAATTGGAACTTGTCAGGGGAAGCTTCAATTGCAATGTCAGAGAACCACATTCTTACCTTCATCATTTTTACACTCCAATTCCTCTCCGGTGGTCGTGGTTTCACTGAGGGCTGTTAGTGTTGTTGCGTCCGCGGGTTCATTATGATGCTCTCTTTCATGAGCTCTCAACTGGCTCTAAGAGTGGAAATTAAAAGGGACATCTTCAGTTTCTAACATTTCTCAGGCATTTTCATTAATTGTAGATGATCAGCCTGGAATCCTCTATCATTTTTCAAACACACCCTAAGTCCTGAACACTTTGGATGAAGGTTATGATCAAATCTGCACACCAGACTGTTCTATTGTGATAAAAGCCGAATCAATAGGCCTCTCCTTCACTATCACAGGTAGACCAACGAACATCCTGCTGCTCTGCATCACTCTCTTTTATTACCATCAACTAAACATTATGTTTTTACATATAAAATGCACCAGACCATAAGGCAAATTAAGCACAGTGTGACTTTGTAGTATTGTGACTACCAAGTCTAGTAATACTACAGAGCTTCACAGAGTAATAATACAGAGCTTTGAAGAGTAATACTACAATGTAGGGCGGAACAAAACAGACAAAATGCCATATCTCGATATTGTTAAAATATGACTTGCAAAACAAGTGTAAAACCAAACATTTTTGAAAAAAAACGAATATTACATTTATGGTCCCGATAACGATATGTGGGCTTTGAGTATCGGCCGAAAAAAGCGTTAAAATATTTACTTTCTTACCTATTGTGAAATACAACTGCTCATGCTTTTAAAATATATACATTTTTACTGCATATAGAATGACAAAGTTGGTCTGCATGTGAGGGACTCGAGAGCACAGAGAAGTCAGCAAGACCTTCGTTCAGAATAGCCGTTTTAAAAAGATTTCTAATACCTTAAACGCTCAATAATAACATTGGTGATTCAGTTTACATGCAGCATGAGCTGGGATATCGAGCGATATCGTTGGCATACAGTTCTGTTACTACAGAGCCTTGTGGAGTAGTACTCGAGCCTCACAGAGTAATACTACGCAGCGTTTCAGACCAACACTACAAAGACATCGTAATTATCTTTACAGAAGTATCCATCTGCCTCAGAGTGGTTTGAAGGTGTGTGTGTGTGTGTGTGTGTGGTCAAACCAAATAAAGTTAAACCCATTTTCCTCACACACTAGAATAAATATTGATTAAAGGTGTTATTATGTTGACTGATTTAACAGTTGATTTTAGAAGTAACATTTTGTGTCAACTAACTGTTTATCTATTGGCTTTGAAATGTCAAAATAAACATTTGTTAAGCTACCAAGAAGCAAACACGTTCAAATAACACTGACGCTTCCTTTACAACTGTTAGGGGCAAGAGACAACCAATTGCGAAAGTAGTTTAAGATTTTTAGGATTGTTTTAACAACAAAGGTACTGTGTTCCCCAATTTATTCAGGGGTTACATTCTAAAAGAATACCCTGCATTAAACGAAACCAGCAAAGTAGTGACCATAGATTAACTACATTCATTTTAACTAACAAACTCAACATTGAATACGAGGTTCCCTTCTTCTTTACAACCTTAAGTTAGGGCAACATAAAAAGCTCCCCTAAAGCTTTGCCGCCCAGCCAACCAATCACAGACATCTATTATTTTTGAACAGCAACACAGACTTAAAGAATTTTAAAACGGTATTGCCGTGACCAATAAGCCGCCACTAAATATAGCAGTGTGTTGAAAGGCATCATGGGAGTTCCGTTTTGTCGGCAACAGGAGTAAGGTTTTGTGGTTAGTGTTGAAGTTAATCGGCTATTCAAATAAATCCACAGTAGAGTGCGCAAAGTAAACTGTGATATGGCGAGGGGACACTGTTTTGACCTTACCTTGTAGTGGAAAGCATCTGGACACTCCTTGCACTGGTACATTCTAGTCTTGCAGTGGTGGATCATGTGACTCTCCAGGTCTTTACTGTCTGTTGCGATGTGCTCGCAGATGGGACACTGGTACGGCAGCCTCTGCCTGTGGACTCGCATATGCTGCTTGATGTAACCCTTGTTGCCGCTGCTGTACCGGCAAAGTCGGCACCTGTACGGCCTGTCGCTGGTGGGGATGTAGTCCACTAAACTGCCATCTGGTGAACCTTCTACTCCGGAGGCAGCGCTGACTCCGTTGTGAAACTGTGCGTTGTCCTGAAGTTCTTTTAAGATGTCCTCATCTGAGGTGTTCTGGTCGGAGCGTTCTCGGAGTCTTTCAATGACGGTGAGCAAAGACAAGCTGATGCCTGCTTTGGCAGCAGGACCCTCATCCTCAGCTTCCGCAAAACTGAGAGAGCCTAAACCAGTGTGTTTGTCTTCTACATCCAACATACCAGGTGCCATTGTAATCTCTGCAGACTTTTGCCCTGTGACATTAGCAGTTCTCTGCTCCGTGTTGGAACCCTGTGGGCTGGTCTTTAGACTAGTCCTACAGATGGAGAGCTCCGGCATTCTCATCGGCATTGCAACCAGAGCTTCAGCCGCTAGCGAGTGAAGACGAAGGGACTCCGAGTGAGTCCTTTTACGTCCTGCCGGAGGAACATTCTCGTCACGTTGGGACTCATTCATAGTCCCTTCATTGATCTGGTCAAAGACCACCTCCTGCTTGTGGTGATGGATTTGATCCCCCTTCTCATCTTCCTCTATGCTCTGGCTTTTGACCACATCCTGGCTGTGGAGAAGTGGATTAGTTACCATGACAGAGTCCTCGGCAGTGGGTAGGCGCTCTACAATCACGTTGATGTGGCCGGCGCTGTTGGGACTACTGTTGATAATCTTTTGAGCCGAGGACAGCAGGCTGTCTGTGACCTCGGCATTATCATGGTGGATATCAAGCTCCACTTGGGTCTCTGCCTCTGTCGTTACCTGTACTTCCACCAGTGGCTCATCTTTGATTTGAAATGTGCTCTCCTCTTCCTCCTTTACTTTTAGGCCTACGGGCAATACTGTCTGACTCAAAGTCTCTTTCATAACTTGGGATGGTAATGGCACACAAGGTTGAAGTTTGAAGGCAGCGGGAAGAGTTTGAAGGCTTTTTTCTTGGGGCTGGGATGAGAACACAACTAGTTCCTCTTTATTCGGCACACTGACCGCAGTTGCGGCATCTTTCCTTGTTGAGCTTCCGTCGTCATCTTCGAATATAGGGTAGGAACAGTCAACTAGGCCGGCATGCTTCCACGCATGGGTCTTGAGGTTGCGCTGCTGGCTGCATACATAGCTGCAGATAAGGCAGCGGTACAACCCGTACTCTTCATAGCTATACCACTTCTTTCTTGTGCAGCTATTTATATCGTCGTTACCGACAAACGCAGCAGTGTTGGTTCTATCTTCTTCCGTCTGTAAGCTTTTTCCTATTTCGTTGGGTCCCGAGTCTGAGGGCGAAGAGTCCTTCTTTTGCACCGGCCCACTGTCCACAATGTGCGTCTTGACGTGCTCCTCCAGCTGGTGCTGGTCTCTCGAGCTAAAGCGACACTCGGAGCACATTAGGATGAGGTCATTATAGAGCTCGTTGTGTTGCTTCAGGTGCTCCTTCAGCAGGGGGAGGGTCGGGGAGAGATATGTGCAAAGGCTGCACTGATAGCACGTCACAGTTCGTTTGTGGTCACTTGGACTGCCATTGTTTGTTATTTCAGCCACGGAGGGGGTGATGTTGTTATTTCTGTCACCAAATGCTGGTGGGAAAACGGCTTTGTCACACATCTCTCCATCGGCACTCAGCTCATCTCTATTGTTTACCCTCAATTTCTTTGTCAGAAAGTCCGCTTTGCTCACCTGTTGGCCCTCTACAAATATGCCTACTGCCCGCTTTGATACCCTCTTCTGTCCCACGAGGGTGCAGCGCCTCTGTGGTCGCTTCTCCACAATCTTGCTCAGCTTTTCAATAACCTGTATGAGAGAGTCGGCTGCTTGTTTCTGCTGAAATCTCGGAGAGGAATCTGGTTCAGCAGCTTTCTTGATCCTCGAGTGGGACCCTAGGGGTAATGTGGGCGAAGAGGAGGCTGAGGTGGAACGTGTAATGAGCACAGCAACATTGCTGTTCTCGTCCATGGCCTGGAAAACAAGACGAAAGGAGGGATTAGGAATATCATTAACGGAATTGAAAACGCAGGTGAAAGCTGTATCAGTACGATCATGTTACTAAACCAGATACTATCTAATCTTCTAAAAATGTCAGATACTGAGAATCAGATCTGGGTATCCCAAGTTATAATACCATAAAAACAAATTGATCCAAATCGGTTGATGCGCTTTTATATTTTAGGAAAACTTAAAGGAAGATACTTAAATAGAGAACAAACCGAATCAAAAATGATGCATGTCTTAAAAAAAGTCACATGTAGTGCAACAAGTCAAAGTAGGCCTGTACTCCTTATAAGTAAACAGGACGCTCGTTCTACTTAGTTCTTGCAAGAGCAGCATGTAAAACACACAAATCAACCAGCTTTACTTTCCAGATCAACTTTTGCTGAGACAAAATTTTAAATAAAAGATTCACAATGAAACAAGAACAAAGATTAAAAAAACAAAAAACTTTGGCATTTTAGAAAAAACAAAAACGTTAAGAAATTAATATTAATTTACCCATAACACACGCTGCTATAAGTAAATAGGAAAGTTAATTTAACATGATTCTGCCAAGTTAACATTACGATACACAAAGTAGCTGGTGATAACGTTTGCCTGCTCAACATGCTGCTGGGATCTAGGTTAGAGAACGGGTGGTTTGTATTCCTTTCATTTGCAAATAACCAACACTTCCTTCTTCCTAACCACATAATTACTCTCCTCTCGGCCACTTCTGCTTCTTGTTGAACTTTGGCCCGCACAAGTGATTTTTTTTTTTTTTTAACTCACTCACTCAATCAAGTGTGTATCTGCCACATGTCTGTTGTTTGTATCCTTTTCATTGTATTACAGTTGGAATATCTTTTTGCATCTTTATTATTAAATATATAACAATCCAAATTTACATACTCTTTGTGTCAAGGCTGTACCTCTGACATACTTTTGGGGGCATTAGGAGCTATTTGTAACATACTTTAGGTGTTTGAGTATTTATTTACAAGGGTTTTAAACTCGTTACTTGACCAGTAACTAAACTTAGTTCCTTACATTGTCCTGGACTAACCCCTGTAAACTGCTGAGTTAAGCGCAAAAACAATTGTATTTATTATTTTGTCGGAAAAAAAAAAATCACATTTCCACATAAAAAGAATAATATAAAAACTTTCCTCTATTCTTACACTAAGAAAGTAAGGTTGTGTCCCATGTCTTGGAAATACTTAATTTGAAATATTATCACAGAATATGCAACACATTATGGACCAGAAAGTTTGGAAATAAAAGAAGAAAAAAAAAGGAAGTTGTTGTCTGGACAAGATCATAGTGAAGGTGTATAAGGTATACACTAATTTCCCGTCATTCTAGTATGTGGTAGCATGTATCATATGTACTTCAGGTACGAGCTGGGCTATTTTTTGACAAGACAATCCATTTAGGTAGGTAGAACTTTATTTATTTCTGCAATTGATATCATTTTAGAGCCAATAATAGGACAGTGAGCTTGTAATTATGAGTTGAAGTTATTGAATGCTGTGTATCCTATCAAAATATTTACAATTACAGGCAATTAAATTATGCATGTGAAACACACATCATGGAAAGTACTTTTCTTGCTCAAATCAAACAATGTTTTTAATGAGAATTGTTATTTTTGCTTATAGATTTTGGAACAGTTTCTTTCATTTATTATCTTCTTTTACGGCTTAATCCCTTATGGGCTTTCCTGTATTGTAAATGCAAGCTGAACGTCACTACTGACTGGTGGCATGTTTGACCAGGCAGTGAATAGGGATGGGGTCAGCATGGTCCTGTTGCAGTCACAAACCACCACCTGTTATGTCAGGACCTAAAAATATTCCTCCACTTCTGCCTGTGTTGAATGAAGTAGTGAGGCAGCAATAGAAAGCAGAGTTACCCCAACACTCGTGCTAGAGTTCTAGGTTCACTTAATGCTGCCATTCATGTTACTTTGGCAGTTTTAATACAATTCTCAAAACCTAATTAACTAAATCCAGCAACAAGGAGTAAGGTTTCATGAATACACTGACTAGAAGTTGTTCCATCAATTCACACGCAACTCGATACTACCTGCCCTACATTGAAAATCTCCTTTTTAGTCATATTACAACATCACCATTGTCTCCAAGGTTACAGAATATCCCTTTTCCTAAAGTTTAGAGTAGAGCTTACCATCTTGAATGAGTTATTTTGCATATTCATTTTTAAATAAAAGTATTTTTTTTAAATGTTACTGACATACAAATCTTATTTATCTCCTGTTCACATTTTTAAAACTTATTATTTTACCCTTCTTTTGTTTCAAGACATTTAAATGCCAATTAAGGCCTTGTTTTAAGATTCACGAATGTAAGGTTCTCTAAAGATTTAGATTCTTTTTAAGGATTTGCAGGAATTCTGAATACAAACTATTATTTGGTTAGAATAAACCGCTGCTTTTTGTAGCTCCAATAGAACAAGAATAGTAACTTTGTGTAACTAGTTTGTTCATTTGTAAGTCCTAAAAATAATTTTCATAAAAGAGGAGTTTTTCCACCTGAAATGATGTTGACGGTAACATGTCTGTTTTTTAAGTAAATAGAATTAATTAATATTTGTGTCCTTGAAGTAGGACTGGGTGATTAATAAATCATGATTATTATTAAATAAATAAATAAATAATTATAATAATGAATATATATTATTTTAGAAAAATTCTGGTTGATTCCCACCTACTAGCTACCAGAGAAGTGTTAAAAAATTGACGGTGAATTGCATCCTTGCAAAATATTGCAGGTACATGATCGCAGGGGTTGAGATCTCAGTATCGAATACATTTACCCAACTAAACAACAACTACTGTCAACACGTCCGCTTTTTGCAGAACTAAAACCACACTTCCCAGCTGGAGAGCTTAAGGACCAGGTTATGACAGCTGCAGACTGAAGTATGATTTACATCTCATGATTAAATTAAATTGAAAGATGATTTATTTTCATCATTTAAACAAATTTCCAAACTTCCCCGTCTGCTTCCTTGTTTTTCCGTCAAACCACTTCCTGATTGGGTTATCGTGGAGTCCGGCACAGTTTTAGAAAATCCTGGCGGAAACCCTGATTAGACTAATTGTTTGTTGATGTTTTGGCAACTTTTGAGTTAGTTTGTAACATTGTTGAGCGCAGTTTTCTTTTATGATCATCATTTTATTTGACTCGTTTTGTTGTTCGAGTGGAACGTTTTCTGCTTTGGTCGAGTGGAGATTGTTTGATGTCAATAAATTAACAAGATAATTCCACTTTCTATAGTTCTCCTTCAATGTGCTGACAAACTGTCATTTTAAAAACAAAAAATAGTATTGGAAAAAAATAACATAGAAACATTATGAGAAAATGAACAATGATACATTTTATTCATCTTCTTTGTGCTCAAAAAGTGTAGAGAAAATAACAGTCCACTGATACAACAGTTTTCTTACATCATTATATTGATTTTAGTGAACTTGTTCTAGTAAAAGTTAACCGTTATATTTTACAACACTTATAGAGCATATTTTTCTTATGAATATTATGAATGCAAAACTAAGTACAAAGTGCTTTGGGTGTTGAATAAGCATTGAAAAGCGCTATACAAGTAAGAGCCATTTAACATTTATATCATGTTATTCTATCCAACTTGCTTTGCCATTAGAGCAAACTGTCTTCCAGCACTAGTGCAGTTTTCTTATATTATTATTTGAAGTCGTTTTGTCGTTTCAGTGGACTGTTGTCATGTCTTACACAAAATCTGAACTTCTATTTCCAGTGCTGTTAATGCAACATGGGATTTTTTTGTGGTGGCATATAAAATAATGAATTAAGGTTACTCAGGAAATACTCCAACCAAGCACCTGGCAACCAATCTGAGGTACAATATGTTATTAAACTTATTATATTCATCTTTGTTGTAAGAGTTGTCTCTTATATTTTTCTACACTTTTTGAGGGAATTTCCTTACATTATTATTACATTTCACTTGTTTTGTTGTTCCGAGTGGACCTTTATATTTGACTACACCGGCAGAGCACATTTTTATCATATTTATTTTATCCAACTTGTTTTTAATTTAGAGTGGAGTTATATTTTTCAACGCTTGTTAGGTGCAGTTTCTTATATTATTGTTGAGTTTTCTTACAAAACTATTATAGTATTAATTTGATCTAACTTTTTTGTTGTTGTTAAAGTCTTACGTTTTCTTCTTTTGTCGAGATTGTTCTCACTCTGTCGTTTGATGGCAAACATTTTAAAAAGTATAATACCTTTTATTCATATTACAACAGCATCATTGTCTCCAAGGTTACAGAACATCCCTTTTCCTTAACAATGGATGTAACCATCTTGAATGAGAAATTATTATTTTTTGTCCTTGCAGCAATAACACTAGAGACAACAACACACTTACGTTGCACATATAAACCAGCCATGAAAGGCTATTATGTATACATTTCTATAGATTTATCTTATGTGTTTTTTTTAGGGAATATACTAACAATAATCTTATGCGTCTTTCTTTAAATTGTTCTTCCTTTTTATTTCTCTTTGTTCTTGTTCTTATTTTAATTTTTTATGAATAATCGTCTGTATTGCTGTGTCTAATTGGAAAAACAATTTCCAGAAAGAGATCTCCTGATGGATCAATAAAGTTCTACCTAACCTAACCTTAACTAAATGGGCTGATGTACCAGATATCTTTTTTCTTTTTATCTTATCTTGTGCTGCAATACATTCTAGACTATTGCACTCTTGAGAGATAGTGACAAGATATAAATATATATACTGTAGGTAGATGAGATACGAACAAAGATAAGCCCGTGTGTAGCTATAAATACATCCACATCCACGAGGACATATTATAATCCGAAATAATGTTCATTTAATACACGTTTAAATGGCCTTTAATTCTAAAGGGTCATAAACAGCAGTTAATAAAAATAAAAAATCACTCCTTGGCGAGTTGTCGCTCAAACTGTTTGTATTATTGCTGTTGTTTTTATTCCGCGTAACTCGCCACGTACACACGTTTAGAAGCAAACACAAGGTGTTAAAAGTTCGCCGAGTGAAGACTTTAAACACGTTTGTTTATCCACGCTGCGCTGACGGAGATAAAGGGCGGAAAGTAAAGTTAGCTTCTGTGTTCCAAACAGACCCGCTGCTGCTAGCTTACATGAAGGACGTTTAAGCACAACGTTGCCGGTTAATGTGTGACAAACGAACCGTCAGAGCGAAGGTTTTTTTTTATAGCAAAGAAAAATAAACTACTCACCGACTCGCATATAATAAAGTCCACGCTCGTTGTCCCGCTTACTTTTTATTCGCTAGCCATAAATGTGGCCTCTCGCTCTCCCACATTGCAAAATGGCGAGGATGGAATATCAGTCACGTGACTCGGAGCTTGAGTCAGGTGACCGACGCGGCTGTTGAGCTAATGACAGGTTGAGCTTTTGGAGCTGATCTAACATCAGCGAATAAAAAAATTGTATTAATTTATGTTAAAAATAGTAAAAATAAATAAACAAAAAAAAAGCAAGTTGCAAGATAATATTGGTGGAGTAGTTCCTGGTTTTAACCGACAGGGTTCGCATAAACAGTGAAAGTTGTGGAAACCCGAGGAAATTATTATCCTTTTACAATATATTAAATAGTTTGAATTATTAAAATAATTCAATGTCATCATTAGAAGTAAAAATAATAATTAAGTGTGTTAATAACAGTTTAACATTAATACCACATTTATGACCACCATGCTGGTTAAGTGGGACAGAAACAGTGTTTTTTAAGACATTTTGAACTTATTAGGACAAGAAACTGAAACTCTCGTGTTGTAAAGACACACAGTTAAATAGCAACAGCGTATAACAATATTGCAGTTGTACTAGTCCGACACACAAACATTATTTTTAAAGGCTGTGTATGAGAATTTGGATCTACTAATTAATGCAGTTCAACACTGTTATTTCACCTATTTTCTATTTCTCTGGACAAAGATGGAATTTAAAAAAAAATGTGGAGACTAGCAGACTGGTGTCATTTACGATATTTTCACTTGATGTAAAAAGATTCTCTTTTATATATTTATAATATATAACGTTTAGGGACCAGACTAATGTGACCATATTTTGTGCGAAGTGAAATCAGTATGAAGTGAACGATACGCCTATAGTTTATATAGTATAAATAAAAATCTACGTTTGGATTTGTCTTGTCTGGTAATCTAAAAAAACGAAAAACATTTGTCATATCTAATGATGACACATTTTATTAGACAGAAATTATAATGGAATTGGGGATCTTGCAGAGGGTAGTATCTCATACTTACGCTATAGGCAGAGTTTTAGTTTCACACACACTTCAGAATCTCAAAAATATTAAACTTTTAAGGACATTTGTGATTTCATGTTGGAACATGTAATATATTTCTAATACAATATTAACATTAAATGTCTACGATTAATTTGAGTGTATTCTGAAAAATGTCTCCAATTTTGGGTGAGGTATAAAACACACAAACACACTTTTCCGACCAACAACTCTCTCAACCCAAGTGATTTTGTTTTCTCACCTTAACCCCCCACACCTCACATTACCCTGGTTGCCTCTTTGTCAAAGAAACACAAAGGCAGCTTCCTAATCTGAAGTGACAGCACATATACTTCCACTCACACATTAGAGCGTAGCCTCGGGCCAGCCGGGCCTATTCCTCTCAAAATACTGGAGCCAGGTTATTCTATTAAAGTATAAACGTGATACTTCTGTTTAAGCTATTACATCACACACACACGTACAGGCACACACCGACACACATTTAAAATTTTATTTGGATGGTCTGTGCTGGTATGCGAATACAAAATCAAATAAAGTTTTCTTTATTTTTATTATGTCTTTCAAAATCAGCCAGAAATGTGAAAATAATTGTGGATTCCAACTAGTCATTCTACAATTCCCAGATGTCTTAATGTTTATCCATTCAGTTATGCACAACTATAAACACCCTGGGAATGTCCAGCCATAATGCTGCTCAGATAGGAGACATGTTCTTTGTCCCAGATATGAAGAAGCTTTGGTGTAAAATGTGCATATTTGACAAGCTTCTAGAGAAATACGTATGCATTGTGAGTAGGGGTGTGAGAATATATATATATATATATAAACATTAAAATATTTTATTTTTTATCATAGTTCCTTTATTTTTGAATATTCATGACATTTTGTTAACAAATTAGAAATTTGTCCACCAGTTGGCAGCGGGCACATTCTTCGCAGCTTAAGGAACAGTGAAACTGTTTGAGATACAAGCGATGACTGAGGATCAGAGGATACAGTCGACTCTAACTTTTAAATCTTATGTTTGGAGATATTTTTGTTTCAAAACAAATAAAAAGCATTTACAATTTCATCGTGACTCATTCTGTCCGTAAATTCTGCAACACCAGAGTCAAGTAATCAGGCAATAATTCAAATGTATCCTTGTTCGTATAGTATTGCAATATGTTGCAACATATCACATTGTTGCCTCTGTATCCTGATACATAATACAATTGACTACAAACTTGAATTTATAACAGCTGATAGTAACAAACTACCAAACACATTAGAGCATTTGAGTGTTTATTTAAAGCATAAATAAAGTATTATTATAATTATGAGTAAATACATCAAACTTATCTCGGACAATTTTTTTTGGGGGGAAGGCATTGAAGATGGCTATGCTATATTAACTAGAGAAATATTCAATTTTAAGTTTATAATTTTTTGTTACTTTAAATTTTGTGGTGGTCGACTGATCCTTGGAGTCTTTATGAGGCTAATAAGTAGTTTTATTTAGTTGATATTGAGTTCAAAAATTTCACTTCAAGCTTGTGGTTTGCAGAAATTCCCTTTTCTTTATAGTTCCTCTTTTTCAGAGGTTAGTTCAAGTAGTTCAAGTAAATAAGAATATGAATATGAACACAAGCAATAGAGAAAGTATCTATATTAGGATCGTTTATAGCTACAATATGATTTTATTATATCATAATAAATACATTTTGTTTTATGTTTATGTTTTATATAAAATACAAACAAGGTGATTATATTATTCTTATTAATAAATAGAATTATATATATATTTTTTAACCATGCAAGTTAACTCAGTTCTGCAGTGGTCAGTACTGTTGAGATAGCCCGGGTAAAGAGGAAACTCAATGTAACCCAGGCCCATATAATGTGTTCAAATTGTCAGCGAAATACAGAACAATCGGCATAAAAATGTAAACAGAAAAGGAGAAACAATGCTTTTATTATTATTGTTATGGTTTATTAGTATTAGTATTATTTTTCATAGAAAAACCCGCCAACCTGTTTCTTTAAAAGTAACGTTATTTGAAAATAATTACATTTCTTTAAAGAGTCTACAGTTTGATTTAATTTAGACACGGAAAACCTGTATTGCAATGAACAATATAATTCAAAAGTTTTTATTTTCTGTGCTCACAGGTTTGAAACACCAATATTTTTTTTGCATTAATCCTGCTTTAATTTCTTATTATAAATTACTTAAAATTCCTAATATTATTTTCGAATTAAATTTTTGTGTTAGCTCTGGTAAAATGGAAAAGCTGTTTCTATGGCTTTAAAGCAATTCAAGGCCCACACCTTGGTTGAGGCAACATGCAGCCTTTTTGTTTGAAGTTTGTATTCTGCGTGGCTTTACTCCTTCCTCACATAGTACAAAAACATATAGAGGTAAATGTATAAAATGCCAGTAAATTGCTTTTTCTTTCGCTAGATTTTTTTCCCAGAATTTTCAGAGTATAGCCTGTCAAACTCTGAACTGTGATTTTACAGAATAATTCCGGCAACAACAGCTGCCTGAATAAGAGCGTAGTGTTTTTTTGCACTTTGGGTAAATGACCACTAGATGACAGTATTGATCTTCGCAGTGATAATATTGCTGCGGCACTATGTCGGAGAATATAGTTCCCCAATAAATGACGTACAAAAATCCTTACGTTAATTGGATAAGAGTTCGAAGATAAGCCAACTTGAATTTCAAGTGTTTTATTCCAGAATCTATGTCTGAGAGACTTACAAATAAATAAGCATTTGTTTATGACATCAATTACAAATCATGTTTTCTATGGAAGTTTGAAACGTTTTTAAGAAGGTTCCCACCTTAAAAAAAACATGGTTAAAGATGAGAAGGGATATCAGAATTATATATAAAAAAAGGAGAAATATGCAGATTCAAGAAGAATGAGTTATGTATTTAACTAGGGTTTCAAGTGAATATTAGGATTTGTATAGTTAAAAAAAAGATGTTCAATGTAAAAAGAGACTATTCCAGGAAAAGAAGTGAAAAAGGGGAAAAAAGAAATGGAGAGCAAGGTCAGCTGCAGGATTTGGCTCTTTTTATATAATGCGATGATGGACTGACGGTTGAGAGAGGTAGAATTGGTGGAGGAGGGGGAGGAGAGGGGTGTTTTAGAAATTGATGTGATCCATCTGAACCCATGTGACTGCTGCAACACACTCCCTGAGTGACCAGCACCACTGCCAGACCCAAGGGCAGCCAGAATTGCATTGTAGGCCCCTTCGTCTTCTTCTTTTTAAGCCAATAAGAAAGAACGTATGTCCCCCATATTGCCACAGGTGTGAGCAAAAGCAAACAACAGCTTATAGTCCAGTGAATCACTGATCATTCCTCCTGAAACTATACACCCAAACACACACACACACACATACACACTGTCGGATACGGGCACATGGCTGGCTTCCCGGGTCATTTTCCCGGGCTGCTTTATTGTACTCGTTGATCCGATTTCCCTCCCTCGCCGCTGTGATTTCTCTTTCTGTTGCCTCGGACAATCTCGCAGCCACGGCTCACCTGGACAAGAAAAATAGCGCGACCGCTGCAGCGACACAAAAGCGCTTTAGAACAGCAACAGCATGGTATAATAATGCTCTCACTTGAGGAAGAGGATATAATGTGTCTTCATGATCTATCTGGGACACATCAAATGCATGAATCATGTTATGAGGGAGGAAACGGCGAGGAAACCACAGGGGTAGAGGAGGGGGTTGCCCCCGTGTCGCAGTGGTTCCAGGTTTTCGGTGATAAACATGTAAACGACTTGATGTAATAGGTCACAAAGGCATCATTTTAGAGCTTCAAAAGAGCAAGTATGTCAACCATAGGCATCCATCCACTTCATGCCAATACATAGATTCAATAGTGACACTCTCACCTGGAACTACTGGATGTGGAGGAAGGTGCAGGTTTTCTTATCAAATTTATTTCATACACTCAACTGTGGACTCGAATTCAACAGTATATCTGCAGCTTGTGATGGATTAATGAATCCTTGACCTCTATTGACAATCTTGCAAACAGACAGGATTCAAAGAAGCATACTTTTTAGGTTTATTGTATCTAGAAAATTGACAAAAAGTGAAGTGATTGGTTAATAAAGCTTCATGAAACATTGCCTTATTTCCAGTGACCACTAGATGGCACTCTCTTCTCTATAATCTATAGCTTTGAACAGCTATTTGGATGAAATTTCTACAGCTATTTAACATTGTTTTTGTAAAGTAGGTTGTCACCTACCTATCTCTCAATGTAGGAGAAGCTAAAATGGAAGAAAATGTTAAGTTCCTTCTTTAAAAAATACTGCTAAAATGTTTTCTCCTATAGTGTCAAACAGGTTTACTGCTCTCCACCAATCAACATTCAGTCAGCGTTCTACTCTATCCAACAGGCCCTCTGAACAAAAAATTAATTTAAGTAACATTTCTGAACATGGCTTTAAATATGTTTATAATTTCTATGAAATTAAAAATCCGTTGGTATAAAAATACTCTTGCTCAAATTACATTTGTCTCAACAGTTGTGTTTACATTTTTTTTTTCAAAGCTGTTATGATCAAGACTTATAATCAGGTGCTTTAAACCATTTTTTTTGTCCTGCAATAACAGGTTCAACATCTAACCAAAACACTTGTGGTTACAGTTACTACAACATATAGATCGATGTTTTGATAGATTTACAGTATATGTGGAAGCAGGTCCGAAAATAAGACAAAGAAACCGGTGTAATCTTAATAACAATTAACAAATTAGTGTACTCTGCACATTTATTTGGAGTCCATTGTTGTCTACAGAACTAAAGTAACTCGTTTTTCAAACCCCGTTTTTAACTTTATCAATAAGAAGTAATAAGTACACTGTGTGCATTTGTTTATAAAACAAGATAAAGGTTCTTGTGGTGGTAGGGTCTGATTTTATGTTGCTGATAAGTTGAAAAAGTCTCTCAGAACTTCATATGAATAAATTGTCTCGAACACGCTGCTGTAAAGTGATGGTCGAGTGACTCTTACAGACTCTCGGGTGTCTCGGGCGAGTCGTCCAGACCAAGTTACATAGTGGTCGTTAAAATAATAACTACAGAATTCATGAGTTATGGCTGTGTGAAATAAAACCGATCTTTATACAAAGAGAAAAACATTATTATTAAATATTATCAAAATGTTATATATTGATGCTTTAATACAAGGGCACCCATTTTCTTTTCGTGTGAGGGCCACACTACTTTTCCCTTCTCTGATGGGGGGCCGGGGTCATTTTGTATCATAAAAAGTGTGACGATAAAAGGGGGCCCTGAATGTAAGAATGTATTGATTTCCAGAATAACCAAATTAACCCTCTCTGGACGATCAGGAAATATAATATTTATCACTAAAACGTTCATATCTTTAAACCAGAACATCTTAGAGAGCAAAATAAATGCAGGTAGGTGTAGAAAATAAAGTCTTTATATTTATTTAGATAATTTACCTCTTAAAAAATGGGTGGTCCTATATTTTTGTCACGTTCTGTATAAGAGTAGCGAGAGAAACCTGTTCTCCTCAAGGGAAATTAATAAGTTATTGATCAAAAGAAGTGGCTTAATAATGTGAATTAATTAATGAGCAAAATAAAGCAGAATGACAAAAAAGAACCAAATAAAACACATATTTAACAAACATGTCATTTAAATACATTTAAAACCTTATATATGGTGGCGTCAACAACATGGTTTCCTTCACAACTTATACATGAAAACTTTCAAGAAAAATGCAACATCTTTGTCTTTAACAAACGACTCTACTCCTGCAGGGAAGTTTTGTGCTGATTGGATCTTGGAAACTAACTGTCGTCATTAGGGCTTATTACTGAATGGCCGAGCTAATAAACAGTTATTTATTACAAATGATCGCCAAATGTATCAAATTAACAACATGCTGCAAGTGAGATTTACGCTCCGTGCTGGCCACATTTATTACATTTACTTAAGGTATTCAGCAACACACACATTTATCTTCAACATTTTTATTTTATGGCTTTATGGTGGAATATCGGAGATTAACATTGTGAACTTTTTGTTTTTTTTTGTTTGCTGATTTATGGATGCCGTAAAGTCATATTTATTGGGCCAGCGCAAATAATGAAATGGTGGAGTTTAAAGTGCAATATCCACCTAATGTACAAAAAACCAGAAGAAAATATTGCCTCGTAAAAGACAAAGTTATCGGCAAAGTCAAGGAGTCAAAGTATTTACATCAATAAATCTGTCCTTAACACCTCCAGCAACATGGCTGGACGGCCCGACCAGTTTGTAGCAGCAGGACTGAGATGGATGTGGGAGGGGGGCTCGGTTGTTGTTCTGCACGGTGACTGATTACCTCGTCCTCCAAATTAAGTTTAGGACAAAGGAAAAGGAAAGTTTAAATTCCTAAATCGCTCCACGATAAGGTGAAGATCGGACAAGGACAAGCCTAAAGTACAAGGTGACGTTTAACACGTTTTTTCTCTTACATCTACTATCAAACTTTCTCACATCTGATAGAAGATCTGAGAAAGTTTGCTGAAGATTTGAAAGAATTTGATAGAAGATGCAAGAGTTTGATAATGTGTGAGAGATTTTGATAGTAGACGTGAGAGAGTTTAATAGTGTTTGAGAGACTTTGATAGTACATGTTAGAGAGTTTGACAGTAGATGTGAGAGAGTTTGATAGTAGATGTGAGAGAGTTTGATAGTAGATGTGAGAGAATTTTATAGAAGATGTAAGAGTTTGATAATATTTAAGAGACTTTGATAGTAAACGAGATAGAGTTTGATAGTGTGTGAGAGACTTTGATAGTACATGTTAGAGAGTTGGATAGTAGATGTGAGAGAGTTTGATAGTAGATGTGAAAGAGTTTGATGGAAGATTTGAAAGCATTTGATAGAAGATTTAGAGTTTGAAAATGTTTGAGAGACTTTGATGTTAAACGTGATAGAGTTTGATAGTGTGTGAGAGACTTTGATAGTAGATGTAAGAGAGTTTGATAGTGTATGATAGACTTTGATAGTAGGTGTGAGAGAATTTGATAGTAGACATGAGAGACTTTAATAGTATATATGAGAGAGTTTTCTAGTAGATATGAGCAAGTTTAATAGTAAGTCTGAGGTCATTTAATAGAAGGTGTGAAAGAAAATCGGAATTTTGTCTCAAATGTCCCCTCATTCTGAAGAACATTAACATGCCTTAATCTAAGATAAGATAAGATTACTTAATTAATCCTAGAAAGTACCTAACACACAGGTCCAGATTTCCCAGAGTTCTCTTGAACTGACTGATTCTCCTGTTTCCTCTCTACGGAGCCACTCAAGTGTAATGAACAAAAAAACAAGTTTCACGTCAGGAAGAAAAACACGTATTCAATGAGTTCAATAACATGATCCAAAGCAGTTTCAGAGACAAGTTGAGGGGAAAGCTGTTCTACACAAACTCCACTCAGCCGATCATAGTTAGAACGTATTATTAGCAGAGACGCTGAATTTTCCCGTCTGCGGGTCCTGACTTGGACCAGCATTTGTGGAGCGTTGGAGCAGGTGATTGTCGCCCGATGATAAGCATTATTCTGGCGAAGACGATGCATCACTTTATTTACTTTCATGTCTTTACGTGTACATCATCAGGTGGAACATTGTTCTGTCTTTGCAAGACCCAGAGGGAGATCAGAAGTTTAACCTTTTTCTTTCTCACAGGAAAGTTTTTCGACTAAACCTGAAATTTTCTCGTCCTAACCTGAAACTTTCTTGTTCTAACAGGACACTTTTCTCGCCCGGACGCTTCGTATCTCTCAGTAACTGAGAAAACATGTGAATAGTGATGAATTCCCCTCATTACTAATTACCCTAAACTTAATAAGTGGTGCCTGCACTGAAAACTGCCAGTATAGGTATTACAGACAGTTGAAGCCATAGTCTTTTCTGCAAGTGCTGATGAAAATCATAAATAAGTTTTATGTTTTTTTGCATGATAAAAAGGAAGGTATAGCTATGGTTGGTATCAATTGAAAATGTTTGTTACTGGTACCAACACTTTGAAACCTTGTCAATGTTTTTTTTTTTAAACATCAATTTTATGAAATCAATAGCAAATTATGTACAGTATTTATATAATGAAAGCAATATTACTACTAGAGAAAGTTAGTTTTTCTGGAGATTAAATCTTGTTTACCATATCCACACCCACTCTGCTGTGATTGCTCAAACATTGAGGTTTGTCACTGAGCGTCATCAATCCAAGAAGTCTCCACCTCCAGAGAGTTATAAACTAAGCGAGGCATGATTACAGCTGGCTGAAGGAGGAGTTTAGCCCAATATTAGGTCATAAAGGCCTTCCGCTCTCGTAACCTCTCGTTCACCGAGATTTCAGACGTTATATAATCACTTTAAAGCGGAGCAGATAGGTAAAACATACACTAAAGAAACAACAAGTGGTTCCTTCCAGAATAGTTATGGGTTCTTGTTGTGTTGTTTTGTCTTCTTTCATGTTATCGTCAAAACCAAGATGACTTTTCCGAAAGAGATTGATTCCAAAAGATATTCAAAGAAACCTTAAAAATTCCTGCCTGTCGGGTAATAAGACACTCTATCATCACGTGCGGTGACAAGGAACATTACTCTTGACCTGCCACCTGGTAAAGACAGAGCGAGGAAATATCGGATGCAGTCTGATTGCCATAACAACCAGTGTATTGATTAGAACAATGTGTGGCTGAGGTCATGTATGCACCGGTGACGAAGAAGGTGAGTGAGGAGAAAGAGGTTTATGTGTATGTGTGTGTGTCGTACTGCTGTCATCCTCCCACCCTCTTTCTCAGCTTTCAGTCCAGACAGTGTCTCCTCTGAGGAAGATAAATGTGTGCCTCACAAAATCCAATAGACATTCAGATGTATTCAACAGCCACAGCCAGACCAACTTTCTACTGATGCTCCTGAAGTTAAATAAACACGAGGAACCATCTGACCCGCCGGTGAACCACACACTTTAATGGATGACCATGCTGACAATGGTATCATCAGCACATCCCCCGTGAATCGTAACCTGTGCTCAGCAGGGGTTTTAGCATCACGGCCATACCAAAGGTAAAAAATGTGATACTCTTATTTTCCCCCTAAATGCTGCATTGGAAATTTTTCAGACCCAAAAAAATTTATATTCATAATTCCCACAATATATCGTAAACGTGTGTGTGAACTTTGTTACATTTTTTATTCTTTTCTTAAGGCTTTCTTTATAATGTTACATGTGTGTAGGTGTTATTTTTAGAGGGAATAGAATCAAAGCAAAATAAAGGTCAGAGCGGATCCCGCCCCGGCTACATCGTAGAATGAAAAACAAAAACTATATATAGGTATATCGAGTAATTGGATTGTGGAAATGTAATTTCTTGAAATGAAATCACTTTAGTGAAAATGGCAGACGTGATTAACTCTTTCTGACAGTTATAATATCAGGGACAAGGATGTGGGATCGATAGGAGAACTAGATTTATATTATTTATAGTACACTCCGCATTAAAGCTAACTGACCCAACAACAGCCGGCTACTGGTAATACGAATACAAATATGAGATTGCTAGAGTCTATATGTGTGTGTGTGTGTGTGTGTGTGTATTCCTGCGTACACACATCTGTTTGCACGCCAGCCGCCGAGCCTGAGCTATGGCCTAATAGGATAATGAATTCAGTATGTTGAGCCAGTACTAGAACCAGTGTTGTGTGTGTGTGTTTGTGTACACGCAGGGCAGCAGTGGGGGTTAATACAACATGATAAATATTTGATTTCTGCTGGGGCCAGTCCCCACCTACGGAATAGGAAATGGCTGTAATGTGATTCACAACAGATTGTCCCCTGGGAGGGTCTTTGTGTGTTTTTGCGTGGTGTATATGTTTATACGTGTGTGTGCTTTTGTGAACATAAAGGCCTCGTGACTGCCTGTGTATGGTCAGGGGAAATAAAGGTACAAACTGGCTTACAAATCACTACGGCACTACGCCGAGCGGTGGCCCGTGTCTCACTAACACCACCAGCAATGACCCTGAACACAACGATCAAGTTGATACTGGCTGTGACACCACATTATGAGCAGGTTCAGGGGGATGGAGCTTCATGGACAGGGCCTACTGGTCACCCATTATTATTAACTAATAGGATTCATTCAGTGCCTGGAAACCCATAGAATACTCGGTCTGACGGATGGTCAAAAAAAGCTTTCACGATGCCTGACTTGTGTGTTGTTTTTGCTGCAGTTGAGCTTAGTGCGCCTCTTGGCTTCAGGTCATGTTGATACCCTTGAAACTTAAAGGTAATTTTATTTACCGAAGGAGTCTAAAATCTTGACCTGGAATCTTAAGCTCCCTCTCACTCTTGAAACAAGTCAGGATCCTCTATTCCTATAAACCAAAAGCTCGGTTTCATTATGTATGTACAAGAGACTGGACTTTTAAATTACTGGACTGGTCCCCTTAGTTGAGACCAAGACTGGGGAATGTAGGGACCAATACAATACTAACTACAAGACCAAGTAAGTGAAAGGTAAGTATTTTCGAGACCAAGACTGATCTATTAACCAAAAGGAATCATTTGTCTCTCTTAAGAAACCTACAGTACTTCATAAATCCATGATAAAGTTTGGAGATGTGAAGGGCTGAGGAAACGTAGGTTGGTTCTACATGATTGTGCCAAAAACAACATAGCCATCAGCCTTCCTGGAGTCTAACAAATATAATTTCTGAGTGATTAGAGGGGGGGATTTAAATGGCAGCGAACAACAGTGAGGCTGTGGCTAGCTTGCTGGCATTGCCTTTTCAAGGCGGCCTTTTGCCTTAACACTAAAAAATCGAAAACCAAATCGAGAAATACAGTTAAAAGAAAGTTTTAAAAACGTTAACAAGCATTTAAAGACAGCAAATCTCCATTATTCTGAAATTAATTTAGAGTAAGCTTATTGTTGCTGAGAGCTTTATTGGTGTTTGTTTCTGGTGGTGATGAAGCTGTGGACGATTCACCCCTGCTGTCTACATACAGTATATTACGAAGAAGATTTATAGATATTATGCTGCAAACACACAATAGTCTAATAAAACAAGCCAAAAAATAACCGTCCTTTTAAGTAGGATTTTGAACACGATGATGGAAGAATATGTCTGGATACTTTCATGTGTTTATTTTAAGGAATCTCAACAGTTTTCTGCTTATCTTTATTTTAATGTATGATCAAAATATCCATTAAAATGCAAAAGAAAATTCAGCCCAGCTTCAATCAATGTTAGGTTTGAGTATCAGTGACTTTGTTGCAATTATGTAATTATCCTTGTTTAAACCAGGCTAGTGGAATTGTATACAATTAAATAAAATTGTATATGATATTTTTCTTCAATATAATTCAAATGTTTCTCGTGCAAAGTCAATAATCGAGAATGAACTATTATAATAGAAATTATGGTGATTTGCAAAAAGTAAAAAGGGATGTAAAAAAGACATCCAATATTAACTTAAATAATGTGTATTTCTTGCAATCTTCCCGTTCATATATACTAACCTTTTTTCCTCCTACTATACAGCATGATTTAAAACTGTTTATGTGTGATTGAGTTTGAATCTACTGACCTAAGTTGATGCTGCACTCGGGTCACTGACCTCTCGGTGAGCGAGCTGAAATAACTCATAACACAAAACATATCCACAAAAGGACATTGACAGCACAACACACCAACACAATCACGTTGAGATGAAGCAAAAAAAAAAAGAAAAACAAGCTCAAACTCAATAGTGCAGTGTGCAAGCACTCCATCTGATATATTTATAGACAAGTGTGGCACACAATCAAGAAACATTTTGTCCTCAAGTGGAGGAAATATGGTTTTGGTGATATTGGCTGGCACGAGAGTGAGAGTGATGATTGATTATGGCCAGACACAACTCTTGTTGCTAATTTAATCATTTCTGAAAAATGACAAAAACAGTTTGGTGACGAACACACACACACAGTGATACACACTCCCAGTCTCTTTTCTTTTTCTGTTGTGCAATTGTCACAGTAAATTAATGCAATTAACGTGGCCTTGGGTGGAAAGCGCCCGGGATTTGAGTTTGTCAAACAGCAATTCTGTTATCTAGAGATGAAAAAAGAAATAAAAACACGGACTTACAATCTACTTTCTTCAGCGTGGACTCCTTTTCTTTTTTTTTATCTTTCATGGGAGTGATCTCTCTCTCATGTGTGTGCTGTCACGGCGGGAGATGAGACAGAGACGTTGGTGTCGCCTCCAATGGAATCACTGTTAATGTGTCCTAATGAGTCAGACCCGATGACGCACACGGCGACCACTCGCATGCATGTCTAGACACATAGAATTAGCTTTGCAATCGTCATGTAAAACAAGAGTATTGGTATGACGACAACTTGAAGTGTGCTTTCAAGGCATGTTATTGCAACATTAGAAAGGAGATACACTCTCTAAAGTTATCCCAGCAGAGATAGGAGTCCTCACCTACTGTCAGCCCTCTAGTGGTGTTCTGTTAACACACTATGTTATCTAAGTCAGTGACTGCAATTTACACACTTAGAGGTTTAGTTCTCAGGGACTATTGAGGCTATGATATCTCTCTTCCTAGAAACCTCTTTTACTTCTTTTGGAGGAATAGCAAGGTGTTTCAAGGCAGAACAGTTAAATTGCAGTCAGGCAATAATGGAAGTTTAAAGCTTAAAATATCACAGAGCACTAGAGGTGTGTATTAGCAAGAAACTGGCAATAAATTAAATATTAATGCTGCCATCTAGTGTCTGGAAGTTTATTTGCAACACAAAAATGAACAAATGCTTTGAATATTTGCATGTAAATCATAAACATAAACATCAAACAATTTTCTTTTTACACACACTCTATTGAACGAAAGACCATGAGGAAGTATAATGAAAATTAAACTATGATGAACAAAAATTAAGTTAAAATATGAATACATACGTAATGAAAAAATAAATAAATTAAAACACGTTCACAGTAGGACGCAAAACTTTCTCGTACGGAAGCGAAACTTTCCTGCTTGTGTTTGTTTGTGTTGGAATACATTTCACTCGATCTGAAAGATTTAATTGGCTTGTACATTTTTTTCACATCTATACCTAGCACCAGTACAAACGAAAAAAGGAAAAAAATGGGTTCCATAAGGTGTGTGGCATAGCCTCGTAATGACTCATGGCTGCTGGTTTTCATTCAACTCTTCTTATACGCCGGCCTTTCCATGGACTGGTGTCAGCTCGTTTTACTGTTCTGCCTTTGCTTCTTGGTATAGTGGTCATTTGGATTAATTGAGATTTGGACTCTGACTGTGACATATGATTCTGCCACCATCTTGTGGACTTTTGTCTTGTGAACTTGACTAAAATGTCCGTCAAGAACTCAACATTAGTGCATCCTCTTCCGCTCTTGGCTCTTCTTTGTTAACGTTCTTTAACAGAAAATGAAGGAATGGAGCCTCTCATCTATCCTGCATGACGGTCTGGACGTAGGAATCTTCTGACTAGTGATGGGTTGATAAGGCTTCATGAAACAGCTGGTTAGATTATAGTAAGCTGTGTTGCCATATTTACTGCTAAATAATGATGAGATGGTTGAGAGACAATGATTATTTTGATCAGGTTTCATAATGCATTTGATCATTTTACCACTTTAGATTATTTATTTTCTTTTAATATGAATATCTGAATGTTGAATGTGTTTCAGTTGTGGTTGAAACGGTGACCGTCCTTCACCTGGAAATAAGACCTTTTAATGTAGGAAGTTTATTTACAACTTAAGAATCCCTTTTTGCTTATTAGAGTGTATCATTGCATAATTACAAACAATACCTTCCTTACAGAATACACCTGGTTGCTGGTGGATAGTGGGTCATTTCTAACATCAACATGTGCCTTGAACCAGAATTTGATTATAGTTGGACACTGATGAGAGATGCTCTGGTTTCTGTTCCGATAATCTTCCTTGTTAATGCCAATATTTGACATTTATCAGGTGATACACAGTCAATATCCCGCACAGAGTTTATATAAAAACTGATATATGGTGCCTCCACAGCCTGAAAACTGGGAACACTAAGTGCATTTTATCACGGCAAGCTGTGATCCTCCTCTATGGTGTTCCTTGATGACCCCCGACATGCAGAGCTGACCCTATTAACGTAGTTTATGATATGTTTAAGAGTAATAAACATAGTTGTAAACACTCCATTAGTCTGCGGGGGAAAGAATACAAAGCGCCTTCACTGATGCCACGTCTTGCTTCATCCTCCGATGAGTACAATTTCCACAATGTAGCCATTTTGACAGTCATTAAAATGACTAAACTATTTCTCCCACCTAGACTGGCCCATCTCCATCCTGGTCATTTGTCTGCACGCCGACCTGTGATTTAGTACAAGCAATAACAGCTTCAGATGAAGTGTGTTGCTGAAATATGCATTTGATATTTCAAGGTGCCGTGAATCCCGCGGACGGAGTCATAGGTGGGCAGGTCAGAGTACTGGGCTTTTATGTAGCGGGCCGAGTGACAATTTTGAATGAATGCTCCAATAAGACCGTATGATTAGGTGTCAGGTTAAAAACCGCTGGAAATATGGAGCCCATAATCAGGGCAAGATGTTGAACGTACATCAGACCATGTGACCAGACCGCTTATAACTCAATCTTTTAACCCATCTACTGTATTTTAGTGCAAATAAAAAAATGTGAAAGTCCCAACACCGTGTACATTAACAAGAACTATATACAACTTATTTTATGGGAAATGGTCATTTCCTTCATCCTTTTTTTTCTTTTTTTCTCCAGTATTTCCTTTTAGTTACTAAACAGAGGTTTCTGGTTTGTAAGTAAGTAAGTAAGTAAGTAATATTTATTTATATAGCTGTCCTCTTCTATTATAAACAAAGTATTGTGAACGTAGTCGCTCCAAGATTTTGTGTTAAAAATAATTCTTGCTCTTTAAAACGAGAGGGAAATTTCACCTTCATTAGCCTTAAAATGATAGAAAAACTTTTTTTTTGGTATATTACAAAAACTGTTGGAAAATGCATCCATGCAGCCTATAAACTGGTGTGGCCATTCTATGTTCACACATTTATTTATTTTTAAATTTGATTTGTGTGTACTATTGTCTATAAATTACGTTTTAAGAAAAAGTACATTTTATATATATGATAAAAGATTAAAGTTTAAATTAGAATGTGAACAATATATATTTGGAATAAATTAGTATTACATTAAAACAAGATAAATCATTGAAAAGTAAATAATATGTAACATATATGATTCAAAGGGCAGTAGGTTTGCTCTACAGCCTTCAAGATTGAGCGTTGATACTACAGTATACATGAAAAAAAACAGAATTTTGATCGTCACCTAAAATCATTGTTATCATTATAAAAAGCTTTGCAGAATCGGTAGAAGGGTTAATGAGTGCTACACAAAACTAACAATGTCAGAGGATAAATTAACTTAAATTATAAAGTGCTTGTTCTCTAACATAGTGTTAAAGTTGGAATCTGTAAGAGGTAAAATCATGTTTTTGTCTCACCCTAGTGTCTACATAGTGGTATGGCAATGTGGTCAATTCTCAGTTCACTTGGTTTACATTTGTTTAGAGAAAAAGAGGAATGTTAAGTTCCAGGTTTTATCTCCCTGATAATTTGAAAGTCTCTCAGTACTTAATATGTCTCTGACCCACTGCTGCATGAGTTTGGTGTTTAAGTGACATCAGTGTCAGCTTCAAATACAAAGTTAAATAATAAAGTAAAATAATAACATTGTTAAAAAAACAACTACAAAGTTCAACTGCATGAGTCAAGACTGTTCAAAATTTAAGTTAAAAAAAAATGTTACATAGTGCTTCTTTAAGATTTACTTAAAAAAAAAAACACACATTTTGGTTATCTGACATAAATGTATTTCTTATATCTGTATATTTGTACATCTTTTTGTAACTATTTATTGCCAGCATATATATAAACAAGTCCGACAACAACTATATTAAAAATAAATATGATAATGTTGTTGAAATCAATAGAAAATGTTTTTAAGTAAATCAATGATGGAATCCTTAATTAGGTCATCTGCTGTTTTTTTGTAATGCAGTCACATTGTTATTTAAAAAACTGTCACTGAAAAGATGTAGATTTAGTTGCATGGTTAGATTCCACATCCAGAAAGCCTTTTCATATGTCAACTCTTTTATATAATTGATGAAAGCAAGTCATGTATGAGATTTAAAGTCACAATGCTGGCTTTTATTCCGGATCCACACACACACACATATATCTGCGTACCACTTGTCCTACGATATGTGTGTGTTTTGATGGCGGCGTGCCGCTGCCCAAGGCTACGGCTCTAAAGTGTGTGAAATGAGGGAGTAGCTGACTGTGGGGCTGTCGGCTATGAAGCCCCATTTTGAGTGTGTGTGTGTGTGTGTGTGTGTGTCACAGGCGTATCAGGCATATGTCAAACTCACTGACACATCTGCTGATGTGAGTGACAGTGAGCCTGAAGGCCTCTCCATCCACATCGCGACGCCCGCTCCTCCTGATCCAGCTCACCCTCCGACGTGGAGCAGTCATTCGGCGTGAAGTGTAATGAGGTGAACCGCTAAGGTGGAACTATTTCCATGACTATGACACTAATTGGATTAATTCCTTTTTTTCGCCTTCTTTCATGTCTTTCTTTCCTCTATTGTTTCCTTCATCACGTCTTTTTTTTTTAATCCTTCTACGTTTCCTCTCGTCCTCACATTACCTGCAAAATATCTCTCGTCCTGATCTGTAATGTCTTTCAGCTCCTTTTATCGACGAAGAATTGAGGTATATTTCTCCTCAGGTTGCATTTTTTAAAGACAAACCACAAACAACAATTCCCAGAATGTGATCACACCTTTCAGCCTGCTGCCTAAAGATGGCGCTGTTATCCGCGATTCTCCCCTCGAAGCTCGTCCTTTTCTCCCTTGAAATCAAAGTAGTAACAGAAGTAATAACCACCATCACTGATGATACATTCCTCTGCACCCTTTATAAAATATGTATACTCATAAATATGCGTTATAGTGCGCTTTTTAAAAACAAGATTTATCTGTTTGATTTTCAACTCAGAGGGGTCATTTTATGGGCTGCAATTGTGAGGAAACGTCCCATTTATTGTACTTCTTTCATTTTTTATGAGGAGAATAGTTTAAAAAAATAGATATGTTTATCAATTGAATGCAGAAAGTTATTGACATTTTACGTAAGTATGTTTTGATCAATTGTCTTTTGACATTTACTTATTTTTACAGTGTTTTATTGTCCATATACAAATTCATTTCTGTTTTATAACAACAAAAGCAACTATTATTCTTATTTATTTGATTAGTTTTTGTAGTAGTAGAATCAAATTATTTTGCTATTTTAGTAACGATGGGCTGATGCTGAAGCTTCATGAAACCAGATGAAACGCTCTGTTCTTTAAACTTTTTCTCTAAATAATAATTCTAATAAAACCTCATTTTTAAACTGAGAGCACTACCTACTAAAGCCAGTAGAGAATAATTACATTTCCTCAGAGCCCACATTTTATACAGTCGCTGTTGTGAGGGGCAATCAAGCAAAAATAAAGGAGTAAAAAGTATACAATTAAGTTAAATATGCTAAAAATGTTAAATGGTTTCATAACTCATTATTAAAAAGGTACTTCTTAGAAAAGAAAGTTCATATATTACTTTAGATCCGTTTGAAGGGGCAATATATCCTTCCAAACTCTTCTTAAACGCTGAAGTCATATTTAGAGACAAACAATGAATATAGAAATTACCGCAAAATAAAAATAGTTTCTTAATGATCATTGAACTCATAAGGGCAACACTCTTTACAGGTCTGTACGAAGCTATCAAAAGTAGGACTTGTGATGAGATGAAAAAAAACCGAACACCACAGACATGTTTTTTTAAATAATCTAACTAATAAAAAAATACACGACAAAAGAACCAAACAAGCACAATTGCAACTTTTCATTAAGGGGAATTTCAGGAATAAAATCCCGAAGAATGTGGCTAAATTTATTTGGCTGTGATAACCGAGCTCCAAGAAGGAGAAGATAAACAATGCTTTTACTTAAATGTATTAATTATTATTTAGGTCAAATAGTAATTTGTATGTGTTGTGTAGCTCCTAGTAGTGAACTGATGAAGCTTCACGAAGCAGTGTCATACTTTTTAGAGGTCAGTAGGTGGCGCCATTGGTTTAAAAAGTGATGTAAGGTTTCATTAGAGTGTGGATTAGACATTGTACACAATCAACATAAACACTAAAAGTCTCAATTCTTCAGACGATTTTCCCCCGAAAGAGGGAAACAACTGTGAGTTTATGAAGCATTGAAGCAAGGACAGAAACATTTTTCAGGCACTCAAGCAGCAATTTTACCTGCTGCTCTCCAAACAGATAAGAGGTGGATGCATATTCATAAGTAAAGATAAGAGCTACACATCCATCTGCCTTTAATTGAGAATGATGGAGTGGGACGCAGGAGGAAGGGACATCGGGGTGCAGGAGTGAGGGAGCGTTAACCCTACGCTTGCAGTGGCGCATTAATAGCCAGTATTAGAGCCACAGAAGGAAGGTGCCAGCTGCATCAACAACGCTCTTTATTATTCCGCATTTTTCCATGCTCAAATTAAATTTTTTATCTGTATTTGGATTAAACCCTTTAATGTAGTCGGGGATAAAAAACAAAAGTCACTTAACTTAATGTGACACCACTCCCCCATATTTGAGCTGACATTTTAATCATAGATTTTTAAAAAATCCAATTCAATTAAACACCATTTTTACACTTGGATCATTTGTTCTTGTCTCTTTTTCATTGTGGTTTGAACGTGACATGTTGGGTAAGTGATTGCATCGGAGCTGCTTTGAGGCTGCCGATCTACTTGTTTTCATTTTCAGATTTTATTTTTTTTTGTCATTAAAAATTCAGGAGCAATTACACAGCGAAGAAGTACTGTCATAGGATCAGTGAGCAAGGACAAACTACAAAAGAAGGACATTAACATAATGTACGATTTCCACTTGAAAAAAAAAAAAATGGACAAAAACATTTTGCTGTTCAACTACAAGGAGTTCAAATAGATAATAGCGCTGAAAGTGCACATTTTTTACTGCATTAAAATGAAATAGAACGTAACTAAGAAAGTAATTATTATTTTTAAATAGCCTTTCTCAGAAAGCACTTGAACAATCAAATACAATACACATTTAAAATAAACACTTTAGACAACATAGAGACAAACACAGCAGCCCCACGAAAATTAAGAAAAAACTTCCGCCTCAAACAAGCTTAAAATATAAACTCATGTATAATTATTTTTTTCTAAACTATTTCTAGTCTAAGAGCTTCAATACAAGATGGACATTACAGACTATCAGTATAGAGGTATTTAGATGTTGTTTAGTGTATTTTAGAGAAAAAGAAAAAGTGAACTTCGTTCAGAACCGTCCGATGGTCCAAAAAGGAAACCATTCGTTCCAGTTAAAAATATCGTATAACATATCTACACATTGCTCAACTACATACTTTAAAAATCCGAATACCTGAATTTTCTTTTGGAATTCCCGATACAGAAATGGGTTCAAAATTGTTAAATAAGGGTTTCATTAGAATATTATTTTATATTTAATTGTCTTGGAAGTCTGTTTAATTTTTAAAATCCATAATATTTATTCCTTATCTTATCTTAATCACTGGCATCTATATCAGTCACCAGTTACTAGTTGTTTCTACATACGTAGCCGAGGCCTATAACCGTTGTGTAAACGGTAACGTGCAGATTCGCTTTATAACCACTGTCTCATTCTCCGTTAGACACCTCATAATCCCATTACAGTAAAGCCCTTCCACTAGTAATCTCGCTTTACTTTTTATTCTTGTAGAAAACCCTTAATATGCAATAAATTACAGCCAACATAACAGATACATAGCATAACTTCTATCATCTATTTTTGGGACTATAAGGGAAACTTAAAATCCTTTCATATTCCAAAAATGTGACAGTGCGCCTTATAAGCTTTGTATATGTATTCTGATTTTATATGGTACAAGGTGTTAAAAAATCTGTAAACATGTTGGTAAACTACGAGGCCACGACGCGAGTCACCGTAGTATTCCTAACGGATAATTTTTTTAAATGCCATTTACTCATCTACAGGTTCAAAAAATCAAAATTCACAAATAGTTTGTTCCGGGATTCCTGAAACAGAAGTGTGACAAAATTGTTGAAGTAGGTTTTTATTAGAATAGCAAAGAGTGCCACACAGTCGGCTCTGAAAAAAAAAGAACAAGGTCAGGAAGCTTCATCAGCCCATCACCACTTATTCGGGGGCTCCTCGCCCACTCATAAGATGCTCCTGGTGCAATTGGATGACCCTGGGGACAGATTTGTCTGACCCCGGGCCCTCCCCCCACATCAACACTTCCACTGCTGTGTAACCATCGACGTCCATGATGTCAATTGATTAAGACCGAAGCTGAAAACTGGGTCTTAAAAACCTGGTTAATATTGAAATTTTAGGGGTGCATTTTAACAAAACTAGTTGAAACTCAG
Organism: Callionymus lyra; assembly: GCF_982586985.1. Lineage (NCBI taxonomy): Eukaryota > Metazoa > Chordata > Actinopteri > Syngnathiformes > Callionymidae > Callionymus > Callionymus lyra. The sequence goes on along the minus strand of NC_141819.1, from coordinate 33,913,304 downwards.
AAACAAAAAAAAGTAGCCTTGACTTACATTTTTATTAAAAAAAATTCTGTTTAAAATATTGATTTTATCCTTATTTCTCACTCTAGAAAAAAACATACTTTGAGAGTGATTTGGAAAGATGCCACTTGATTTTGTTTTCAACATGAATGAGAAAAAACATGAAATAATGACTTAAAAATACAATTGAACAGTCCCCAATTTAAAGTTTTATATTCTGCATTGATTTGTTTTATTATTATTATTATTATTATTTCCTTTAACTTGCAGCCTAACTCAGACAGGATTCAATTTTGATTTATAAAGGTAAATAATGAATTAAAAACTATGATGAATTCTAATTTTGACACATTTTTTACATGGGAATTCCACTGATACAAGTTAAATAAATATAGTGTGCCCTAGTTGTTTAACACCTCCATTTTACACTTCTGATTATATTTTGTCAACTTCATATGAAAATGTATATTTTTGTTGACCTTTTTCAGCAAATAAATGTTCTGTAGTTGGACCTGTGATCCTGGATGTCCATCTTTGAGTGTGGACAAAAGTACACCTACATATAGTGCTTCATTTCTGTGTTGGTGTGTGTCTGTGTGTGTGTGTCAGAGATGCCATTGTTTGGCCTCTGGGGGTTTCATTAAAGCCCAGTGTCCAGAGGTAAGAAGTCATTCATCTCCCCTGTTGTAAAGTGGCAGCTGTGGGCTGCGTTTCTCTACCTTCTCCTCTATCCTCCTTTCTGTTTTTTCAGCTTTCATTTTTCTTTCATTCCAGACACTCTTTCCGTCTTCTTTTTTTTTCTTCTTTGGTCTAAAATGCTTCATGGGTGTAAGAGAGGCTGGGGAACTTAAAAAAAAAAAAAAACGAGTCCAAAGAAGCAAGTGTTTGATGTTCTTCAGATGGACCGGTCTGTCTAATGAATCCTTCAACATTTCGCTATAAGATCACCCACCCCCCCCCCAGTCCACATTTTAGACTCCTTCTTCTTTTGCCTCTGTGAACATTAATTAGAGCTGTCAAAACTTAAGTCTCCCGCTCTGTCTCGATCTTCTCCTCTTTATTTTTTTTTTCCTTCAAGTGGCTGAATGGGATAGCATTAATTAAAAAGATAGCAGATTATGACGGCCCCTTGAGCACTGCAACCATCGCGGCCCATGCTTGCCGACAAGTCCAGATGTCATTCCACATTTACAAGAGGGTGAATAAAAAAAAAGAAAGCCCACAAAGAAATCCCGGTCCCTTTTGTCCAAAAAGTTGGAGCGATGGATTGAAAACCTAGGGTCTCTGAGGCTGCAGGGTGAGCGCTGCGTGGTTGTGTGGAAGCGCTGATAAAAGAGTCTTCTATTGTGCTTAATCACATCCTGGTTTGATGAAAGAGTGAACTTTTTAAAGATGAAGGCTTTCAAAAAGTTCCAGTGGAAATCGGAAGGATCAGAAACTATTCCGGGTCATAATGCAAGTGTGCAGGAGAGTCAAGGGGACTGGTCTATTGTCGCATTATTTTCAAGGCCGACCTTCAGGTATTGTATTTTTTTTGTTGTTGTTGTACTGCTAGATTTTATTGCAAAGTGACCTTGAGTTTTCCGAAAGGTGCTTTTAAAGAAAATGTGTTATTATTTATTAGTACGCTGTTATGTAGGGATAACTTAATGTTAATAAAATAAATCCACAATGAATACGTGCATAAAGTAAACTGGAAATAACAAGACGTCTGTTGACTTTCTCTGAAACATCTCAACATTTGTGAAGAAAAACATGATGTTATGTAAATGTCAGTACATTTTCTTCTTCAACTTATTTTTATTTATTCAATGGTTGTTATATTCTTAAATACAGTTTTTTGTTAAGTTGATGTGAACATTTTAAATACAACCATTGGAAGTATCTGTATAATTATAATTAATCTATTATTTATGTTCCTTGTTTTATCTCAATTAATGGCATCTATATAGGTCATCATGGGTGTCAACATTTAGTTGTAGTCGAGGTTTGTAACCATCCGACTGGTAACCTAGGGTTCTGTTTTTCCTGCTTATCCCATTAAAGCAAAGCCCTTCTACTAGTTATCAGACTCTTTTTTTCAATTATTCTAGACCCACTTCCAATAGTAGCATATTTTTAGATAACTTAAAATCCTTTCATTTTCTCAAAAAACAACAGTGTGCCTTATGTATTTATTCTAACTAGATGAGGTACTAAAGTGCGTCAAAAATGTTGATAAACTTCAAAGCCACGCTGCAACTCACTGTAGTATTCATCCATTAGGCTCCATAGTAATATTATGGAGTAATACTACTAAGCTTTACTATCCAAGCTTTTTTTTGAACATTATCAACCCTGTTTAAGTACAAGAAACACTTATATATTAATACTTATTGCTGTACTTGTCGTTTATTTTAACAATTTTTCACAAAAGCTTGTTAGTCGTCGCTGTAAATAAAGTTTCAAAACTTAAACATTTTTTTTAATTAGTTTAGATTTTTCTAAATGGTAATGATTTCAACATTAGCTTACTTTGATTTTGAGCGAACCACGGACCACGTAAAATGACTTTTTTGACTCATGGAGCATTAACCAGTATAACAGAAATTATTAACATTAACATAGCATTTTTTTTTTATAAAACGCCTGATGGATCACGACTGGGCTCCAGTGAGAGAGATGAAGAGATAAGGAAATAAACACGTGTATTTTCCATTTGTCTGAGTTAATAAATAAAAAGAAAAAATGTGTCAAGATCTCACAGAAGAGTTTATCATGATGTCGGGCTGACATGCACGTGTGGCTGCTCATTAGTTTCCAAGCTGTGTCTCTTTAAGAAAATCTGTTTCTCAGAAATGAGGAAAATGAAAGAATCTGATTACAGCACGGTCTAATAACTGATGCATCACAATTTCCTGTTTGTAATCAGTACAGTAAGACCGTGTTGCCCAAGGGTACGGTTTTAATTCTGTTTTGTTACCAGCAAGTGCAGGGAAAAAAATAATTGTTTGGCTGGTATCTAATAATAAGCAATAAAAGCCAGGCAGCCACAGTGCTGCAACCGTGCTTTGATCTGAGCTACAGATTCCTCTTGAAGGCTTCATGTCTCGTGCTTTTGTACCAATTCACAGCTCCACCGATCAAATCGAATACTCCTTTTTTTTTTTTTCAGGTGATGAATATTTGATTTTGCGTATGAAAGAGGCTAAAGTTGTCACATAAATAGAGAATGATCGTTCCTTCATGATTCATTATAACTTCTCACTTCTGGCCAATGACAGGCAGGCTAATGGAAAATTTACAACCTCCAGGGGGAGATTTTTTGGCTTGAACACATTGCCATCTGATGTGCACCTGATCTAAAATACCTTATATAAGTGTTAAATGGGATCTGTATGTAGCGGCGAGAATCACAGCATGACAAGAGCCTCGCTCACATGCCACCATTATTTCAACAACACTTGCATAATGCATTCTTCATCTCAGCCCCTGTCTCGTCACCGCGAGTGAAGAGCAGTGTTTTTCTGATCCTCTGAGAAGGCGTGCGTGACAGGGTCAGCCTCATTTATTCATAATAACTTGTCAACTTTGTACAAAGCTTATCTAATAATATCTAATATCGCCGGGTAGCTGGGCTAGTCAAGAGATGAATCAAGATATTGTCATTACAAACTGTATTTACTGGCATTTCCTGTGCTTTTTTTGACTTCAGCTGAAGTGTTCTTGAGGTCAATCTGGGTCTTGAGACCAAGATTAATAAGCGAGGTCATGATGCATAATGGAATATTCACTCTAAATATTCAGGGGTCTTTATTGTCTTCAGCATTCAGAATCCAGCATTAAAACAGTACTTAGAACACACAGAAAAAAGGCAGTTTTAGAGTACAAAATGACATAATTAAATAGGTATCAGTCAATTTAGACGTGTGGTAAAGTGCACTTACTCGGAAGCTGCGATGTTCAATAAATCAACTAATAGAAAAGGTTCATAAGATCAATTGCAAGCACAAATAAGTCCAAAAATGTGGTCTCAGGTCTGTGGCTGATGCCACCGTGACTACACATATTTTTGCCATTGTTCAGTTCCAACTGCTAATGTTCTAATGATTGAATCAAATCTAACTGATCTAAACTAATGATGCTTTACTACACAATAGTTCCAAGCCAACACGACTCAACTTTAAGTGACTGGACACTACTTCTTTATGTTGTGTTTCCTCCGGTATTGCTACCATCTCGTGGTTGGCAGAACCGTCATAACATAGCGAAACTTACCAGACACGAAAATGTCTGGATCTCGTCAAAGGAACAACTTTTTTTCTTCTCACAGTGTTTAAAAAAAAAAAATGGCCACTTGGATTTTGTGTTGTGAGTTGCTAAGATGACTCTTCGGTGACATCACTCTCTGACCAATCAGTGGCCGGCATTCAGTCGATGTCACGTTTTTAGTTCTGGCTTGTCTTGCTTGGAACCAGCATCCGCTTTGATGTACTGTACTGGTGGAAACGCAACACAAATCGAGCAGAGTAGGGCTGAGAGGAGCCGGTGGAAAAGGTCCATAAAAGTATGCACACTAAAGCTGACATGACAAGTCTGACGTTGAATGACGGGTGAAAAGCTTCAGATGAGTAAAAACGACAAAACACTAGACTACGTACTATGTACGTTGAACTATGTAGAAACCATCATCCAGAGTTTCTCCTCTGTTTTACTGACTGCAAAATGTTACTGTGGCTTAACAACATGATTGACAGCACCTCCAGATTCCCAAGAGCCAAAAATACTGCTCGGGCCTCTTTACATCCTCCACTCTGTAGTGATGTGGGTCGTTCTGGTCGGTTGCTGGTGGACCCCATCTGGCAATGCTCAGACAACCCCGGCTCATAGCTACTGTCATTACCTCACACAGTATTTCAACATTTTATGGAGTACAGCATTTTGCAGGAGCTTGATCTCCCTGTGGAGGATCTTTGCGAAGACAAAAAAAAGAATTTACAACCTCAGACTCCTGCTCTGTTACTGCTGTGATAGATAAACGCTCACTGAATATGGAAGGATTCTGGAAAAGGGATTTTCCAGTCTGGATAGGGACACATATACAGTGTGTGCAGTCTAACTACAGTGCTGGACTTTTTTATTTGGAAACAGTCAAGGGTGTGTAAGTATTTTCTGACATTGCTACCGTATATAGTTGAAGCAGTAACAGTTATGCCAATGGATACCTTTGAGTGTTTTTATTGACAAGGTTTCTCTGTAATACAGAAGACATCATAACATAAAAGGAAAAAACAACAAATACAAACCACATAAAAAGTAGAGAGCATACATTTCCAATTTCCTTTAAAAACCCATTTCCTTAAATCCATCTTATCCATCTTTAAAAGGGAAAAAACAAACGAATGAGTGATAATGTATCCATTCTGTAGATATCTTACTTACAATACTTAACATGTCTCTGTGGTGAGTGAGTAATATTTTTTTTAACTCACTGCCAATAATATGCAGAGCAATTTCTTGTCTCCTCTGTTTTCACCTTTAGAGGGAAGATTTACACCAAAAATGTTCTTTAAGTGATTGGGGAACTCTGCCCAACAAGTTTTGATGTGACCCAGAAGCAACACAATGGATACCTCAAACATAAATCTTTGTTTTTGACCCCCTGGTCACCTTGACCTAGAGATTATACAAGGTTTAAAGAGCAACTAATGTGAAAACCCAACTTTTCTGACTTGCTCACATGTTTCAAATGTTGAAGTCTTCCTCTCCAGGACATAGTAATAGTCCATCATCATGAAATGTTTTGAAGTTAAGTCTATTCCATCTAAAGTATATCCAGTATTGGACGGACTTTATCGATACTTTGCAGGAAAAATGGGACTTTTCCAGGTTAAAAAAACTCTCTTTGAAATGTACATACTTACAAGACCTCCGTTGTCTTGCTGTAGCCTAGTCAACTACACCTTTATGTTTCCTGTGACGAACACCGTTGATATCAATACTAAACTGATTTCAATCTAAATAGCTTGAAATTTAAAAGTGTTTTAATTCAGCCTCTACTGTGGTCATGAGGTTACAGGTTATGTATTTCAAGGGTCAACCAACAACCGGGCCTGGGTTCCGTACCTGTCCCTGAGGCATTTGGGACTGAGCTGCACAGTGAGAAAACAATTTATTCCATTTCTGTTGTTGATTGCGACTTAATCTGCGTATTCAAAAAAAAGATATTGGCATGGATTTTTAGGGTCAGATGTGTGTCACAGCTAGTGACAGATAATTGTGTGTGTGTGTGTGACATCCCCGCAGCTTCACTTGTCCACCTGACAGGCCACTGTCTGATTATAAAGGCACTTTACTTGTATTAATATTAATGACACTCCATTTTATTCAGGATGTCTGCCTGCCACTCCGATGAGACTGCACTTTACTGCTTTAAATGGTGTGTGTGTTTGACAGAAGGTCCACGTTTGAGTCTGGCTGCATACGTGAGTGTGAGTGCTCACAGATTCATGTGTGTTTGACTGTGTCTCTTCGGCATAAATGCAGCCGTCAGGATGAAAGAATCCTTCCAGTCCATTAGCAACAGGGCAGCTTAAAGCTTGACCCCTCCTTTGAAATTATCCTAATTTATCCTTTGCCTGTGTTTCACATTTGCTCATGAAACAGGTGGAAAGATTTCAGAAAGTGTGTTTCAAGATTGTGAGGAAACCTACGATAGGTAACACTGGATAAGTAGTACGTACATTAAACCTGCACATTAATCTCTGAGTCACAGATTCCAAACACTTAAATTATCATCTCAAGGAAGTTAGAATTTGTCTCACACCTGCGAATGGAAATTTCGGGTGCTACTACATGTGTTCATTGGAAGGATTTAAGTATCAAGATACAGGGGCAATAATACGATTGCAATATATCCCGATACAGTATAAACAAGGATGTATTTGTAGTATTGTCCGAGTACTTGACTCTGGTTCTACAGAATTTACAGACCACATTACTGTTGAAGAAGTCGTAACTACTGTTATTTGTTTTAAAACCGAAGTATGTTCAAACATAAGCTTTAAAGGCTGATGGAGTCGACTGTTTCTTCTCATCCTCAGTCATTGCTGGGATTACTTTAGCTGGAGAGGATTTAATGACTGCTACAATCTAGAGGCTGGAAGTTTAATTAAAACACAAAAATAGGCAAGCACCATGAGTTTATGCTTTGTAAATTAAACACTAATTATTTAATGTACACATTTTATCAAAGTATAAACACACACACTCACACACAAATAGAAACAGACACTCGGTGAACTTAACACTGAAGTCAATCAAAAAAGAGAACAGTAGAAGAATTCAGGCTGGACGTACTGCATGAGGAAAGTTACAATCTAGCGCCTGTTGCTGGCTTTCTGTTTTAGTTGATGAGTAAATGAGGCAAGGCACAACAACAGGTGCTGTGTACCTAATCATACTCTAGGAAACAAAACACAAGGGGGAACAAAGAAAGTGTCAAAATAAAACAAACACACAAGACATGGCAACACCATGATGTATAGTTTGAGCCATTTTTTAGAGGTCAGTGACTGGCGGATCTTAAACATCATGTGATATTTCATTTGAATAGATTTCCAAAGCAATTGGTTATGGAGCAGAGAGTGACATTTAGGTCTGACATCTGGCTTATGACCCCTCTAATATGTCGCAAAATATGTTTTTCTTTTATATACTGTTCCACACATATGCTCTACTGTATTATAATGTTTAAGTTATTCATCATATTGTCAGAAGCTAAGATTTATATGAGAATGAAGCGAAGTGGAATCAACAAACAGGCAAAAACGGAGTTTAAACCCATGTTAATTCAGAAAACAACACGAAGAATTGTGTCCATATCACAGTCCAAGATAACTAAGAACAAACTATGGAAGACTGAAAAAACAAAGAGGAAAAACACACGCTAATAAGCATGACAAAAAGCAGGCACAGGCACCAGGCGAATTAAGAACAAAACCAGAAAGTTGAACAGGAGGAGAATTCAAACGTGACATACCATGTAGCGAGGAATATAACCTGGCGCCTGCTGCTGGGAAAGGGGTGACTTTAAACTCTTCAGTGGATGGATTGATTGCTGAAGAGCAGCAGCTGTTGCAGCAACAGGCGCAGAGGTTCTGAACAAAACAAAAACAATTAGGACAAACAGGAAGTGTGTCAAAATAAATCACAAGACATGACAATGTTTTCACATATACAGTTGAAAAGAAGTCAAACAAAAACTAAAAGGACAATCAATATCTAAATGTATTTTTTAATTAAGGGCACATCAACTGCCCACAGGAACGATACAATTGGAAAAATACATTTTTATTCATAAATTAGATATTGCTTAAACTAATTTAATGGTGGAGGAAAGTGGAAAGTTAAGATCCCATACTAAGTCTTGATAAGCTGATGCTCCTTAAGACAGTTTCCTAACTTGAAGAGGTCAGTAGATGTCCCATCCTAGTTAAATGAATCCTGTGAAGTTTGATCAGAAAAGCTTTCCAAATAAAAAGTATATAGAGCAGCGAGTGCCATCTAGTGGACTTCATTTAGTTTCATCTACCCATCACTACTCTAAAGTAACTGTAACATGAATATTTAATGCAAGGAAGGCACAGTATAGACCTTTACAAGGAATGTTCTTTGCTGGTGGCTAAAATTATTCCTAAGCTATCAATAATGTTGCATAAAATCTAATACAAGACACTCACATATGACCAAGCTTCCTTCAGAAAAGTCCAGTAAAGGGTTACTTTGGGGCCACATACGCTTGACATCACAATATTTTCAAATGGCAAAAGATGACACAGAAGAGGCGAAAGAACAAGAAAGAACGAGAGACTTCCAGTTGTGGTGCTAAGACGTAACAGTGGCTGATTCATTTAACAGCCAATTATTCATTTGGCGACAGTGTCGAGCAGATTAATGAGTTCGATAACCTGAATCTTTGCAACACGCCCCAGACTGTCGTCACTATCTTTGACTTACTCTGTTATCATCTATTGTTCGCGAGCGCTGATTAGAGAAGCAGAAGAGGTGATCAGCAGAAGGCCACAGATTTCACAGACAACTCAACAGAGCCCTGAAGAGCAAGGACACTTGGGTCTCACCATGTTTTTCATTCAGCGTACTTATCGGGTTCGGATTTGCTTAGTGTTACAGATTTACTTTGATTATTACCTCAGATAACTTTAGTTTGGGATGTTGTAAATGGTGCAACACTGACGTAGAGTATAACAACAGTGTACGTCTCTTGTACATGGTATTTTGAGTATATAACATGGTATTTTGAGTATATAACATGTTTATTCACAGTCATCTTGTATCTTGAGGCTTCAATGTCGGCAAACCTGGAGAACCTTATGATGTCATCAGTGACAACATATCATAGACAAGCAGCATCTCTAGTCAGTTTTAAATGTTTTAATAAACAGAGCCTCACTAAACATACTAACCAAAATTAAGAGTTGTAGAGAAACACTTGATATTAAAGCTTATGTGATGAATTTAACTTCTGTACTTGAAAACATAACTCTGGGCTCAGGTACGTAACCAAATAAGTGATGAGGGGAATTCATCAAAAATAATTGTAAAACAACCTGTTCAAATACAGTAAAAACATATAGACTGTTGTTGTGGTCAGATGACAATAGATGGATTGCCTTTGACGAACACTAATTCTACCTGAGTAGGACGTGAATTACAAAGATAACAAAACTGTTGGTTGTTTTTATACAATAGAGATAAGATGGATAATATTTGCCATTTATCGCGTTCGTCACTCCCTGGTTTTCCAACAGGCCTTCTTTTGAAGTGAAAAAGGGCAACAACATCTCCCGGCACAAACTTTAAAGAGGCCCCAAATTATTTTCATTTGTACCCAATAAACATACAATGAACTCTATTTTTATAAGAATAATTTAGAAAATGTATTTTAGGTTGATTCACTTGCTTGATTTGTTTATCGAAAGCAACAGCAAGCGTTGACCAGAAGCCCTTTTTTGGCCCCTAAGGTCCTGGTGACAGAAAGTTAAGAAAGGATTTGTTTCTTCTTCTATTTTTGACAGATATCTTTGCTCAATCATCTGGGCAGTTTCAGGGCTTAAATCGTGAATTTCCCTGACAAACAAGAAGCGTGGCTAAACCCTCAACATCAAAAATACAAGATGATGAATCTAGTATTACTGTTGCTCAATACGTGTCATGAGTGACAGAGCTGAGAAAATAGTTTTTGTTTCTCTCTTGCAAGAGAAGGCTTCTACCTGTTCTTCCAATCTGGTTGTCCCTCGTGCAGCTGAATTGGTTGAAAATGAGAGTTTTAGCCATTCATGGTCTTACGTGGAAACCCATCATCAGTTTAAAGAAAGTGAATGGAGTTGACAAAAGACAATAATTTCTGTGCTCCTTGGGTTAGTGCGTCAAACCTTGGATCAGTGCTAAATAATGAATTGATGGATGGATGCGTAGGGTGCACGAAACTGTAATTTAATTAATGAATTCACACTATTTTAGGCCAATTTCTTCCCTTTCTTGAGCAAGGTACATTAAACACAATTCCTTATTTTCAACAGACGTCTTCAAAAAGAAATATAATTGTCTTGAGAGGATTGGAAAGGGAGGATGTAGCACTGTGTATGCAGGTGTTCGGATTTCTGATGGTTTGCAGGTAAGAGGAACAATCTATCTTAAGTCATGTTTCTCCCAAAATCATCCTGAAAAGATTTACATCTAATACTGTAGGTGGCGATCAAGTTTATTAAAGGCGCAAACAAGGACTGTGAAAATGACGTAAGATCATGAATATTTCCAAAGATATGGTTGATTACTAATTTAAACGCGTTTGTTTTAAGGTTCCCAGAGAAGTGTCTGTGATGCTGCTGGCAGGAGGAACACCAGAATTCATTGGACAGTCACCGGTTGTATCTCTGTTAGACTGGTTTATCGTCGACCGCTTACTGATCCTGGTCATGGAGAGACCGAAGAACTCTGTGGATCTCAATGACTTCATCAGCACATTTGGAAGCTGTCGGGAGAAACACATGGCTAAGGTACAACAGCTAACTGTTATCTGTCAATGAATGGTTTCTCAAGGATATTCAACTCAAACCATTTAAAATTAATAGATATTTAAATGCTTATTTGGATTGATAATGGAATACCCTGGGATTCTTGGTACAGGAAATTCTGAATAACCTTTTCAGGAAAAAAATACAATCAGATTTTTTTATACATTTATTTATGAACTAAAATTAATCTGAATCTTTACCTAAACATAAAATATGTTCGACATACATGGATAGTTTTCATGGCGTGTGTTGTTAAATGTGAGCAGCTTCAAAAGACAATTGTTTATAGTCATTAAAAGCCACGTTGTGTTTCACAGGTCCTCACGAAACAACTGTTGGAAGCAGTCATTCACATTCACAGCCGAGGAGTCTTTCACCGTGACTTAAAAAGCGAAAATGTTCTCATTCAATTCGATTCTACGAATCCCAGGATCCGAATAATTGACTTTGGCTGTAGCACCTTAGTTCAGACAACACCCTATCATGAGTTTGTAGGTAAGCTTGCCGTCTCTGTTGAGACAGACATAGTCCCGTACAATATAACCATATCAGATTCTGATTTTGACTGGTGGATTTTAGGGACAGAAGAATTTCAACCTCCTGAATGCTGCCGTAAAAAGGAATACACAGCCGAAACTTTAACCGTATGGCAAGTTGGAACAATACTCTACCAAATGCTGCATGGCTACCGTCTTTACACAGCCTTGTTCCTCATTGGTGTACTACGTATAAACAGGAAGCTGCCAAAAGGTAAACAAAGAATTCTAGGTGCAATGTTATTTTCTGTCAAATGTGATGTTTTATATTTACTTTCAGATTGCCGCGAGTTCCTGAAATTATGTCTGGCTAAAGACCCGAAAAAGCGTGCCACACTGCAACAGCTCAACGCCCACCCGTGGCTTCATCCTCCGGTAGCTTCAACAAGACATAGACATTGTTGAAAGATATACCAAATTTTTTTGCTGCGCCTCAAGATATCCACAAAAGTAAATTGATGTCATCTTGAACATTTGCTGTACAATAAAGAAGAAAGGTATTTAGAAGCTCATGTTTAATATGATTAAATAAAACAAAACATAATATATTATTTAAAATCAGTTGCATTCAATTATTGATGTGAATAAATAAATAAATGTAAATTGCCATGAGTACTGGCCTTGTTATTAACTGGTCAGGGTGCATCTTGCCCTAAGTAGCTGGGATTAGGTTCAACACCCTCTGATACAATTGGGAATGAAGGAGATTAAATAAAAGGCTTCAGCATCTCCGTTTTTTAGCATGTTTAAAGGAATATGAATATGTTATTATTCTAAATCCTCCCTCTACCATCAAGAGGTAAGGTATTCACAAGCGACAATGTCACGCTTTCCTTTTATTCTGGTTTTATTTTGTTTGGTCACTTATTGATCACGTGATCAAAATGTTATGTTTTGTTTTTTCCTTGCAATTGGTACTTTGCATTTTCCAGGCTATTTGTTCATTTCTTTTTCCTGTTTAAATCCCCCCATTTGGTGGACACTTTGTGAGATTTTGGACTCTTTTTATTTTCTTGCAATTGTGGGCAACTGTGTGTTGCTTCAGTTTTGGACTTCAATAATAATAATCAATTGTTTTTATATTTTATTGCTCCTGTTCTTGCTTGATTATTTTAACTTGAATCTCTTCAGACCATCTTAAAGTCAGTAAAGTTCTATATATTTTAACTGTGTTATTGTTTGTGATTGTTAATGCGCTTTTTGACCCTGGTCTATAAAGGCGCTCTAGAAAAAAACATTACTTAGTTACTTACTTACTTACATTAAGAATATTTAAAATATCCTTTTTTCCAATTAGTACATCATAAAGCCAAGGTAGCCTAAAGCTCTATGGTGGTCCAAAGTCAACCTTCATAGTAGCTGAAATAAATGTATCTCTTACAAGTTAAACTCATAATAGACCTACTCAAATCTCTGTTGAACTTGAAGAATAATGGCATTGACTCCAACACCTGTGTTCTTAGAAGACCAAAGAGGTCAAGGTTTGCTTTTGTCTTTTACACAAACCATTTGTTTTAATACATTTCTTTACGGCCCAGGTGCGATATTATTATAGAACTATTTATCTAATTTAACAATATTGATACAATATGAACTAGTAACTTTTTCCTATTGATATTTGTTGTGAAAGAATCTGGAATATATAATGTATATAAAACAACAACAAAGAAAAACTGTAAAAAATCAAGTTCAATTTAAAAGACAATAGCTTTCATTGCAGATGCTTTTAAGTCGAAATACGGACAGTTTGGTATTTATGGAGACGTAACATCTGTCTTTGCTGGTCTCAGAAAGTCAGATGGCTTACGTGTAAGTAACAACTATTCATTTGTGATAAACAAACATTTCACTCGTGCTTCTTGTTGTATCATTGTAGGTGACCATCAAGTATCTTGAAGAGCCAGACTTGGCATTTGAAAACAAAGTAAAAAAAGGTCATAAACATGGGGCCAAGTTTTCAAAAACTCCAATGCTTGCCATCTCTTCAATAACAGATCAACGAAATTCCCAGACAAGTGGCTGTAATTCTAAAAGCTGGCGGGACACCAGAGTTGATGGGCCAGTCAGCAGTTGTGGCTCTATTGGACTGGTTCTACTTTGACCATAAACTCATTCTGATTTTGGAGAAACCCATTTCTTTAATAGACCTTCAGTCTTACCTTCTAAAGCGTGGCCAGGGTCTTGAGGAGCAAATGGCAAAGGTACAAAATGTGTGCTAGAACCAAGTCTATACATACGATACTTTTATCGTAACCAAATGGAATTTAACCCACAAACAAGAAAATGATCACGATTTTGAAATACACCAAAATCCGACTATAACAGAGACATTTTGAGATGTTTCGAATGTATGAAGCTAAAGAATCGGATGTGTGTGTGTAGATATTATACATTTTAAAAGTTCCCATTAAGCAGTGCCTGTTTGTCTTCAGGGTTAAAAAAAAATGAACAAAGATGATTCCAGGCTCAAAAGTATAGAAGGTATTATTTACGATTTCATCTCCATTTTCAGGCTTTCATAACACAATTGGTAGAAGTGGCCATTGACCTGAACCAAAGAGGAATCTTGCATCGTGATTTGAAATGTGAAAACATACTGATTGAACATGGGTCTCAGCTTCCACGCCTCCGAGTGACTGGATTTGACTATGGTATATTTTTGCAGGAGAGTCCCTACCTACGATTCCCAGGTATGTATTACAATAAACAGAGTGAAGTCTGACTCTGAATGCTCATGACTCGCACCCTCCAGGTATTGCAGGATTTGCACCGCCAGAGTGTCGCAGTAATTCAGGGTACAGAGCAGAGCCCCTGACTGTGTGGCAACTGGGATTGATGCTTTATCAAATGTTGCACTATTGCCAGCTTTACACAAACATGGTCATCAGGGGGGAGGTGCACTTTGGTGAACTGTCCCAAGGTAAGAGGCATGAAGGTTACCAGTAGTGATGTGTTGATGAAGCTAAATAAAGCATTGTGCTTATTTCCAGAGTACACTAGATGACACTCTTTGTAATCGATTGTTTGAACAGTTATTCCATTAAAACCTCACATCCTTTTGCAATGGAAGGCGCCACCTACTGAGCTAAGAAGATTATGAAACTGCTTCATTGAGTTCCACCAGCCCATCACTAGTTAACAGTATATTTAAGTAACTCAGTGTTAATTTAGGATGTTTTGAATTCATTTAAATATAATAATCATTTGTTTTTTCTGTTTGAGAATGTCTGGACTTCTTGAAGTCGTGCCTGGCTGTGGAACCAAAGAAACGTCTCACGCTGAAGGAACTCAGAACCCACCCCTGGCTACAACCGTTGAGCCATTCAACCTGCTGAAACTGTGTGTTTGCTAAAGTTCAGATTAACAGGCATATTTTTAAATTAATAAATATATACAGAAATAACACTTTTTATTATTATTTCCCCCAGAAAATGCATCAATTAAATGTTTCACACATGATAAAAGCAAAAATCTATTTTCAAGTTTTCTATTTCCTTTTTCCTTTTGACTAGTCACTATGTTACATTTCATTCTACATTTCCTGCTTCAGAGTGTTTCTCTAATTTAGGAGGAATAGATTTAAGCTGTTATGAGTTATAGTAATGAGTTTTGTTAGTTGCCTTTCTATAAACCTATATCAGTCAGATTTTCTTGTACAAACTACTTTACTTAGATGGCCGGCTCGTGTTCGGCAGGAAATTGAGATCGATACGAAGCAGCAACATCACGGTTCAAAAAATGGGAGCTGTCCGTCTCATGAATATCATTTACTTAATTAAATGTATTTTATTAAATGTTTGTTAATAAATTATTTATTATTTATATGTGACATCAAGTAGTGTGTATCATTTTAATTTCATCATATTTTCTTATGGTCTTTTTGTTTCATTCATATTATTTTTTTATTTTATTCTGTAATGTGTTTTAAACACTGGCAATAACAGTTTATGATTCTGATTGTGATTATAGAAGACACTCCAAGCTATTTTAAATAGTTTAAGCTATTTTTAATATCAGTTTTCCAATTAACTGTGGCAGTGACAGGTCACTATAGCAACAAAATTATCAACTTGTGAGGGTGTTCTTCAGTAACTCAGAGATCCTGTGCATTTCACCCTTCGTGGCTGAATCCAATTCCAGCCCACTGTGATCCACCTTCATAAAATGACAGCGGTGTTACTTTGCTGTATAAAAATAGCATCTAAAGTCAAGTTAGAGAGCACAAAACCTCTTCATTAATCACATTTAAGGCCAAACTCTATCACTAAAGGAATCAAGATCAAGGCCTTTTCAGTAGCTTAAAAATCACTATACTTCTGCGGGATCTTTTGCAACTTTTAAAAAAAAATCTTGAATAGGTCATAAATATTTTTCAATGAACTCAAATTTTGTTTAGTAAGAAATATTTACTGGATATAATATAGAAGCTTTGGGAGGAAAATAGTAGTGTAAGTTAGGAAAGATTGGGAAGCGGTGATCAGCCGTAATCCCGATACTGATCAAGAGTGTCCTCCAACTCAAGAACACAATGTACGTCTTCCTTATCGTATTATGACCATGATTTTCGTGGTAAACAGGCAGCGAAAAATCGGTGGTAGCTGTTAGAAGCAGCCATGGCCTCCCGAGATTGAGCCAGGAATGGAGAGCCCAGCAGGTGTTCTTGGCCTAAGCAAAGGGAAAAGGAGCCATTAAGACGGTGGGAAGCCAGGGTGGCCTTGCAGAAGATATAGGTTTCGGAATCGCTTGTAAAGTCGAAGTGACTGAGTGAAAAAAGGGTAATGGTAGGCCGGAGCAGAGGGCCACATATACTGTACATGGGGAAGGACTCTTCCCCCTAGTGGTGCGGAGAGTACATTGAACTCATTCAAGTGCATAAGCAAACCCTTCAGGATAAACAAATAGCACATAAGAAATAGTTATGGGTAACGATGAAGGTAAACAAAAAGGTAGGCAAAGGTTTGCTTACTGGTTTTATTCTTTCATGCCTGTCCTAATTAGTTTTAACTTAAAGGATCTTTATCGCATCATAGCTGACAAATCAGTTACGCATTTATGCTAATTTAGGTCTTGAAAGCGATCTCTTCAACATCAAAGCGGTCTCCAAGCAGTTTCATAACCCTAGCATGACCATTTATTGAACATTAGCACACCTCCACTAGTATTTTGAGGGATTTTGAAGAAAAAAGAAGACTGGTAACAGGAACAATATAATATTTAAAGAGGGGATAGAGTGTGTTGGCTGACTTTGAATAAGAAGAGACTCCAACCTTCATTCCCTAATAACTTGAAGATGTTCATGTCGTAACACTTACTTACAAGTTGTTGACGAAGTTGAGTAATGACCCACTGACAGGAAGTCAAAATTAGGTTGTTCAAATTTTCAAATGCAGGAATGAAGAGGGTTAAAGGAAAACACAATGGTGAATGTAACACGCCACTAATGGAAAGGCGTAATAAACAAGAAAATGAACTCAAATCTTTGTCTGATGAAGAGGACAGGAAGAGGCTGAATACATTTAAATATGAGAGTAGTTTACATCAAAAGGATTCCACGGCGGACGAGAAACAAGTAGCAAATCACAGAGGCAGCCAGGGTGAGGGTAGTTTGTCATAATAGTAAGAGAAAATGCTAAAAAAAAAAACGTGAATATAATTGAGTAAATAATCTTTAAATTACTAGTGATGTTTCCTGAAACAATATTCTTATTTTCACAGTGCACTAGATGGCACTCTCTATGATGATGAAAACTTCAAATGAACTGTATTATATATATAATTATAACTGTATTATCCACCATATTTGAAGTAAATATACTAAACATTTAAATATAATAAATATGATCATTTTATTTTGGTTTGATCTTATGTTCTTTGTATCTTTTTGTCAAACATTACTAACAATAATATTCTAAAAAAAAGGTATTTGTGTTTGTTTATTGATGTGTAAAACTTTTTTTTCCCCAAAAGCTCATTATCATATACAGTGTCTTCTTGTTTTTTATTCAAATGTCCACAAATGCTTAATTATGTATTTTGTAAAATTTTCTTATCATTATTTACCCACTTCCACCAAGAAGAGTTTATGAGATGTTTGTTTCAAGACACTGATTATTAAAGTTGATTTAACTGCTGTATTCAAAGTTAAATCTTGTCTTTTGTATTTTTGCAGAGGATTTTCAAAAGAAATATCATCAACTTCAACAGATCGGACAAGGAGGCAGTGGCTGTGTGTTTGCTGGAGTACGCATCTCTGATTGTACAAGGGTGAATACACAACTCGCTTTTAATTTATCATATAAGCTGTGTTATATGTGCTATATTTGTGTAACATTAAGTATATTTCTATAGGTGGCCATCAAGTATGTTGAAGAGCAAGATAAAGCCTTTGAAAATAATGTAAGTTTCACACTACTTCATGTCCTTCTCATTACTCTGTGAGGGCGGAGATTTATCTTTAACTTTTGTTGCAGGTTTTTAAAGCTCCACGGGAAGTCGCTGTCATGCTGAAGGCCGGCGGTACACCGGAGCTAGTGGGACAGACAGCTGTTGTTTCGCTTTTGGACTGGTACTACTTTGATCACAAGCTGATCCTGATCATGGAGAGACCAGACAACTCCATAGACCTCTATGACTACATTGTGGAATACAAAGATGGTCTGAATGAACACATAGCAAAGGTAGCCTGTTAACACTTTTACCTGACAATTACTTCACCAGGATTCTTTAACATGTTTGTCCCCCCTGGGTTTGTCTCTTCACATGAAATATATGACATGCTCTTGTTCTTTCTAGTTACCTCAAATGAAAGACCCCAGTGTCTTCAACTCTGCCGTTTCAATTCCATGCTTCCTCATGCTATTTTTCAAATCATATATTATGACTGAGCTCACAACTGTCTAAAAAGTTACATAGCAATTGGCGGAAGTGATGGTTTTTATGAAGCACTGTTTTACTTCCACTAGATGCAGATTAACATTTTCAACAACTGAGCTCTAAAAATCAAGCTTCATGAAGCTTCATCAGCCTATCACAACTTTCACAACATTATTTTCTCATCACATAAAAGTCTTATATAGTGACTATCATGACTGACACGCTGTCAGTAGTGGTTTTCAAACCCATCGCTCCGGATGAGACAGCGCCCTGGCCACTCTGACACATATGCCATTTAGTTATAATTGTATCAAATAGGAACTCGTAGTGATCCAACAACCAGATTCGGGAGAATCTTCAGTTTAGTCTTTTTTTTTTAGTTACAGATATGTTCATATAACAGATAGGGGCTTACTTTTCTTCATCCAAAATGAAACCAAATAAAATATCCAAATACCTCCATACCCAACATAATAAATTATAAATACATTTAAAAAAAAAGTTCATATTTTAATCTTGTTCGAAGTTCCAGGTGTCTCTTTGTAATCTTCACTTTAGACAGTGCTTAACTCACCTATAACGATTTTAATATTGCCATGTAGCAGCTAGTACTGGTACTTGTTAAGGGATTGGGATAATAAACCAGGATGTCCATTCAATTCTGGACATGTTGCATAATTTTCTGATAGAGTAAATGAAAAAATTTCGTCAGAAGTTCGATTTGAACACACGTCCCCTAAGACGAGACTGCAACTGCAACGTCTTACATCAAAGACTGTCATTGCTTGTTGAAACTGTGAAGGAATTAGGCTTATAACCTTGGAAACTGTTGCAATCCTGAGACATATTCTTTACCTTTGTAATTCTGTTGTGAGTGTTCTTTACAAAGTTGTGCCTGGTAGTTGTACATGAAGCAATTAGATTGTATCAAAAGATGTAGTCTGAAGTGTGACCAAGCCTATGTCTCCAGAACAGACTGAAACTAAAAGGAAGTGCCTTGGACTGCTCGGCCATCCAATTGTATCTTTCCTTGTTGTTGAGTAACAGTGTCAGATAGGGTAGTGATATCTTTTTCAACCCAAAATAATCGATATTGTATGATCCGTCCTTGTAGATCTTCATGAAGCAGCTAGTGAATGCAACTATCGACATACACAGAAGAGGAGTGCTGCACCGCGACCTTAAGTGTGAAAACATTCTCATTGAACTGGGTTCGCATATCCCTCGTATCCGCATCATTGACTTTGGCAGTGGTGTTTTTCTGAAGGAGAAGCCCTATCATTTCTTCTCAGGTAAGAATTGTGGCTTATTTGGAATTTTTGCCAGTTTCCAAAAAACCTGTTTTCTGCACACAGGTACTGTGGCATTTGCACCTCCAGAGTACCGGTACAAAATGGAGTACAGGGCTGAACCAATGACAGTTTGGCAATTGGGAACTATACTCTACCAAATGTTACATGGTGATCAACTTTACACTAACTCTATTCTGCATAGCAAGATTGATTTCAAAGATCTACCTCCAGGTAAACTGTTGTAATTCTTCCCTGAATTTAGTCCAACGAACACTTTGTATATCCTCAGGGTTAAAGTGAACTGAAAGCTCGAAAACAAATGTGTTTGTGGTATCCCTTGTGTTGTTTTTGGGTCAAAATGAATGACCACTGCGTACTAACATAATTGGTTTCAGGCCTGGGGTCACTTTGACCCTGAGTTTACACAAGAGTTAACAATAGAAATAGCATATAGACTTATGCCATGTTGTTTTAACTTGGTTTTCGAAGTTTTAATTTTGTTCTACTTATAGTTCCATCTTCGTCTCTTACGTTCTCCTTTCTTTCAGATTGCCATAACTTCCTGAAACTCTGTCTGGCAATAGAACCTGAAGAACGAGCAACTCTGTTGCAACTTCAAGCCCATGACTGGCTGACATCTATAGATATTTCAGAGGCACAACCACCCTTGACCCAACTCTACTAAGAAATCTGACATTCCGCTCACTTTCTGATGAATTGCACTTCATTCAAACTGAAAATAAGAGTACATCTATGGATTTTCTCAATTCTTTAAATCTTTTTTTATGATAGAAAACAAACTCCAAATTGCACTTTGATTTAATTCACCAATTTTACACATTTATTAATACACAGGTTACTTTCACTTTTTTTTATACCATCTTACACAACCTGAATAGCACTTTATGTGATGTTATCACGTCTTTTTACTTCATCGTATTTTTGAACTTCTCAAAAACATACATGTTTTTTAAACATAACATTGTGCTACCTGTTTTTAATATAACCGCTGCAGTGGTTAAATTTTTACTTTCTCTTTTTACATCACAATGCATTAGCCTATGAAGTGACAGATCATTGTTTGATATATATTTTTTTGATAAATAAAAAAATAAACCAAAAAGTTGTGCTGTTTTGGATTTTTTTAGCGAAAATAAACTACACTATGGATTTTTTTTAAAGAGAAACATGAAAATTAAACACTGCACAATTATTTGTCTGTCTGGTCCAAACTCAGCTTATCTTATTGGTCAAACTAAGAAAGAATTTGGTGATGATAGGTGTATGAGAATAAATGGGTCCCTCAAAACGCCCCTATTTTTTACCTTCAGCAAATACCTTCAGATGAAACTAAAGAAACTAGCAGCTGCACTGTTTAGCAGATGAAGCAGGTCGAAGACACAAGTCAACCTTCAACACCCCACGCGCTGCTCGACCTGTGGCGACCCCGTCGAGGGTTTTTCTTAAATGGACGTGCCAAACTGTTAGAATGTGCCTTGTGTAGCAGATTTTGAAATGCACCATTACATTTTAAAGGACACACATGCACATCACACATTTAGAGCATCACACAGAGAGAGAAAAAAACACTATTATGGAATCAGTGTAGGGCATTGGTGTCATCCTGAAGGTTTCCACCAAGGTGCTCTGGGTAATTCCTTTCACCTTGTTCAGTCTGGCAGATACATTGCTTGTGTGGGTTTGGACACTTTCCTTGCAGTGCATGATCTGAATCATTTTTATGAGACAAAAGTATTGAGAAACTGAAGAGCTTTTGAAGGTCAAACACTATTCCAAGTGCAAGTTCTGTGTTTATGTGGAACTTTTAATAAGGGTCAACACATCATAAATAGATTTCAAACTGTCTAACATCAAGAGGAAATGTATACTTTTTATCTGTTTTATAAGCATCTTAAAAAATGGCAATAACAAATATAAACCATAACTGCATCTTGTTCTTTTACTAATTGTACTGTAGTTAGACTTAGGGATTTTATTGATTTTCAAATATATCCATAATTAGGGTACAACTTTTTAGACGTTATCTTATAAAAATTATCTGAAAAATTATTTTGGAACCTTTATGTTCAAATCTCTTATTTAAATTGACCAATCAAATATTAAACAACTTAATTTCTCCAGTGTTTGTATCTTGTGTACATGCTAGAAAGGACTCCTAGTACCATCTGTGTTGGATAAATGTTCCATAATGAGTGACATTTTTGCTTAAATGTCAAAAATCATGGCATGAATGGCTTTTAGGCAGATGTGGTTTTCAAGATTACAGTAAGTGAAAAATAAGAAGTCTTATCTCTTTGCTCCTGCATCCACCCCAAAAGTTTTTGGCATAAAGATTTGCACCCCCCCTTTCTGTGTCAAACTACACTATCCTCGAGCACCACAGTTTGGATTTTACAAGAATAATCTTGAACCAACTTCTGTCATTTTCACATGCCTTGAATAATTAATGGTATTATGTTCCAGTTCCAGTTGTTAAAGGCATCACAATCCAGCAAAATGCAATAAGCACAGGTGAAAAAAAAATAGCGGTTAAACATGCTTACAATCCTTTCTTCTCATATGTGGGAGTTTTGGAAGGTCTTCCTTTCTGCGTAACCAGTCACATGCAAGAGAAGCGGTTTGAAACTCTCTTATCACTCATTCATCCCAGTGGATTGTAGTTCACCTTGTGCTAGCTGGCAGATGGTGATGCTATGGGCAATCACACTCTTTATGACAGAGCTGGAGAGCTAAATGTATTGGGAGTTGGGAAGTGAGGCAGCAACGGTAGATTTTTTTTTTCCACCTGAATCTCAAGCAACTTTTGTACCATCAGTCTAAATAATGAAGCTTTATTAAGGTGCTGCCTAAAGGATCATTTTGTTGATATGACAATTTATGTTACAGCATATTAATTAAATCACTTTTGCACTAGCGGGTAAGACAGAGAGGGTACAAATGGAATCAATTTTTGGCTACAACCAAAGACAAATAAACAAAAATAAACTACTCAAACTTATGGCAATCTTATTGGTTTAACTGTGTCATCCTGTTAGTTTAAAACCAAAGCCTGAACCAACTCTAACCCATTCTGGATCAGGCCATGGGTCATTTGAGACAAAATGCATATTAATATGTATGTAGGAATCAATTGTTTAACATATTAGTATCTAATGAAAGAAAAAATAAAAATATGTTATTAGACTTCAACGAAGAGACACAGAAGTAAACAATATGAAAATACAATTTAATATAAAAAACATTCCAAGTTTAAAACAAGCAATCGGAAGCATGTCTACAAGAGGTCGATCGTAATGTCCTGACCAATTAATTAAAAAAGAACTAAAGACGGAGTATCCAAAAGTGCAGGGATAATGTGTCAGGGAAAATCAGTGTGTCCAGGTAAAACAGAGTAAAAATATATAAATTGACAAATAAGAAAGTATGAGCTGACACCGGTCCATGGAAGGCCTGGCGTTTATGAAGGGCAGAGTGATCGTAGATTGCCAAAAGCTGAGCATCATTAGCATGTCCTGCCAAAAACTGTTTTGAATCGCCCTGTAAAAGGCTGTCAAACAATGGTAAACAAGCAAATAATGAATACATTTTATGTTGAAGCCTTCAAATACTTAAAACATGCTTAAATGACCAGAGTTCTGTCAATAGTTAGGGAAAAATCCTCAATAGTACTGATTTACCATGTGTCTCTATTTCCTAAGCGCAGGATGATGTTGAGCATTATTCAATAGGCGACTTTGATATCAACGCCATCGCCTGGCGCTCAGGGTCAGGGATGATATGAGCTGCCTGTGACATGATAAATGTGTTTTTCTCCCCTTGCTCACACCTTCTTCAAGAGAAACATAATAAGAAAAGTTTTTCCTTCAAGCTGGGCAAAAAACTTTTCCGTCTTCCTTCCTTTCCTTTTCCTTCACCCCCCAGTCTCCGTCGTCTTTCTCTCAAGACTGTGAAGACAGCGTGATTTGAGGCGGTTGGTTGTCTGATTGCTATGCATTGTTTAGTTTCTTTCATTAATGTTGGGTGCCAGTCGAGGGCTACAGATGAACAATAGCAGGGGCCCCAGGCCTGGATCAATAGCAGATTGCTGATAGTGCCCCGTCCATTCTCCCCTCCAGATTACATGATAAATGGGTCGCTCCATACACAGTGACAGGCCCATGGCTAGCAGGGCTAGGTAAAGCCCTGTATCTTCTGACTATCACATCCTCTGTTTTTTCTATGAACAGCTGCAATAAAAAAGAATGTGAATCCCTTGAAAATCTCTGGGTTTCTTCGAGACTTATGGAGTTACAATAGTAAAACCAGTTTGCGCAAACTAAAGCCACATCAATGTTAGAAATGTTTATTTAAAAAATCAGATACAATTGTATATAAATGTTGACCTTCCTTTGACAGCAGCAATTTCAACCAAATGCTTTCTGCAGCAGCTAATTGGACCCTGCTCTGGAGGAATCTTGGAGTCACTACACAAATTCAGTAATATTTTCAGATAGCTCAATCAGATTAAGGTCAGGACTCCATTAGGCACATTTTTCTGTAGCTTTGGGTTGTTGTCAAGTTGCGTCACTCACTCCCGGTTGAGCTTCAGTAAGCATCTAGAAGATCTTACATCTTTCTACAAAATGTTTTAATAAAATTGGGACTAAAGTTAATAGTAATCATATCCAGGCCTTGACGCATCCCCCAAGGGTTTACAGTGTCTCGGTTTTTACTTCTTGAGCCTGAGCTGTGAATGTAAGTGTCAAGTTTTCTGAAGAGACAATACATGCCTTAAGTCTAGTTTCTTCTCCTGGCTTTCTGCTTTGCTTCCTTGCTTGTTTCTCCTGAATGTTTGCATCCAGTCTCTCTGTTCCTCTGGTGCTACTAACCTTTAGAGTAACATGTCATGGGTTGTTGGGGTTAACTCCATATTTGTCAAGATGTTAGCATGTCCAAGATAAACTAGAAGGTTGTTTTTTCTCCATAATTCATGAATATTAAAGAATTGTATTTACTTTTGAAAACGCTTTTCAGCTTCATGCAACTCGTAGGTCTTTTGTGCAAAGGATAATCCAATACAATGCATGGCTATAAAAAAATCTTGAATTGGTGTGTACACCTTGATTATTCTAACATTAAACATATAAACAAATCAATAACAATTTTATCGTCACAAGTTTGTGTCAAATTCAAAAACTTGGGAAAAAAGACGAAACCAATATGCATAACGATAACAGCATGAAAAAGGAGCACGACTGGAGAAGAAAGTCACACCAGCGATACAAAAACTTACAAAACTAAAAGAAAACACAGAAAATGTTAGGGACAGTTCAAGTACAAGGCGACATCAGAGTGAGAGACTAACCTAGTCTGGTGATTTGAACAACTGGTGATTTCCGCCTGTTTCTGAGCTCCTTCAGAATGGGATGTAACCGTCAAAAAAACATCTCAATTAAGGCACTTGCACACAGCCAACAAGGTAAAACAGGAAATTTGAGGGACTCATTTTCTGACCAGACCAGAGCAGAAGATCTTTACTTAAACAGTAAAGTACTGAAGTACACCGTAAGTCATCAGAGCTGACATGTGGATTGGCATCATTATTTTATATATAAAACTCATAAGTTATATTCATCAGTTGTTTTTAGTACTTTTTAATTAAAGCAGCAAGTTTTTGTTTTTTTCTCAAGGATTGTTCATGTATTTCCTTTCATATCTGGTGCCCCTTATTGTTAGACCTTTGGTGTCTTCGTGCAATACCTGTCATGGTTTGAGCAGCTGCTCCGGTGCATTGGTGAACTTGCTCTTCATTCTCTCTTTGTCTCTCTCTCTGTGCGGTATAAATGGCTGTGATGGTGAGGAATGGGATACACAGAAGCTACAAAATTGCCAATTTACTGTAGAGCTTGGTGTCAAATGCACCTCAGTCTAATAGGGGTTAAAAACCATAAGGTTGTGCAATGCGGCTTGTTGCCTTACCAACTGTCGCCAATCATTAGTTCAAACAAACATACGATTGATGTAGTGATTTTTTTAAGATGGCATTTTCAATTATTCTCTCTCCATGCAGCAGTAATTTGTCAGCCGTTATGCCTTCTAGATCCACACACTCAAAACAAATGATTCGTCCGTATGTTTGTGTCAGCGTTTGGTTGATATTTTTGTAAAATAGATGGGAGGAAAACAGAGTTAAAGTTGCTGTGATTCAAGGTCCTTCAGCAAAGCTCGGGAGCACCAGTGCCTAGTTAATCTACTCATTGACGCGTTGTCCTCTGTTGCAGCTGAAGGACGGTCTTTAGACTAATGACCACACATATGGCGTGTCGCCCATTTAAAAGAGAAACAAACACCTCCAGGCTATGAAAGTGTGTCAGTGCGTGGTAAAACAAGGTGTGCAGTCATGAAATGAACACATTTGTCTGCCTTTTTTTCACACACACACAGAGGACGATGGATTCATTTATATTATTTTGCTTTGTGATTATGGTTTTACAACAGAGGACAACCTTCTGGAAAGTTTGAACCCTTTTGGCATGGTCATTATTCAAAATACAAAACGTGTATACCACACTGATTGTTGTCTTTAGAAGATGTGAGTCAAGTGTTTATCAAGAGTTTTTTATCTCATATCTATTTTTTACTTCACTTAAAGACATGGATATTTCAAATACACATTACAATAGCTGGCACCAGACGCAACAATGTGTCTAATACACATTTGTGCATAAATGGTGTCAGTCCTCGCCATAGATGGATCTGGTTCTCAACATGAATATGAAATTCCCTAAAATACTTTTTCTGATGATCATGTGGTTGAGCCTTAACTTCAAAAATATGTGTGTTAAATATTGATCTGAACTTCTATATCAAGTTATTGTTCATCTTGAGGAATCAGCCTGTTTCTATGTCCTGTTGAAAACCTAAAAACTTGCATCAATCGAGGAGAGACCAAGAGAGGGATGTGGCAGAGGCACATGTAGTTAAGAGAGTCTTTCTGGGCTTTAACTCCCCGAAACACAATATCCATCACAAACTTGTCCGACTTGTCCTTTGGGTTTTCCATGTGTTTTAAAGGTTCAATTTATGAATGTTGGTCTAGTTAGTTGACCTCAGCCCAGGCTTTGTGTGGAAAAAAGATATTATTACATCAGATTACTTATATCTACTTTTCCCATGAAAAAGACAAAAATATTTTACCTGAATTTACTGAATAAAAGTGAGTCGCTGCTCTAATGATTGTGATTATTATGATTTAATTTACAATTTACATTCCACCAGTCTAGGCAACCTCATCAGACACCACTCTACATTTCCACTGTTATGCGGATGACACCCAATTGGATTTCTCAATGAAGCCAGATGAAAGAAATCAGCTAAAACAACTACTAAAAACGTTTTTTTTACTAAACTCTGACAAAACTGAGGTTCTACTAGTGGGTTCACAACATCTTGGAAATTCCTTAACTAATGAACAAGCCTTTCATTTTGGACTTACTCTTTCTGCTTTCCTTCAGGACTTCATCATTTAACTCACATAAAGAACAATAATAATGGACTGCCTACTTTGACTTTCATGACTCAGGCACTTCCTTCCTTTGGATGCTGCTGAAAAGGTCATCCATGATTTTGTTACCTTCAGGCTGGACTATCGTAACTCTCTTCTGTCAGGATGTTCTCAAAAGTCTCTCAGAACTCTTCAGCTCATTCAGAACTCTAAGAGACTAAGAGACGCGAACACATTTCCCATGTGCTGTCCCCTTTACATTTGCTTCCCACATTAGCTAGCACCAACATAAATTAAATATCTAATCCAAACGTATCAACCTTCTAGGACGTTGCAATCCTTAAACTCAGATCTATTAGTCATATCACACATCTCTAAATTTAGATATGGAGCCAGGGCCTTCACCTTCTCTAGGTTTAAGAGTCATCTTTAATGTTTACTTTTCGATAAGGCCTATAGCTAGGACTGACTCAGGCTTTGTCTGGACCAGACTTCTCCGTGGGCCAGTTAGGGTTAGGGACCCTGCTGCCCCAACCCTCTCCTTGTCTCTCCTCTCCTGTCTTTTCTCCCCTCCAGTCTGTCACAGGAGAAGACCCTACACAATGAGTCTGGATCTCCCTTTTTCCTCTTTTATGTAGAGTTATTTAAAAAGCGTCTTGAAATAACAATGTAACTGAATTGTGGACATCACGCAATCTTGAGTATATCAAAGCAGAATCCCGAATACTCGATAGATTGTCAAGGTCAGTCCTCAGTTGGTCGAGACCGTGACCCAACGACCTATCTCGATACCATTGTTTCTCGGCGTCCTCCATCTACAGGGACAAAGGAGTTGGATAGGCCCATAGTTTCAATGTGTGTGATTGTGTGTCTGCTGTGCCCGTCCTCTGATGCTACGGATGATGTAATTGATGGAGAGTGGAAGTTCAAGATAGATGGAGCGCTGAGAGCTTTGGGATTTTGACAAAAATAAACTACCTATTTTTTTTCAGGACACTTGATGTGACATGATGAGGGATTAAGGCGAGCGTGTTCACACTCTTGTCCTCTAAAGCGGGAACATTATGATAGATGTCCTCACTGTAACACTACCACTTACATTGTGTAAAGATTTCAACTCTAAAAAGATTCCTTGCAAGGGCATCAGATCTGTACTCATATTTGACATCTTCATTTGTTAGCATTTTGTTTGCATTTGTCTCACTATGATGGTTTAATTTGTTTTTGTAGGGGTCTGTGTCCACTCCCTGGGGTGTGTGACGCTGGTATAACTGTCACCTCGCTGACAGTCCCAGTATGAAGCTTCTATGCACCTTCAACGCAATTACTCAAAACCTCCTGTACAGCCTCTAAACCAACGCGCTCAGCTAAATTTCCGGGCGGCTGACGGCGATGATGTTAAAACATAACGACGCGACGACAAACAAAATTTACACGTGTAGTGCTCTTCTTATAGTAGAACATTTTTTATATACCAAACACCCCGAAAGCTTGCAAAAACAACTCTCATATTTCAGTGATGAATGTTTTGTAAAGCTGCTTAGAGACCTTAACCTTGGAGTATTAGTTAAATATATATATATATATTGGTTTAAATTAGTTAAAAAGTAAAAACGTAATGAAACATTAATACAATGGTAAAACTGCAGGAATACATAGCAAAAATAGTGACACACAATGTATTATGACTTTTTTATTTATTTAATTTTTACAACAGTAGTATCTACAGAAATAACAGCTTCAGTTTTGGACAACAAAAGTCTCTTTAAAAAAAATGTAAAAAAAGAATAAATAGAATAAAGTAAAAAAAATCTATTATTACTACTACAACCAATACTGATAAAACAAAAGGGTTTTGGACAGTAGTAGACCTAATTAAACTGAATCAACCTAAAACCAGGCTTTATCTCCCAGTGTGGTTTTCCTGGTCTTACACAGCATGAAGCTCTAGCTTTAAAATGCACAAATTTTAGAACTTAGAATTGGAAATCACAGTGTATTAGGGGTAATACAAATCACTTATATGTATTTATTAATGTTTTCAGTTAATTGCGATGTTGGACGGAACATAAATGTATTGCCTTTAGAAACTATCTCCCCTGTGAGATTTTATTTGTTATTTGTTTTAATTCGGAAAAGTCTTTTTTTTTTTCAAATAAAATACAAATATATAGAATAAGTGAAAAAAATGAAACTACTATTATTAGTTGAATGAATAAAACAAAGGGGGTTTGGACAGTAGTAGACCTGATGCAGGTGAATCAATCAACTTAAAAGGCAGACCCGATTGAAAACAATGCTTATATTCAGCACCATCTCTTATATGTACAGGTGTGTGTGTATACACACTTCAATATTCAGTCTGCAGATTAGTTTGGTTTTGTGCTCAGATTAAACATGGAGGAGTCTCAGGTCACACACACACACACACACACACACACACACACACACACACACACACACACACACACACACACACTTCCACCCACCCATACACACGAAGAACAATCTCCTTTCCATGATTCCAAAATGCATAAATCATCCGAAAAAGGCAAAGTGGAGTTTCTTGCTATCAAAATCCTCAATAGAATAGAAAGGTTGATGTTTTTTCCGATGGCACGTGAGCAATGTGCTTATGACAACGATGAGAGGTGAGATCAGCGGTGACGGATCAGCCAGGTCTCTCATGTGGTTTCGTCTTGTCGTCCCGCAATCACACTTACTCTAAAGTGGTTGCAGATAGGAGTGTGATGAAATCAGAATCAGTCCAGGATCTTAAAATGCTATAAACAGAAGAACATTATCTTTACAAACAGCCGCTGTCGTGTCTGTAACGACCGATACAAGTGTTTGATGTTCAGGTTCAGTGTTCACCATAAATAGGACACGTATAAAATCATCTTGTCTTATTGTTTTTTTTCTTAAAAATCTTTCGGGTAATGATAGATTAATATAGATCATATATGAGATGGCTCGACTAGAAACGGTCGATTGCAAAAGTTCTCCATCTTAATCTGTAAGCAGGTATGTTTTTGAAAGAAAAGTGCAGTTTCTGAAACCTTCAATTTTACAAGACATTTTTGACTTGGGCAGGCTACACACATTATGTTTATCAGACAGTTTTGGTCCCGATTTTGCCTCGTTCGGACAAAGGGTGCAAAACGCCTGATTATCTTACCTCAAATTTGACCAGATAATATCTTTTCGAAAAATGGTCGGCGTAGAGAATCATAAATGTGTTCAATATTTATGACCAACAATCGCTCTGTGTGTGAGAAACACCAACTACTTCCAACTTGAATTGTAAGCTAGAAAAGGTTTGTAGCCAATCGGGAAGCAGCGTGATGAGTTTCATTTTAAAACTCATATATGACCCACCCATTCAATACATTCATTCCTGCACAGTATTTCTCTTTAAAAAAATGTCCATTAATAAACTGGCCTTAAGACAAACTTCTCGATCAATTTTTGGACAGATTCTTGACAGATCTTGATGTGTATGAAGCCGTACCCAAGTTCAGGTGTGACTAATCAGAAAACAACAGACTTATTTAATAAAACCAACTCCAAGTAAGTACTCAAGCAAGAGTCCAATATCTCCAAAATACAAATCTAATATCTCATGAGTCCAAAAACCAAAACTTACAACCGGAAAAAAAAGGACGAGAACAGGAACCTGGAAAGACAACAAAAAAAAATGTGGAGGTCGAAAGCTAGAAAACAATGAGAAAAAAACGAAAGCACTCAGGCACAATGTCATAAAAACACTAATAATAATAATAATAATAATAATAATAATAATAATAATAACAATAGCAATAGCAATAATAATAATAATAATAATAATAATAAACTTCCAAACTGGACACGTAAAGCAACTGCTTTGCAAATGCAGGGAATCCTTTGATATGACAAACAGGTGTCTTGATTGCTATTAAGGTCCAGCCTTGTGCCATTAATCAAATGTGGAAGAAGAAAGAGGAAAACAGGAAGTGAGATTAGAAAATAAAACCAAAATAAAAGTGGAACATGACTTTATTGTGTATGATTTTAAGCACAGAGAATATATCAACATTTTGTATCTTCATGTATTGGGACAACCAGTTTAAAACATTGTAAATTGGGAAGTTACCCTGTATATATTTTTATATATACATATATTTTTAATTTTATGTTCCATGTTAAATGCAGGACAGTGAAAGCTATCATAGTCTGAGACAATGTTTGCCCAAAAAATATTCATCATCACAAATCGAACCAATTTTCCAGTTTAAAAAGGTCACTGTCACTATTGTAAAATGTGTCCAGTGCAACAGGCAGTCGCGTGGACAGGTAAGCCCGTCATCAGTATCCCACAAATCTCAGCGGTCCGTCTTCTTATGTGGCAACGTTTCCGCTCAGCCCCCCCCCCCCCCCCCCGCCCCGCTCGTCCTCCCTTCTTCTACATCAGGAATGGAACAGAGAGACCACGTAGCTTACCGCTTATCACTATTATGTGTGTCCCTGTGTCGATCTGTGTGTGACAAATCTGGTGTATTCCCGGCCGGTCGGGTCACCGAGAGTATTACACGTGGCCTGCAGGGGCAATGGGCAGAGGAAATGAAGGGCTATTAGAGGTAGAGAGAAGCAAAGCCTGGTAGAACAGAGACATTTAAGCTAGGGGCGATGTGACAGCAGAGACTGTCCAATAATACTGATATATTCTTATCAATCGGAAACCGCGTAGTGCTGCAACAGCCCACAGCGAAGACCCTGCCATTCTAAATATATTAAATATAGCATAATATCCAAAACAAATACTAATAACGGTCGTGGCTATACAGCAAAGGCAGAGTTTACAGTTAAACCTATCCGTGATATTTCTTGCAAGAATAGTTCTCCCCGAGGTGAGAAAGAAAAAAAACATTCCTCAGTGGCGCCACATTTGCATGATGAGAACGCAGCGCTCATATTCATCTTAGTAAAGTCACTATAAATGACTCCAACAGCATTATCATCTGTTTTACGCAGGTGCGCGATCGGGGGAAATCACTCACTTCAATCCAAAAGAGCTGCAGCCCGCCGCGTAAGCAGCCTCATTTTTTACCATCAACTTGGAGGACGGGAGAAATTGGACGGGAAGAGTCGCTGGGAGGGAGTTGGGTGTAATATCTTTGTTTTCTCAGCGCTTTACCGAAACCATTTGAAACAACAGGATCACTCGAATTATCCCCTGCAATTTCTGGGGCCTTCGTTTTAATGAAAAGCTTTGAACAGGAAGCCCACGCCGCGTTCTTCATGACAAGAATTGTGTACAGGGAACTTTTCGGTATATATTGTAGTCGGATAACTAAATCAGACATCGAGTGAATCAAGGAAATGGGAGCGTTCAAGGTTGGCGCTTCCACAGAGCTATTTATTGGTTTTATGAGGCCCCAATGTCAACTGATAATGAGAGATAGCAGCACTATCCAGATTGAAATGCAACGCGCCTCATCGCTCTCTTAAGTGAAACCAAAACAAGATCTGTTACTTTTTTTCTTTTTTTTTTTAACAATCTTTGTGTTGAAGAGACTTGGAAAAGTGTTAGTCGGACAACATTTTTATTTTTAAATGTAACTACCCAACATGGGAATTTGTGTTACACGCCTTCATAAGGCTTTGCTAGACTTGTCACATAAAGGTTCACTTAAAGAGTGTCTTAAATAGATCTTGGAACTCTATTGTACTCATCAGTATGTGTATGTTTTTACAAAACTCTCTTTACATTGAAATATTCACATTAGAAAATCCTGGCCTAATGAAAATGCATCATTTTTCTGGAGATTAAATCTTGTTTACTAAAACCACTCCCACTCTGCTTGGATTGGCAAAGCATCAGGTTTGTCACTGCGCGTCATCAATCCTGGAAGTCTCCACCTCCAAGGGACTTGTTGTATAAACAAAGGAGGAGTGAAGCCATTATTACGTCATAATAGACTTCACTCACATTCAATTTACTGAAATGCAACGCTTACAATCTTGAAAAAAAAAAAAAAATCTTGTTTAAATGGCAAAAGTGCAGTTTTCCCCATTGCTACGAGGGTTTTTGGGAAAGCTTTAAAAATGATTTATCACAGCCAGAAAAGAGCTCTTCGTATAAGGATATAAAAATAGATTTGACAGAAGTGCCTCCAATCACATTCACATCATTCATGTGGCACATTTTCTTGGGTGAAATGTCATAATAGGAATTGATGTAAAAAGGCTCTGAGATCCTTCAAGGTTGCGAGCAGGAGACTGATGTATACATTGCATGTCAGTTTTTCTTTCTCTGTACATTTATTAACAAGAACATCAGTTAGAACGTCTGCTTTGATTGATATAATTATTTTTTAAATCCAGGGCCAAGTTCATTCAACTTGACCCAGAGAAAACCCAAGGGATACCACAAACACATTTGTCTTCGGGGCCATCGGGTCGACTTCACCCTGAGATAAAACAAGGGTTAAATAGTGAAAAACGCAACTTCATGAACATGAATCATCCATGAAATCAGGAAAAAAGCTTTGGATGTTGTCCAGGCATGCATGACTGGGAGGAGACCATGGGTCAGACCCAGTTCCAGATGGACAGAATGCACCCACACTTTTTAGCCAAGGGTCAGCCGGAAAAAGATGTAATGGCTGAGAGAACCAACATTAATAAGTCATTAGTCATGTGCATTTTTATCTTCCATGTATTTATGTTGCTAAAAGTAAAACACATGTTCCACTTAAGTTCACTAGTTAACATTAAATATTTACTTCCTCATTAAATCATCTTTTTGACCTTGTTTTTTGCAAGTTTTCTTTTCCAATCCATATGGCTTTCTACATGATCTTTTTTAAATGAGAAATTAGTTAATTGTAAATATTTTGATGACACTCATCAGTGTCCTTCTTTTAGATAATATGGTTATATAATATATCCAATTTACAGTTATTTTTGTTTCTTCTATATAATAATTGATTTTGTATCTTGAATCTTAAAGTGATAATTCAGCTCAAAATTCACATTTTAGCATGCGGCAGTATTTGGATTTTTTTTAATTGTGTTTTTTTGGAAGACGACAATTGACTAAAATCGGGGGTGTCAATCACATTGGGCCAAAAACTATTTGAGTAAATTCTATCACATTCTCTTCAATCAACATCCTGTTAACTCTTACTGTTATCTCTTATCTTATCTTTAACATCGGCATCTTTAAGTGTCACCCTATCAACATGATTGTGAAGTTTGTCATCGTAAGTGTGGACAAAAAGAAAACCAGCCAAAATATAGCAATATTCTCTGATCCACTTCCTTCTATTCGCACCTCGCCTCTGCCTCCCAAACACTCCATAATAAAACGGGATGAGTGGCCATCATTCCTTTCTCTCTATAGCTGCAATATCAAAGTTGAAGCTTGTGTGCTCCTTCACTCTTCCTTCTGGCTCTCGTCACTCGTCCCTTTTTCTTGATTCCTCTCATTGTAGCACCTCCTCGCTGTGGCAGAGGAAGGAAGGGAGAAGCGGTAACGTGCACCATGTCTTCATTAAAGTGTCACTCCCCATTATTTTCCTGCTATCTCAATTAGCCGCAGGTTTAATAAAGGGTCCTCTTCTCTCCAGTGCTCTCTTTTCGGCAACTCTCTCCATCTTCCAGTCTTTAACTCTGCAGTCAGACTGAATGATGGGGCTGTTGTGGAGAAAGTGATGCCTGGAATGGTTGGAAGTAAAGAAGAGGAGGCAAGAAAAAGTCAACCACAAACAAACCGGTGTCCGTTTCAGATCGACTTGGTACAAACAACGCACACGAAGGGGAAATCGCGTATCACCATGGATACTTTAACATTATATATCATTTAATATCTATAGACATTTAATATGCTATATACAAATGCTCATGAAACTGTACATGAACCTTCAAAATATGAATAGCTGTCAGTACCAAGCAGACGACAATGTGTGTCGGAATAATAGAGAAATTTACTATAAAATAAAGGCCAAAAAACAAAATATCACTCTAACCAAGAGGTAAAGATGAACAAATAGACAAGAAGGGAACCAGCAAAAACGAATTATAAAACATCAGATCTGACAAATTATCTTTAAGACAGGTCTTGAAAAACAACCCTAATAGACACAGGATGGTTGGTTAGGTTAGGTGTCAGGTCTTTATTTATTTATTTATTTCAGAAATTGTATTATTGTTTCTTATCATTATCTTTGAGGTCCCCCTGCGATAGTCACACCTTTTCTCTTACAAACTGACCGCGGCCCCCGATTAGAGAAGGGAAAATGTTTGTGGCCCTCACAGGAAAAAGGTTGGGGACCCTTGCTTTACATCATGCTAGTGTTAAAAGAGCAATGTGAGTGTCAACAAAACATTTTGTTTCTACATGTTTGAAGCTGGAATGCATTACAGGATGAAGGTTGCAGTTTCACATGTGACTTTTCTGTGTAGAGTTTGTATGTTCTCCCTATGTTGCGTGGTTTTATTCCTGGCACTCTGATTTCCTCCCACAGTCCAAAAACATACAGAGTTTGATTGGGAATTTGGGGAAATTGTTCATAGGTATAAGTGTGTGTGTGAATGGTTGTATGTCTTGTGTGTCCTGCGACGGACTTGCGTCCTGTCCAGGGTGTCCCCCACCTCTCACCTTAAGAAACTGGGATAGCCCAACCCCCCTCCGCTACCCTGATAAAAAGACACAAACTTATCTCATGTTTGAAACTTGGTTAGGTCATGATGGACGGATGAATATAGCATTAAATCCCCCTTGACCTATGAATTGCATAACCTTATTCTTACTGTATACAGCGTAACAGTTTACAAATAAAGTTAAAACAAAATTGAGGTTTGATTAAGTTTCATGAAACTGTGTTCGTATTTCCATGGTCCACTAGATGGCAGTCTCTGCTCTATAATCTTTTGCTATGACAATAATAATACCTATTTTTGTTTTAGCTAGGGACAAAAACGTATACAATTCCCATACACACACATGGGTTTTCATAGTCTATGTTGCTGTGACAACATGACTGGACTGATATGATTAAATGAAAATTCTTTAGTTTTTTCGCTCTTTTATATACCTGTACGGTACATTAGGTAGTTTAAACGTGACCTATGGAATATTATTTTACGGCCTGATACATCATTTTAAAATGTCCATTATTAATGCCCGCTAGTTAAAAGCACTTCAAGTATGATAATACACGAGCCTCTAAATGATCTGAAACCTTTCCTGAGTTTATCATTCAATTCAACTGATTTTACCGTTTCAGTTTCAAATAGGTATGACAGCCCAAATGCTTGGCTATTTTGAACAGCTAAAATGCTCTTATTTCAGAGTTTAATTCAATTGTATTAAGACTATTTTTAGTTTACACTTTTGAATTTTGCATGGTTAACTCATTAAAAAACCTTGTGATCAAAAAAATTAATCAAGAGTAACAGAAAAAAATCTGCTAAAACTTCAGAAGTTCGAGACGCCACAAGCATTGATGCAAATCCTTCAGAAGACTTTGATGTCACTCAAGCAACACATCATTTCTGATTTTCATTTGATTTGATTCAAATTATGGACGAGGACGAAGAAGATCAAAAATTAATGGGGGACTTTGGGAAGCATGATTAATAATTAAGAAGCAGCTTGATTAATTCTTCATAGCCATTGTCAAAAAATCACAGTCTTTTTGCACAGTTAATTCTCATGAAACCTACTTTAGACGAGTGTTTTTTTCTTCTTTTTTTTCAAGCAATAGGAAAACATCGCACCTCCTCTTGCTCTTCCTCCTTCTCTCCTCCTCTTCCTCCCTTTAACTTTGCTCCTTTTGTTGACCCACATCAACTTTTTAACACTGTAAACTAAACAGTAATGTTCACTTTACACTATTTAATATTTTACTTTGATACAGTTAATGTGTAAAAATGTTGATATTTCTTTAAGTTTAATAAAAAATTCTCCCAATAATATCTCCCTAATTTCAAAGTTAATTATAATAATTCAATTAAATTCGAAATCCGGTAATGATTCTATTTTTGCCGAAAGACGTCACATCTGCAAATTATATTGAAGGAATAGATTAAAAACAATCCACTGACTCATTTGTTTTAATTTTAAATACTATTTGTAAACCTTTTATCTTCTCTTTTCTTTTTGCATCTTTTTCTTTTATGGGATGTTTTATTGTTTAAACACTACTTCTGATATATTTTAATTGGAACATTTTCTTGTTTTTAATGGGATTTTCTTTGGGATCCTTATTTAAAACTACAAATAAATAATAATAGATAAGGAATATCTTATCTCAACTTAACTTATTTATGTTATAATTATAATTGTGTTCTATTTGGACTTAAAAAATACCCTTTGAAAACCATACACACTTGAATATGGTATACTTTCACCAGGAGTGATTTTTAAATTTTTTCTTCTTCTCATTTCATTTAAAAGTAATTCACAAATTGACCTATCAACTAAAAAACCTAATGATGGAGTGATGTCAGTATCTTACATACATTAAGTGGTCTACAGTTAGCACTATCTACATAGTACAGTGTCAATTTAACCATTTGTATTAATGCAGAATTAACCAATTTACTTAATATTGACACGTTTTGACTGAAAGTGTGGATAAAATAAAGTGGATGAACTGATGCAAACACATAAACATCCACATCTGGTAAAAAAAAGAAGGAAAATTAAATGTCAAATAGAAAGAAAAACGTCTGGAATAAATGTCTTGAGTTATCGAAATGAACTGACAATAATAAGGTTTAATTGTCACAACAAATTAAACCGCAGGCTAGAAAAACAAACAGAGGCATAACAAAAAAAATACAAATCCTTACAATCATACATCTAAACAGCACATATATTTTCTCGCCCCCAGAGCCGAGTAAAAAAAAAATATAGCATCTTATGTGGGATATTAATTTCCAAACATGTTTCCATGAATTATAGATAAGAGAAATGTAAACGAGGAGGCAGCATCTGGGCTCTGCAGTTACACCAGCAGGGGGAAGAGTGTGCAAGGAAACCAGCGCTGCTGCTGGAGCGTCAGATCCTGGTGGACAAGAGACAAGTCTGGAAGCAGAAGCTAATCTTCCACTGAGGAGGAAGTCACATGTTTATTCCTCATCAACGCATTCTTTCTTAACTTCTCCGTTATATTGAGAATAATATAAAAATAAGTGTATAACAGTCAATATAAATGAGGATTGAAGGACATTTAAGTAACATATCCAGACATTTCAGGGTGACCTATGAAGTTATAATACATTTATAATCCCGATTAATAATATTATGAACATGATGATCACATATATGCAAGAAAACTTTTGAATGTTATAGAAATATTTCGGTGAAAACCATGTCACAAATATTCAGTATTTAAGAAAATGTAATAATAATCTGTATTCTCTCCCATTTGCAACAATGAAATGTTTATGTTTTCTTTTTAAAAGCAACGATTAAATTATTCATCACATTTTGGATTTTTCTCCTCTTATGGGTGCAATTTTTTTGTTAGAATTTAGCTTTACACATTAGAAAACCATCCCACCCAAATGATTGAATACAAGAAAAGGAAGAAAGAAAAAAGGGAAAAAAAGTATTAGTGTAGTAGTAAAGTAATTAAAACATTTATTTTGAAATATTTACATAAAAATCTGAATAAGTACATTTTACTTTTATATCATTAAATAAATATACATAACATACACACCTACACACCTACACACACACTTGGCATTCATTCAGTACAAGCAGAAGAAGCAATGATTTAGTCTGTGCGTCGGCTTTACCAGCAAAAAACAAACCTAAAAACATTCCAGCATTGACTGACGTGGTTGTAAAATAAGCAGCAGTTGCAGAATTTTTTTTTTAAAGTTACAGCAGTACTTTGACAGTTGTAATGATTGGTCAGTAATAAACCCTAAATAATCAAGACAAACATAAAAATAACATAAAAAGATAGGGCTTTCGAGTCGGCCATTTTCCATTAGAACATGTGACTTAATCAGACCAATAAAGACAGCCGTTCATAATTCCCAGGCCTGCTCCGAACACAAGTGTCGGTGATCGTGGACCGGCAACTCTCTCCATATCAACCGTAAGTTGACCACACGGTGACGATCCTCTCTGCCCTCTCTACTCCATTACCAGTCAGAAAAACAGCGGCGGCCGCTGCAGCATCGTCGGCCCGATCTGACACCATCTCCTCTTTTTTTTT
This sequence comes from Callionymus lyra, assembly GCF_982586985.1. Classification (NCBI taxonomy): domain Eukaryota; kingdom Metazoa; phylum Chordata; class Actinopteri; order Syngnathiformes; family Callionymidae; genus Callionymus; species Callionymus lyra. The sequence goes on along the minus strand of NC_141819.1, from coordinate 33,873,806 downwards.
TCTTTTTTTTTTTTACGGGTTCAACAGCTTGCTTGTCGTACAGCGAAGCAATTAGCACTGCACGCTCATATTAATTAACAAAGACTGTTATCACTTTATTAATCCATATTACAGAGGTGCTGTGGTGGGGGGTGCTTGTGTTAGAAGCACTCACTGTGGGAGCACATCCCACCCCCCACAGACTGTGACCCCTGCGCGCCTTCTTCAGAAGCAGCCCTCCACCCAGCGGCGTGTGGCTTTCACTGTTCATTAAACTCCTTTAGAGCAAACAGCCTCTCCAAACAAACAGGGGCGGCGGAGAAAACAGGTGCGGCGGTTTCAAGGCGTGCTAAATGATGTGATAGTGTGGGAATTAATTACTCGCACGCCACTAATTGAAGCGATAATTTGTGTGATTAGGGGGAGCACTTAAGAAGGGAGACGCATTTAACGCCTGTATATACAAGTATGGAGGTGGAGGCCTGCACTGTCACGCTGCAGGCACACACACACACACACACACACCAATTCGTAGTATTTTTAAAATAAAAAATAATCCTTTTTTTTTCTTTTGGTGACAAAATAAATACTATAATTCAATATCTAAGGTATTATTTATGGTGAAAACTATGCATTATTTTAAAATCACATTTATTTTACTGTCAACCTTTCATTTTACACACTATTCTTTCTTTTTCCATAGTTATTTATTTACTTATGTTAGTCTCCCTGATGCTACAAATGCCTCTAATATGATTTCCTGCAAACATAATATTCATGTTTTTTTTTTTTACTGAATAGAATAACGTCAAAGTTAAAGTGACATTGTGTGTGATTTTCCCATATTCATTCAACCGAGCAGACCTGAGACCAACATTTGTGCAGTTTTTAGCACATTTATTAGTCTCCAAACACGACCTAAGCTTGACAGAAACCTAGTTTTTTGGTTTCTTTCTTTAAAGCATTGTAGGACAATTTCCTCTGGGGCCACATTTACAGTGGCTATTGTGTGGGGCCTCGAAAGCAGAAGGGAAAAGTTTAAAATCAAGCTAAATATGCTTAAATTATGATTGTATTGTAAATTATTGTATTTATTATTATTATTTTTATTAATACATGCTCACATAAATACCAAAATCAGAGAAGAAAGGTCCTACAACAAAAACCCTATTGTCTTATTTAGATAATAGAAATGAATAATATAAATAAAAACAACATCAAATTGGGAGATTCAACATGATCTTTCCTCATGAGGGCCACATAAATAAAGCCAAATGGCTGAACTTTCCCAGGGTCTAATTTAAAGGGACTTTATTAACATGAATTGAACCAAATAATTGGGATTTAATCTTGATTTTCACAAAATGCACTTAAACTACTTAAAGAAAAACTTAAAGTGCCTCTTTTCTTTTCGCCAAAATTTCCTTCACTGCTGTATTTTCGACTTTGCAAGTTCTAGTTAAACTTGTTTAGGTTTTGATGTCATTAAAAAAAAGGACCAACAAACCTCACGCTGCAATTATTCCTTACACTTTTGTTAAACTTTTTTTTTTTGGTCGGCCTATTTTACAGACAATATCTTCCTGTGATGAGGCATATCCAAGAGCGTTCATTAAAAAGTGCTGAGGTGGCGTTTGCTAATTAGGAAGATGGGATGTGTAGGTGGTGGAGGAGGGAGGTGGATCCCACCCCCTCAGGTTTCTTCCCGACGCTTTATCTTTATATATTATTCCATACAAACCTCAAAACTGGGTGAGGAAGCTTTACACACGCAAGCACTTCTAAATGTGTTCAAGTCCCTATATTGGTTCCCCCTCCTCATTAATTTCCTTTTATTTCCTATTGGCTATGAGCATCAAAGTGAATCATTAATTTCTGCTGATTCAGGAGATACTTTGGATTTATTTGTTGCCTTTCGTGGATGATAGTTTGGTGCTTACGCTATGATGTTTTCCTGTTTGTAGCTCATCAGGAGAAGTCCAATTACAGATCGGAAGCTAATATTAAACTCTGTGTCTCTTTGATGGCCGTGTTTGTATTGTTGAGGCAACAAATCTGCAGCTGCAACAACAAGTTTTAATGCGATAATTCATCTTGCATTCGCAGAGTTTTAGCGCAGAAATAAGTTAGCGTTGAATGAGGAATCCGGAGACCTGACTTGTTGAGCTACGATGCTAAAGAAGGGCCCGAAATCTTGTGGCAGTCGAGGTGTAGTCTACAATCTCTGTTCCTTATCATACTGTAGGATATCAAATGAACATTAATATACTTTGATTTTGAGCCAATCATCAGGTGCAGAAAAATGACTCGTGGGCCAGATTTGACCCCTTGGCAGTGAGTTTGGCCCTTCCCATGCACACTAGTAAATAAACTGACCTTTTATATTTGGTGCTGACTCCTTTGAAAATGACTTTTCCTAAAGCAAAAATGTTCTTGAAAACTTTAATTCACATTTTAGGCTGAAATTAACATAAGGTCTTAACGTGCGACACAATATTTGAGGTGTTTTGAACTCGATTCTGTGATAACACGAATGTACACACTGCGGGACTAATAAAGGAATATCTTATCTCATCTTATACCTGGACTAGATGTTTGTTGCAGAGAAAACCAGGAAAAGCAATACATCTACAATGGTTAGTGCTGTGCACCAGGTGTCTGTACTCTATCATTCCAAGTGCCTCTTCCGAACTCAGAATTCCAGGCTCACAAGAGAGCCCTCACAACTCCTAAATTAACAATCCAATATAACTTTATCAACTGACCCTACAACTGCTTATATCACATCGACACAAATTGGATTAAAGACACAAAGTTTCAAAGTGTTTATTTCCTGGGACTAATAAAGAAAACGTATCCAACTGACCAATGAAATGCCGAAAGAAAGGCCTTTGATTGTGTGATTGAATTTCCTCTTCATCTTTTTCATTTTATTTATTAAAAAAAATGTTTGTGTACGTCGGCCTCTTGTTTTCTGACTCGCACAATTTGAATGCACCGAACTATAGTAGGGCTGGGTACCAATCAATCAATTGAAGAAGTTTGAAACTGGTACTTATACTGATACCTTTGATAACGGTCTCTAAGAATGGCTTTTCTGAATCAATTAAAAAAAAAAGAGAATTACATTACATGTAGTACGACTATTGGCTTTAAAATGTTCAGCTTTGGTAAAATACTCTAAGCTGTTGCACTTCAGAAGAGATATAATATTAACAAACAAATGACAGTGTAAATATATATACTGTGCAAATATATTTGCCGAAAATTGGATAGAAGTTGAAAAACATTTTAATTGACATTTTTGATTTACTACTAAAAAATAAAAAAATGATTCCAGTCTCATTTTAACTTTGTTGTTTATATCCTTGCATACTAAAGCTGATAATGCTTTGTTTACCAGTGATGATCTGATGAAGCTTCATGAAGCAGTGTCATTATTTTCAGAGTCCACTAGATGGCAGAATCTGCACTATTTTACTTTGTTTTGAACAACTATTTTAATGAAACTTCACCACATTTTTAAACTGATAGCTACACTTACTGACTTCTAAACAACATGACACTGTTTCATGAAGCTTCGTCAGCCCACCACTATTTTTACTTCCGCTTAGTGGCTCAACTAAAGAACTACATTTATTACCATGAACCAAATGACTCCTAAAATAAACTTCTTTGCCCATCACGCATTCACAACATACATGTATGTATACAATTACTAATGGGCAGACGAATGTCATATTGTGATTTATCAGGTATATAACTCTGCATGTCAACCCTGTCTGTGGGCGTGACCACCAGGTGTCTCCGCTGACCACACGTTTTTTCAGTGAGAGCTAATCCCTAGACGTTTGAGACCAGATCAAACTTGGCACCGAAAGATATGTTTTGATCCTCGGAACTTGCGCTTCAGAAACACCAGGTATTGATTACATTTTCTTTTGATACCAGGGGTCAACTCTTTCTTAACAACAGCTAAACTAAAATGCTGACAAGAAAAATGAAAACATGTAGTAGTGAAACTGAAATCATCCAATTTTTATGAGATATTTCTGGGGTAAACGTTATCGATTATTGTAAACATTAAATCAAATCTCAGCAAACTTGACGTGGTTGATGGATGTGTACGTCACAAGCACGCAATTGAAATCCCCTCATCTTTTGGCGGATGATTGAAAATCTTCATTTGTACATCTTATTGTGGGGGAAATTATTTATGATATATGTCACCAATGATACATCATGATCTTCAAACATCAGTCTTTCGACGCTTAAAAAAAAAAAAAAATCGGCATCCTTGTCTTCTCCGCGCCGGCGCTTGTTGACACATGCTTGTTTTTTAACTGCTCTGATTGATTTTCTGCTCATATTTCCCGAGACATGTTCCCTGATGAAACGTGGAGCAAGCTGCAGATGTTTTAAAACACGGATATCACAGAGCTGTTATCTGATTCCGTCTGATAAATTACAGTCGAGTCCCTCCAGCACTCAAAGGGAGTCCACTCCACATGAATTATTACCAAATATAATTTCAGCTATTAGTCCTCCTTCCTGAACATCTGAACAGGAAAAATGTGGAATTAGTTATTAATACTTTGGTCGGATGTGCAAAACAGTTTCACATTTTTCAACCCTATTTTTTGTCGACAGTTTTTCTGACATATTCATGTGTTAAGTTGGGCTCAAGCCATTACCATACAGATTATCTATTGTGAGCTTTAGCGTGGTGTAGGAAAGAATTAGCATTCAGCGGAAAGAAAGAAAATGGAGAAGAACAGAAAATGGGACTGAAAGAAGGGATTATGTGTATCATAGTTCCCTCCTGTTTATGTCTCTAATCTTCTGCCGGGGTCAATGTTTTATACAAATGTATTTCCTGCAGCTAAACACTGCGGCTGTGCAGGAAGGTTTGTTTGCCAGTTTATGAGATTTGAACCTTCTTATCTGTGAAAGAGGCTACGACTTCTGCTTAGAAAAAAAAGTTGATTTATAAAAACACATAGAATTTGCAACTACAGTCTTTGCAAGACGTAAATTGAAATATAGATTCATATGGTTAGGTGTTTTAATCTCGCTGATGCGAAATACAAAAAGTTATTCCAAAAGTATTTGGGTCTTAATCTGAAAGTAGAACTTTTCTTTTCAGTTTTGATGATTTACTCATGTTTGTAAGTACCTAAATGCATGGTACGTTATTTGCTAAATACAAATGCTGTGTAAAGATGAACACATACATTTTATTTCTCATGTAACTATTTTTTAAATTGTCTAAATTATGCTAAAATTACTAATAATTGTAACAAATAAATCTACTTTTTCTTATTCTGATCAAAGCAAAAAGGTTGGCACGGTTTCACAGTTCAAAACATACAAAGATTGATTGAGTACTCTTGTGTCTCTGTGTATCCTGTGAAAGGACGGCGACTTGTTCAGGGTGTCCCCTGCCTATCACCCTAAGTAGCCGGGATAGGCTCCAGATGGACAGTTATTGATTTGATTATTGTTATTGATTTCATGTTTTTTTTGTTGCTTCTAACCTGCCACATCGCAAATAATAAGAAACACAATTTCTGGTTTAAATTGGCCTCTTTTCTTTTCTAGTTAGCACAATCTTGGTAAATCACCCTCAATTCATGGTTCAGCCCACACACTACAAAACACCTGGATGGCGATCTTAACAACAACTACTTTTACTTTGAGGTAATTAGTTTCAAACATTTAATTTCTCTTTTATGACTTACTTGTCACCGGCAGGACGGAGTATACATTTTTGTTTTATAGTTAGTAGTGGAAAAAGGGATTCCTGAAATGGGAGTTCTCTGGAGGAAACAATACCAACATTACAACTGTTTAAAAAGGCAGGTGGTAACATACCCATGTTGGTGAAACATAAAATTAGTTGTGGAAAAACATCATTAAACCTTAGGTAGAAAAGAATAGTGTTGAATAAAAAACATTACTCTGGGATATTAATAAGACATTTGTTTTCTGTCAATGTTTTTGACTTTCCTTGGCTTTATAGGAGTTTTACAATACGATACAGCTACCTGATGCAAACCAGAAACTAATTTGCGTCCAGTCAAGATAATATCAAACTTTTACCAAATGATTTGACAGAGATTTTGCATCTGTAATTGTTGGATTGCGAGCCACAAACACCAGGTGCCACAGTGACCTTAAATACTTCTTAACAACCGTCAAGGATCCAGGTCTCACTCACTCTTGCTCTAACATTATCTCCGTTAGCTCCTCCGCTGCCGCACTTTCTTGTTCCTGTCTCGCTGCCTTCACTCGCCCTGACCTTCTAAAGGAGAAGTCATGTGGGAGGTTCCCGTCGAAAAGTTCAGCCAAATGTTAGCTGGAAGATGTTCCCGAACGAGCATTTGCTTCACCTTCGCTCTTCATTTCTTTGTCAAACATCTTTTAACTTTGTCAGTTTTCTCCCCAGATACCCGACTTGGTTTACATAGACCAGAGATGCATGTTAGATACCATCGACTGTAGCTGGTCCAGTCTCAGAAGAGAGGATGTCTGGCAACCCCCAAACACCTGTACTCTGTCATTCATCAGATTTATATCCCTCACTCCTCCATTCTTCTTCCCCGCTTGTCTCTCTCTCAATCATTTTTCTCAGGCTGTGATCTTGCAGCCTGTCCGTCTATCAGATGGAACTTGGCAAGATTTCTGTCTGCAGGGCTGTGTGTGTGTGTGTGTGTGTGTGTGTGTGTGTGTGTGTGTGTGTGTGTGTGTGTGTGTGTGTAGAGTCTGTCTGTGTGTCATATCATAAGTGTGTCTTTTTGACTGAATGATTCCGGAGGTGAATTATAAGCCAGGGAAAAAGGTACCTCTTCAAAGTTTGGCTGGGTTTGAAAGAAATACAGAGAAGAGTCTTGAAAGAAAAATGTGTACTTGCTTTGTTCCTTCAGAGGTTTCCTGTCCTTTCATCCTATTATCAATTTCCTTTTAAAATAAGACTTTATTATTGAAGACAATTTTGCTCATATTTCTTGGAGTTGACCTCAAAAGTGATTGGGTTAATTCATTAACCATTGTGTCATCTCTCGGACAAGGAATACCTTAAACACATTTGTTTTCGGGGCGCTGGGTCTACTTGACCTAGACATAACACAAGGGTTAAAACTAAGTTAAATCAAGGACAAATTATATTTAAAAAAAAAAAAGGATTGCGTTTGATGTATAAGGTGATCAAAATTATGTTCCAAAATTCCTTGTGAAACTAAACTTTTGTGTATTTGAAATAGATCCAGACGTTTCCAGCTACCAACGCAGACCTCTATCTTTTGATAGCACAGCAATATACAGTATTAAAATGCAAGCCTAACCAAGCCTTGCTCAGAGGATTGATCTTCATTTTTACTAACAAAAAATAAAACATATCCAATGTAACAAACTTGAAAATCTTGACAAAATAATCTCTTGATCTCTGATTTCTTTACAAAAATGTAAAATAAGTCAATCTGACACCTATGAAATCCTGTCCCATCATTATGTTGATTCCATCAAGATACTTTTTTTGGGGCTCACACCTTTTTTTCTGCTTTACGGTAAATAGAATTTGTGCAAATTAATAAGAGGCATCACACAAAGGATTTGTGGTGGATCTTTTTTTTTTTCTTGAATACTTTGCGGTGCAAATGTTTCCTGTTCATTCAGCAAACAGTTGAAAGTATTTGGAGTAAGTTTAAAAAAATAAAACCCTTTTAATCCATACGATTAGTTCATAACCAATGTGTAACTGGAGGGTAGAAGTCCTGAGTGACCATATTTTGTTCAACATCAAGGCTGGACTGATAATTGGACCAACAAGGCAACGCCCATTATGTTGTTGCACATTCTGGGTAAATGCTAAGAAGAAGTTTTACTTGATAAAAGCTAGACCCACACATACATTGCTTCCGGGGCTGTGTAATGTCAATAAAGTTTTGTTTAATGCCAAAGTTAAATGCAAAAAAAGTACAGGAATATATTTTAGATCTAAATTTAAAAAATGTAGTTTCACGTTTTATAGACCCTCAACAACGTCGACAATATCAAATTGTGTCATTTTTAAAAATTCCCATTTTCATGTTAAAAACAAAAGGACCAAATGATCAAACGTATCACTCTTCACTCATTCTCTTTGAGGATGAATCATATCAGGAATGTAGGACTTGATACTATTTCAGTGCATTTTGGTTCACGGTCGAAGCTTCTTGTTGCCCACAGCCACATCTTTCATATCCATCAAGCCAACAGTGACAGACTCCACAATGCGCACCATCGCTGACATTGACAGCAGAGATCGAAGCAAACAAGCAAAAACAAGAGCCTTTGTTGACGTTTGACAGAGAGCACAACAGAGCTGCTCGGGGATTTGGACTTGGTGGCAGGCTGGAAAAATCTTTGGGACATGTGCCGGGGGTGTACGATGGTGTTCAACATCAGTCAGCGCTGTTCGGGGAGTTGGAGTGGGCGGCGGGAGTCATAGATATTAGACAGGCAAGCGTGATGTCTCTGAGGGGATTGAGATCTGACGAGTGGCTCAGGGTTGTTAGCAGCATATTCCATGCCATGAATAGAGCTGGTGATCCAAAGCTGTTTAATTTTGGCACCGAGGCTTTAGTGCCACCTTTTTTTTATTTTCCCCATTATATTTGTACAAAAGAGGGAATTCTGTCACATGAGATAAAATATATGTGGATGCTGTTAAGAATGACAATAAGACAAGAAGTGTAACCAGCGAAGATCCGACCCCCCTTTTTTTGGAACGCGGTGTTTTCACTTTTCATCGTTTAGACAAGATTTTGGTGGATCCAGATGATTTTGACTCACAATTCATCACAAAACCCACTTTCAAAGGACACAAGGATATTTACTCTACTTAAAAAATGCCGTATTCAAACCCCTTTCATATGTAAAGTGCAGGTTTGACTGCCAGTACCACAAAGCTGATATGGTTGTCAAGGACCGGCTCTGCATGGTACTATGTCGCCCTTAGGTTCAGGTTCTTCACAGGAGACCTGGGAGCTTGAGGGTTCTGCACATGATTCTCACCTGTTCCTAGGAGTGCATGTTACAGTCCCTACACACCCGGCATCTGCTCTAGTGCTTCCTTAAGCTCTTCGTATTTCTCCGCTTCTTCTTCCTGATTTTACAATTGCTTGGTATGCTACATCTATCACTATTGACTTCTGATGCTTATCGAAGAGCTCTCTGCCAGGCTGGTTGGCTAGAACCGTCTTGTCAGTCCAGATATGGAAGGCCTAATGGCTCCTTTAACGGTGGGCCACATATTACTGCATTCTTTTTTCATCTCAAGAAAACATTGGAAGGTAAACCTTAACCCTTAAAACCCTTTACAGCAATACAAATAAATAATAATAACATTCAATCGTGGGGGAGCATGTCTTGAGAATGGGCTTGAGAAGGTTGTTATCTGTGATGTCACTTAATACATATATATATCAAGATCAAATTTCATTCAAATGAAAGTGCATGAAATAGACTAGACAAACAATGTCCATGCTTTTACTCTTTAGAATCACCGAAGTCTGACTAAAAGCCTGGAAACTGTCGGGTTGAAATTTCTATAGATTATAGTTAAAAGAAAATAACAAAAATATCCAAGTCTACAGAAACATTTTCCCCTACTGTAGGTGTTGGACAGTAATCAGTAAAATGTAGCTGAAAATGAAAAAATATTGTGAAAATTAACTCTAAAGTTGGTGTGACTTAAAGTGTTTAAGTAAAAAGTATTTATCTGCATTAATATTTATGTCCCAAGTTTTGTCATCTCAATTTGATAGCAAGAAGAGGGTTAGGTTTAGAAGGGGTGGCTACTGATATAATCATGGGGTCGTGTCTATTCTAGAAGGCATAGTTTGGGTTTTTTGTGAGGGTTGCGCAAACCACATTTAGGATCGTCGACAGCTCAATTTAAATTAAAATGGGTGAAAATTTAAATGAAACACGTATTATCCTGACATCAGACCTACAAATAAAACATTCTGTCTTTGTATGCTGATGGAGGTATGGATGTTTTATCACAGTGATAAATTTTACAATAAAATTAAAGTAGGGGTGTAAAATGTTACGATTAATTGACTTCAGTCATAATCGGTTCTTTATTTTGCCATGTGTGCATCTAATTATAAAACTGTAACTTTAGTGTTTCTGTTTGCCTGTTGTATTTTTGTAGGTTTTAATGTCTTGGTCTTCTTGTGTTGGAGTTGTTGGTGGTGAAAACGATGATCAAAAGTTAGTCAGAAGAATGTAAATGACTTCTGTCCAACTCTGTTAAAAACAATACATCGCTAGCAATCTTTTGAGCTTCCAAAATAATGAATTAAAAAAAAAAAAAACTCAAGTTAAATGCTTTTCTCAGCATTTTTTAGTTTTGGTTAAAACAGATTATTTGGATTAATTAAATACAGATTTGAATGAATTAAGCAAGATCTTACCAAAAAATGATTTACTTCCCCAGAAGTGAAGAGGACAGACGGCATAAAACTCTAGCTACTGTCGTCTTTGCCTTCCGACACTCGCTCCACCTGCAGTTTTATTACAATCAGTACCCATGTCCACTTGCAGACGGGAACCTGTGCAGGAAATAATGATCACGAGGGGGGGGTGTGTTCCGGATTGAAGTGTTCCTATAAGAATTCTCGTAGAGTAAGCAATTTATTTCTTAACACATAGTTCATATTGTTTAAGACACCCCATATATCTGCCACATGTGACGCAAAATATGGCTTTAATACTACATCACGCACACCAGGGGACAGGGCGATATTTCTCAACCAACCCCCGCACCCCCGTCGGGGACCAGACGCCGAGGTGGAGGAGAAGATGACAAAAGTGTTCATTTATTAATTTGAAAGATGGAGACAGTGTATGAAGAACAAACTCTTTACAGCAGGACAATATATTTGAGTCAAAGCAGCAATAAAGAGCAATGATAGAAAACGCTCGTTCTACTTGAGGTGAAATGGAGTTGATGCAGAATGCAGCAGATTGAGAACAATGACCTTTTTACTTCCTCAACAACAGGAAGTAGAATTTAAATATGCACAAGCATGATTGCATCATGAAGATTTATAGATTTAAACTCATATATTGTGTAGATTATTATTATTTTTTTTAATACAAAAATTCAAAATCTGCCAAGGAGGTTACTTATGAGCCCAACTATTTACTGCAATGTCCACACAGTAAGAAGGTTGCAGGTTCACTTCCCTGTTTGAAGAGAGTTTTTATGTTCTCCCCTTGTATGTCTTGGCACGCCCTGCGACTGACTGGCCTCCTTTTCAGGGTGTCCCTTGCCTCTTGCCCAGACTAACTGGGATAGGCTCCAGCCCCCCTAAATCAACAAAGGATTAAATGGTAAAGAAAAAGAATGAATGAATGAATAATTAAAATAAAAAAATCACGTGAATACATTTCTTGTTCTGATATGTCTGGAAGCAAAATTATTTATCAAAAGTTTGAAATATTGGTGATCAGACGAGCAACAGATGAGAGGGGTCAGATGGATAAAGCTTGTCTGTGGTCTCATGGTCTCCTCACTTTCCAAACAATTTCCCGAAGGAGACCTCCTGAGAGATCAATAAAGTTTTACCTTACCTTACCTTACTTTGTACAGTTGTGATGTTCTCTGAGGGTTGGTTTTAATTTAATTTCATATAGAGTAATACTTCATCTTAGCAGTTGATACTTTCTGTATGATATATACACTATTTGTGGAGCTTTATACACTCGTGCTATCGTGCACATTTTGGTTCCGCACAGGAAGAATGTATATGTGTTTATCTGTCAAAGGGTATTTTTATTATTATGTTCCTTCTGTATGTATTATAATCTGTTTTGTATTATATATAATTTTTTTTTATTATAACTATATTTGTGTTTTAATTTTTTTCCCAAAAAACATAGGCCGTTTCGTTGTCTTTTGTTTTATCGTGTGTGTGCCATATCAATGCGAATATTTTTTAATACACAAACAAAAGCGTGGTATATTTCATTATACTTTCAATGTACCTTTGTACCTGAAATTTATCATTGAAATTAAAGGAACTACCGCCGTAAAAAAAATAATATTAATTAAATATGTAGCATATATTTATGCATACAGTATATGATGCAGTATATAGATACGGAAATGACACAATATCACAATAAATGTATTATGCATTATATAATTGAATTCTAAATCAAGATAACTCGTTTTTTATTTTCCGTGCGTGCAACATCTCTATGTGCAAAAGAGTAAGAGTCCGTGGGTCAATAGTTAACCGTTGAACGTTCCTACGGCTTCATAGACGAGCTTCTCTCCAGAGACCAGCGATAGGGAACCTCTGGATTGATTGTGAGTGTGTGCGTGTGTGTGTGTGTGTGTGTGTGTGTGTGTGTGTGTGTGTGTGCGTGTGTGTTGCGCCGAAAGACGGCGACGGGTGTAAAACCACAAATAGGGCAATTATGCCGTAAATTGCTCATTTTAGAGCATTTAGATATTGAACTTCCTGTGAGGATTAAGGCGCACAAGATGGCGAAAACACGTCTTTACGTTGCTAATGAAGCAGCGTCAGAAGCGGCCGCAGCGGCGTGACCTCTGTACGTCCTGCTCGCCGTAACACCTCCTCTCACTCTGCTGCCTTTTAATCTCGCTTTATTTGGTGGAAGGTCCGCTGCAGATGCCTGCTAGGGGTGTGAATGTGGGGCGGGGGGGGGTGGTGGTGGCAGAACAAGGGTGAGGGCGGAGGGGGGTGACTGGTGGCGACGGTGGAAGGGTACAAGGGAGCCCACGGTAAACAGGCAGTAATTAAGAGCAGAATATTCGCTATGATTGCAGATTTTTGTCCCACAAAGGAGTTCTTCAGAGCCCCCCCCCCCTCTCCTCCACACCAACTGATATTTGTGTGTGTGTATAAATCAAGATGCCTTGGGCGTCTTTTATGCCAATTAAGAAAAAAAAAGGCCACAAAACCAGGCGGCATGAACGAGTTGTGGCTGACAGAGAAACCACAGTGATTATCCGGGATAGATTATTAGTCATAGTGGCCTTAGACACATATCAGTGCTTTTTTTTTGTTTAGATTTCACTAATCCGAAGTCTACACATCTAGTACCATCTAGTGGTCATTAAAATGAGGACAATGTTTCATGAAACCTTTTCAAAGCGTCAATATTAACTCGCTCTTATTAACAAATGCGTTGCTTGTTTAAGGGAATTGTATTAGCAATTTTAGCCAGTCCTGTAGTCTTTGCGTTTTCATTATGTTTCATTGACCTTTATCTTTGGTTATTTGGAGTGGGAAGCACCATTGATCTTTTGTTTATTGTTTTATGTTTTTTTATTAGAATATGTGATCTGGATTCTAAATATCTGAAACTAAAAATGATGTGCAGAAATCCTCCATAGCTATGTTCAGCCTTTATGGACTTAAAAGCTTATAACATAGTTGTTGGTTTATGGATGTATACATTTAGGTTAAATATGTTCTCTAGTCTAAATCAGGGATCTTAAAATCAGTTTTTTGAAATTTCATTTGGGAACTTTTCTTCAGAAATATATTTAACAATAATATTTTATGAGATAATATATATGCCTTAGCCATCTGACACTACAAAGCTGGAGTCAATGGGAGTGAACATTTTGGTATAAGAATTTATTTCGGTGGTGAGGATTTGGTTGTAATCATATTGAAAAGGTTGAAAACTAAAGAACCGTATCTACTGGATCCTATGACAGACTAATGAGACGATATTGTTCAAAATACCTGATAGCGTCTAAAGGTGAACTTGCACCATCTCACAAATAAACTAAAGTTTCCTCGGAAATCCTCAACCAAGAGCCCCAAGGTGATGATGCAGCAAAGTCGGCCAAAGCTGACTTCTCATAATAAGGGATATTTTCCGGCTCAGTAAGCCCTCCACCCCTGCACACAAACACACATGGACAGATAGAATCAGCAGCATCTTTATTGTGGCAGAGAATCCTGGAAGTGTACCATGAGAACAGCTGCGTGAGTGTTGCCCTGGCTGTACGGACAGAGGCTGGAGGCTGTCATTAGCTTGCTGCAGGTTCCTGAGCCTCGCTCATTTTTCCTCAACTGCCAAGTAGCAGCGCCGTAAAATATCTATCCCGACTTATTGAGTGATGGAACATGAGTTGGATGGAGCCAGGAGGGGAGCGAGGGGAGGGATTGACAGGTTGATTAGTGACGGACGGGCCTGTTGCCAGCGTTCTTAACGCACTTCTTCCACAGTTATCGGCCAATTGGGTATAAATAGCGACGTCAGTGGAAAATGTTGTAATGGGCAACATGGCATGGGTTATTTAATCTGATCAAGCTTTATTTGTGACATTTGTGAAAATACAGATGTTATCATTTCTGGTTCTTTGTCCATCTGGTCTTTCCTACATGATATCTAAAGAAGATCATTTTACCGTCTTCCCTTTTTCGCAAAAATGAATGAAATCAACACTTAACGTTTAAGATTTACAATAATATAACTTTATAAAAGAGGATATATCTTATATGGCAATATTGTTTTCAACACTTGTTTTCAACAATCCATTGTGTGTAAAATAAAATAATTATATATATTTTTAACAATATGCATGCAAATATTCATGCTGTTGTTATTTGTTAGTTCCTATTAAACTTCTGGCCGCTAGATGGCAGCAGATCGCATCAACATTTAAAGCCCACGAGAGTTCAGCGACGACTGAGGCCGAGAGGATACAGTGTTTGCTCATATTTTGGTTTCAAAAATGAAAGCGGTTAAGAACTCATCAAGAGTCATTCATTCATTCATTCATTGTCTACCGCTTTATCCCTTACCGGGGTTGCGGAGAGGCTGGAGCCTATCCCAGTATCATAGGGAAAGAGGCAGGGGACACCCTGGACAGGATGCCAGTCTGTCACAAGGCACACACAAAAACACACAACCATTCACACAAACTGTCATACCTATGGACAATTTCCCAAATTTATCAGTCAACTTATATGTATGTTTTTGGACTGTGGGAGGAAACCGGAGTGCCCGGAGTAAACCCACGCAACATGGGGAGAGCATCCAAACTCCACACAGAAAGGTTGGCTCGTCCTGGAATCGAACCAGCAACCTTCTTGCTGTGAGGCGACCGCGCTAACCGATCATGTGGTCTGTAAATAATGCAACACCAGGGTCAAGTACTCGGACAATACTACAAATGTATTCTTGTTTCTTTAGTATCACGATATATTGTATCATGGCTTCTGCATCGTAATACATAGCATATTTCTAGATTATTGTCAAAACACAACCCTAATAAATATGCACTAATACAATAACTTTAAGTGTGCGTGAAGCGGTAATTACCACTTTCAAACAACAAATATTTTCAATTTAGATACCAGAAATTATGTCAGCAGGGTACATGTATGAGCAACATCAGCTCGTATAGAACATTCCATATATTTTTCTGGTGTAAGTCACAGGATTCTGACAAAGTACCTTGTCTTCGTGTCCTAAAAACAAAGAATACACAGTTGAGTTTAGGAGATTTGTGACTTCACACTTGTGGCTCAAGTATATGTTTAATATAATCCTGACTATTAAATATTGCTTTACAAATGATATAAAAAAAATGTGTTAATTTACATTAATTAAGATGTTTTAAACCCTGTAAAGTGGTAGCGGCGCAGAAGAATAGTGAAGCAAAACTACAAGCTCCTAGAAACAGAGCAAGCTGGTTATTTATTTTTCACCGGATAACCTAACCGGTCCGACTCAACCTTCACCTTCACAACATTCTTTGTCTTCCTTTTGACGTCACTATATAAAAAAAGCTAATTTAAAGTCAATCTATCAAATATTCGTTTTTTAAGACAAACAAAAAAACATTAGATGATGCAAAAGCATATTGAACTATTGGGTCTATCAATGCGAAATTCAAAGCACAATCATAAGTATAGGTCTCTGTGGACAAGAGGAGAAATCCAAGTGTAAAAAAAAGAGCATGTGTTAAATAAATAAAAAGGATTAGCATATAAGAAAATTCCCATATCCCCTCTGTATCCCGTTGCATCATTGTTCACCTGACAAGCCCCGCTCGTCTTTGAAAGGCTCTGGCCTTGTAAGACAGAGGAGAGTGGTGTGGCAAGTTGGCGTTCAGCGCCGAAGCCGGACCCGCTCTAATTGTTTGCAACATCATGCATGATTTTTGAAAAGGTTAGTGGGCTCGCACACGCGGTGCACTCTGGTACGATAACTCAGCTGCAGGGAAGAGTCTTGGTGTGTCTTGCTCTTGTCGGTGTTAAAACAGATGCTGGAGGGGAGCCCTTGGGCTGCCCTCAGGGCTTCACACTCTCTGTTGGTACACACCCCTGACATGTAGACATGGATACACACACACACACACACACATGCTGCAGGAAGCTCTTGTGAAGCAACACAAATCTAGTTAATACCTGTTTTTACATAGGGCCTTCTGATCAATGTCTCATGGAATTATTCCAATTCATAGACACTGAGTATCGTATACATGTACACACACACACACACACACATACACCTACACACACACGCACACACACACACACACACTGCTTTAAGCCCTTTTCTCAAGCATTTTCCTTCACAGGAAATCAACACTTAACCTGCTGGCGGCTGAAGTGCAGAGAGGCAGCTGCTCCTTGTGTCGAAACAGTTGTTACACTGAAATTATAGGTTTAATTCAATTACCTGATGGAGTTGCCTGCACGGATCTTTAAGGGCGCTCAAAGCAAGCTTGTCATTATCACAGCGAGAGAAGCTCAAACTTGAGGTTGAGTTTTGCTCCCGAAGCTGGAGTTGTCATCAGAGGTGTGCAGTGGTGGGACGTGTACACATTTTTGTCGAGTTTTTCTCTAGCTGGGTGAATAGATAGAACTGAAAGGAGAGATCTCATATTTCTTTCTGCAACTTCCATTGTGCAGCACTTACAGTGTGCATGATCACGACTGGCCTGGTCACTTATATTTTTTAAGGAATTGTCTCTACCAGCTACTTAAGGCGACACCTGGATTGGTAATCAAATAATGTGCATGTTTACACCAACAGAGAATTTAGCGTGCTCAGTCAACCGTTTTGGACTGTGGGAGGAAACTGGAGTAAAAAGTAAGGATTCATGTTTCAAATGTTGAAGTCTTCCTCTCCAAGATGCATTTAGTCTCTCATCATGATGATGATTAAACATCCATTATGACGTCATAATGGGCTTTGTTCCTCCTCCAGCCAGTTTTAATCATACAACTCTCGATGCGTGACCAATCACAGCAGAGTCGGTGTGTTTGGTGTTAATCATATTTAATCTTTGGACAAAAAGGTTTTTGCAGTGGGCGGGGCTTAAGAACATTTTCTAATGCAAATATTTCAATGAAAATTGAGTTTTGTACAAAGAGACACATACTGATGAGTACACCAGAGGTCCTAGATCTATTTTAAAGACACTGAAATTAACATGGTTTTTTATTCATTGTAGAGGAAGTTTTTACAGAATAAAATGTTATTGGTAATAACATTTGTTTTATTTGTAAAGCCCTGAAAGTCGTTCTAAAGTAGCTTTATTTAATTTCTAAAGCGTTACATTAAGTGTGCAGCTTTAACTTTGCCATGTAATCATAAAACATCATGAACACTGTATTATTGTATGCATTAGGTCACCACTTATAATACTTTATAAACCATCATGTTGGCTCCTAGAAGCATTATTACGTTTTATGAATGAGCTGATTATGCTTTCTTCTTAAAATCGTTCATGGGAGGCAAACCCTCTGTATCTTTGGTTCATAGTGAATATTTAGTGACTGAAAAAAGCTATAATGAAAAGTAAATACTTGTATTGTTTATCTTAAGATGAGAAAAATTCCTATAGAAGATAAGTACATGTCATCTAAATGCTGGTGGATAATATTATCAAACATATTTAATTATTAATTAAAATGCCATTTTATAGTTTTAATTTAATTCATTGTATTCCATTTTACTTCTCTCTTTTTTAAATTTGTATTATTCCATTTCTATATTCTGTAATGGCTAAACAACGCTGGCAATAAATTATTTCGGATTTGGATAATGGACGTTTGTCTTCACCTTATAACTGAAATAACTGAAATTTAAATCTGTATTTTGTAATTAAAATATATATGTTTTTTTTTAACTCACATTAAGCTTTGAAGGACCAACTTGATTGTCGATAAAATATCATAGGAAAAGGTGAAAAATAAACTGTTAGGTTGTTATAATGGCAACATATGTCGAATGGTATCAGGTGACAGGTGGAGTGATAGATACAGCATTGCCCATACCGAGTTAGAATACTTTGTACACTCTGACACGAACAGGCCCAGTCAGGCTTATCTGGTTTTCCACGGCTGTGTAGCTCCACGCAGAACAGCGGTTGTTGTCGGCACAGGCCTGGATCATTTTGGACAGTATCATTAAATGCCATGTCATTACCCGTTATGGAGTAGTGCACTCACTCCCCCTGCTGCTCCCCCGAGATGGTGAACCCCACCTGATACGTACAGAGAGGTGCATCTGCATGCGTGTCACTGTGTGTCTGCATTGCTCTATGTGTTTATGTCTGGCGGAGGAGGTTGATGGAGGGAGGCAGAGGTAGTGGGTATGTTGTCGACTGCGGAAATGGGATGGACGATGCTGAGAGACAGAATTGGCATTAAATTTCCGACGGGGCTCCTGGATTGACTTTGACTGGAGCACAAGGGGGCTGTTAGCTTATCTATAAGGCCGTGTTTGTCACACTGCTGAGGGCAGCTCTGCTCGACAGGCCTGTGGTGGGGGAGGAAGGGGGGAGAAAAGGGGGCTAGCGGAGGCGAGCTTGGGCTGAACGATATGGATAGGTGAAGGCTCCCGGTGGGACTCCCTGCCTGAGTTGGTGAGCTGCACTTGGGAAGGAAAGCAGCTAAATTGAAGGTTTATTTATCCAATTCGCTGTCAAGGTCGGCTTGTCGGTGAGCTGTCCTGTGTGTGTTCACAAAATGCCAAAATCCCAACGAATTGTTAAAAAAAATAAGGAGCGTGCATTGAGGAAGTGGGGGAGATCAATGACCTTTGGTTGTATCAAGCTTCAAGCTGCCAGAAGCTCTTAAGGCTGTCCTTACTGGCCATTATCGTTGGCTTTTAAAAACAAGGTAGAAAAGAGAGGAACTGTCAGGCGTGAGTTGTATAACCGACACACACACACAGAGACACACACACATACTAACACGTATTGGCTTAGCTGCACGCCCCGATGCTCAACGTGAATCTCAACTGTATCGCAGAGTTGAACACTAAATACTCCAGCACTCATGCCATTAGATGGATTAAATAATTGTATAAAATGTAGTTTGGTAAATATTAATGGAATTCAATTAAAAACTCATGAGGGTAGGACTGTACATGCATTGGTACAGTAAATGGACAATGCAAATCAGGAACCAACTTTAGCAATTTTATAATGATAAAAAAACCCTGATTAAAAGTTAGTTTATTCAGTCTTTCACGTTATTTTGAACTTGACTAAACTTGTGCCATACATTTAAGTCTTTATTAATCATCGATCAACTTGAAGTCTTTAATTCAGAAGTCCAAAAAACAAACTGGTGATAGACCTTCAAAGAATGAAGCAAAACCATGATGTGAAACTAACCCTTAATTATGATTGTATCTTGAGTCAGTTTTTACCCTAAATTCATAGCTGCAATGTTTGCACTCAGCTGACTAGACAAGCAGATGATTTACTGAGAAACACACAATCTACAGAATTCATTTATTTGACCAAAATCAGACAAAACATTCTTTATTGATTTCAGCATGAAAGGCAGTGTCGCACAGATTGAAAACATACTATTGTTGTAGTGTATTATATCTCAGATTGAGTAACACAGTCGTAACAACCCCCCTTCTTCTGTATGTCATATGTCAAAATGGTAATTTTTTAAAAAGGGATCATACTAAAGTTTTATTAAAAAATATTCTGGAAACAATACAGTTTAAAAGTGTTCAGAGATAATTGTTGTCCATGGACGGCTGAGCTGAGTTGTGATCAGGCAATACAGCAGTGGCCGTCTAGTTGAAGTAAAGGCATTTAATTTTGGGGAAATTGATGAACAGGAATAGTATCAAAAAGGCTTTTTATGAATTAAAAATCACCACGGTTTCAGTTGATAGAGCTGTTTGCTAATAGTCAAGTGTTAGTGTTGAACCAGACGGTAAATGTGTTTTTTTAAAGCCATTAAAATCTGCTTTTTGGTAACTCTAAACTTGTGTTTTTTTCTTCTCGCTTGGACTATTTTAACAGTTTATTTCTGTGTCTAAACAAGAAGGAGCTGTCTCACCTGCAGTTAATACAAACCTCTGCAGCGACAATTATGACCCGCTATAGTAGAAGAACTCACATTTCTCCGATCCTTAAAACTCTTCACTGGCTGCCAGTTTCTTTCAGGATCCATTTTTAAATTCTGGTTCTTACTTTCAGAGCTATTCATAAACTTCAGCATTGCACTTTAATGAAAAAAAAATGAACAAAGAAAGAGTATATTGTGGGTAACGCCCATACTAAAGGTTTTTATGGTAAATTACATCTCTAGAAAACATAAATCCAAAACATAATCACCATCTTGGAACACCAAATTACAATTCTTGGCCTATTCCTACCTACAGCTACCTATGCAAACAGTTTAAACCCAAGATTGTGGTTAGTTAACATCAACCATGGTTGAGTTGCAACCAATACCGGCACTGTTGGGACGGCACGTCCCTTTAAGAGGGAACCACCTCGTCAAAGTTTTGAAAGGCCTCTGTCAACGTGAAAAGAACATGACCTTTAAGTTTGCATCAGCATGTTTGCTGGCGCATACACGACGGAGGGAAAGGGTTCAGTGGCCTGTCAGCAAAAGGAGAATGAAAAGAGAGAGTAGATGGGGGGAGAAAAGGAAAGGGAAATGTAATTCACTCTATGGACTGTTTGTTTCAAAGAGCAGTTTGCTGACACCGAAGAGTGAGTTGTTTTAATGCCATTTCAGTCAGGAGGAAGTGATTCAAGAAATTACTTGGCTTTGCTATGAAGGGCTTCTGTGTCTCATCCTAATAAATCTTATCATAAGATAAGGCTATATTAAACAAAACATTTCAGAAACAAATGTTCTACTTTTTGTTAATTAAGTAAGCTTTTCAGGTTGTTCGGCTTATTATTATTTTTCTTTTATAAAAAAAAATTAAACAGATTAAACAAGGCGGAAAATCAAAGGTCTTCCAGTTATCTATGTGCATAATATCATATTTTAAATCAATGTGTGTCATGCATGTTCTTATTGAAATTTCCCTTGTATGTTCATACTTGTCCAATTCAGCAATACTTAATTCCAAATGTCATTCCACATCTGACTCTTGTTCATCATATAGTAGCTTTGTAGGTACGATCATTCATATGTAATATAGATTAAACACAATATATAAACTATCAAATTGCAGGTTTGTCAATAAAATCCTGTAATCAGTCCAGGAAATAACCCAGAATTCACTCTGAGTTTGCACCAGTACCTCACGGTCTCGCTGCACTGGATCAAAGATTAATGAATGATACAACTGTGTATTGCTTTGTTGTAAATCGTTGTGTTTCAAATCATTTTTCTGTGAAGGTAATACCTGCAGAACATAGTCTGGGAATAAAACATCAAGTCAAACTGTGCGCGCAGTGTTTCCCCCTGGCTTGACAGATTAAGCCGCATTAACACATTGTTTCTATAGTCTCAGCGGTACATGAGCTGATTACTTAAAGTGCAATGCTTCTTTTCCCCTTCCACACAGAAAAGTCTCTGTTTGTGATGGTATTTTTTTTTTGTGCACTGCATGTATTTCCCTTAAGCACAGTGTGATTACTTTTTTCTCCCTTGGCATTCTCTTTCTCTGTCAGAGTTAAGGAGAGATCACACAATATCTCCAATGAAAATATCTTGGGATAAATATCCCAGGGCAGCAACAACTCTTGCCTGCTCCCTGGTATCTGCAATTTAAAAAAAAAGAAGGAGAATAAAGAATAATACAAAATACTAATGGTTTCTAGTCTGGAAAGCTACATGTCCCCAAAGACTTTTTGTCATCTACATCTGAGCCACAAAGTTGTTTTCAGCACGAGGATATAAACTACAAGTCACATCCTGCCGTGATTAGAAGAAGTTGGGTATTGCAAACGCGTTTTGCTTCACTGATAAAGGGTGCTGATATAACGGTATCTCATGCTCGGCTGTTGAAATATGCAACTGCAATTGAATCTTAACCCGTGAGCCATGAGTCTAGCTTCACCCCTAGTCGGATCAGTTTTCCTGTAGCTGTTAAAATGATATTATCTTTGTACACATAATGTTGTTGCTTACCTGTTAACCAAGGTGCCTATGAAGCATTTATTGCAATCATATATCAGATGTTTAAAGACACCCGAAATGTGGATGTCCACCCTTGAGAACAACACATTAAGTAGGTCTAGATGGGATTGAGATGTGACAAACAGGTC
The DNA here is from genome assembly GCF_982586985.1 of Callionymus lyra. Lineage (NCBI taxonomy): Eukaryota > Metazoa > Chordata > Actinopteri > Syngnathiformes > Callionymidae > Callionymus > Callionymus lyra. The sequence continues at coordinate 33,851,287 of NC_141819.1, read as the reverse complement.
TTATGTGACATACCAGACAAAGATACATTCATATTACCTTTATCAATACACATTGGAGGGAACTCTAAGGTGTGCAAAAATGGAGAGAAATGGTCGTGCAAATTTAGGATAAGAGCTTTAGCAAACTTATTTCTAGACGTCTTGTAAAATTTCTAATGTTAGCTCTCTGAACAGGAATGAGCCTGAGATGTTGCGTAATCTGATAAGTACTGGGTATAGTTGGAAAACACAGTTCTTGGTTTACGGAAGAAAGGGTTGGCATTTCTTTATCATTGGAGTTGCCCTTGTGAGACGCGACAATCTTGGATAGGCCTGCTTACAGTCGGTACCAAGCAATTGTTATTGTCTATGCCCCATAAAGGGACTTCAAGAATACTCACTTGCTTTTCCCTAGTATTAGCTTTGCAACATGAAAAAGCAGATGCTCAAGTAAATCTGAAATATTTGTTACTAATGTGACCAGAATGACATTTTCTGACATGAAGCATTTAATAACTTAACAAGAGGTTACTCAGACTCTGATTAAGAGGTAATTTTACCCAAGTTTGTCGACTAAAACTATCTTGATTCTCTTGTGCAGTCATTGCATTCAAATCACAGGCTTTTTGAATAATAATAATTAAAAGAAAAGTAAAGACAAAAAACTGTTAACTTTTTTCCTGTTAATGACAAGGTGATTGATATGATAATGATAAGGTTATTGTTATGCTAATCCTGTCCTAATACATTTTGATTGTTAAGTAAATTATTGTCTATATGAAGTGAAAAAATGTTCATTATACCATTAGTAACTTTGGCAAAATAAGGTGATAAATGTGAACTGGTATGAAACCCAGAGACTTCCATGAAAGGAGCGCCATAGTGTTTTCAACAAACCCATCTCAACGGCAAAACCAGGCTGTTTTCATATACTTGTAATATAACTTATATTTAACTGTCTGTCAGTAAAGTCCACGATTCGCCTGATGTCAACAACAGGTTACTTTCTCACAGGATGGGATGTTATGGATACACGATGAAAACTAAACAAATGACAGCTTGTTACAATCTTCCTAATTAATCTTGTACCACAAAATAAACAAAGTTTACCCTGTTTGCCTGCAGACCAACAGTTAGGACTCTGAAGGATGAGAAAGATTAAAAGTCTCTGTCTTGCCCGTGTTCTCTCCTCGGTTCTGTGCTGCTGCATGTAACAAAAACCTCCGTCCACATCACCTGGTATTTATTAGAAACTTTACAGACAAAAAAAAACAAAAAACATTTTAGGTAAAATTTTCTCTTTTACTAGCGTAATTTCTCTCTAAAAGAATTTCACAAAATAAAAAAACAAATAAAAAAACTGTTTGATGTGGTTGCTTATGTTTAAGTGTCGCCATGGCAACCTAAAGATTCAGAAAGCGTCAGCTAAATAAGTAGTGATGGGTTGATGAAGCTTCAGGAAACATCTTGTTTTCAGAGAACACTAGTTGGCACTCTCTGCTATCTTTTTTGATTCAAAACAGAGATTCCAAAACCTTCTAAAAGTTCCCTACATGGCTCTTTTACAGCTTTATTTTCCCTCACTGACATCATTAGACTGGTAAACACACACAAACTTGCTTTAGGCAAACCTTTAGCATCTGCTACTTGGTTGGGATCTTGACGATCACCATTACAGTGTTGGTGAACTTAAGGATGAAAACATTTATTTTAGAAATGATCAGAGCTCCTCTTATTTCTGGCAACTGACCTTGACCAACATTAGTAAAAGCCTTGTGTCATATGTTCATCTAAAGCTCATGTTAATATGGTTTCAATTGGACAAGAAAACTATTTTAAACTGTATCCATGATGATAACTGCTTAGTCCAATTAATGAGTATGTTTGGTGAATCTAACCTTTAAGTGTAAACACTTAAGTGTAACACTTAAAACACAAGAAAGTTGTTTCTCCAACCCCCAACTTTCTCTGCAACTCATCTTCCCTACAACTAAACTGCTCATCAGTGTGTGTGGAGACTTACATAAATGTTTAATGACATTGGATACAAGCAAAGCTTTGAAAATGTGCTGCTCTTTTAATTTCTTTTCCTCTTGTCTTTTTTTTTTTTCCCCCCGTTAATTTGCCCTATGCTAATGTCTCGGAATATCTTGCAGCGTGTCCTAAAGGGAGCGCAGCCAATCGCAGGGTTGTGATATTGCGCTTTAACTAATGTGCCAATGCTAATTGAGCGAAGGATAGTTCTTTTCCCCTCTGCTCTCCTCCAGCATTTTCTTTGATTTTACTTTTTCTCCCCCCCCGCTTCTTGCATCATATGCAGGCCTTGTCATTTGCTGCCATCTGTCCACATTTCTGTCTCTTTAGCAATACGTTCATGAAGCTGTTGAAAGACGAGTATGACAAATAATTCACAAAAGAGTTTAAGACAAGGGTAACAAAATCATTTGAACCTAAATGATTTATGTTTTACTACAATTGTATTCCCACAAACACATATGAGGGTTGTGTAATGGCAAGAATCTGGCGACACGTGATGTTATGCATCACGATACAGTGGCAACAATACGATTTAGTTTGATACTATAGCAACAAGGATATATTTGGTAATATATATATGTTTAAAGACCACATAACTCTTGAGGAAGTAATAACTGCTTTCATTTGTTTTTAATATCAAAACATGTGCAAACATCAGCTTTAAAATCAGTCAACTGTATCCTCTCGTACTCAGCGATTGTTGAAATCTTGCAAAATCTCCTTGTTTCTTAAAGGGCAACTAATGTGAAAACCCATCTCTCCTGACTTAGACGCATGTTTTGAAATGTTGAGGTCTTCCTCTCCAAGATGCAGTAAGTCTTACATCATGAACATGTTTTGAAGTTGTTACTTTATAAAGTTCTCCCCCGTCTGAAATCTTGGCGAACGAAAGGTTACAAGAGCCCTATATGTCTTAATAATTGGCTTCGCTCCTCCTGCAGCAGCGAAGAACACCGGCTACTTTCTTCAAACACGGCCCTTGGAGGTGGAGACTTCCTGGATTTATGACACTGTGTGACAAACATCAATGTTTGACCAATCACAGCGAAGTGGGCGTGGTTATGGTAAACAAGATTGTACCTTAAGAAACACGCTTAATTGAAATATAAACCATAAAAGAATTACGATAAAAAATAAAAGATAATTTGAAAGCAACAAAAAAAGAAAAGGAAAATCGATATAGTAGTGATAAATATCGATGCAGTATCTTGAAAAACATTAAATCTATTATTATTTTTATTTGTGTAGATCTTGTAAGAGGCAACTATTTGCTTCTGCTTCAAGCCTGTAAAAATGCCCCAGGGTGAGGAAAAACATCTCCACAAAAGGCACTTTTTAAAACTGGTTTGATAGTGTTGGTATTAATTTGAGATAATGGGGTCTATTTGAATGAATTGACCTACTTAACTAACATATGAATGGGTGTAAATTGTGTAACTATTTTGCCAAAAACAAGACCTAATCCCACAAGATTGCAAAACTTGGCAGAGAACAAAGCTCACCAAATTTCCTCAGATGATGCATCTCTTTTGTCCTAAAATAATTGTAATAAATAACAGTGAAAAGACCCCATAAATATCAGGCTGTGTTGATGGGATCTTGGGCCCAACCCAAGGTCAAGGTCAGAGGTATAGTGACTTAAATTCACATCTGAAATAAAGCAGAAAAACATAGGCCTTATTTCTCCATCAAACATCAACTGAATTAATGTTTTTTTTGTTTTACTTGCTTACTCTGCACAAGTGTCTGCCGACCTCCCCCACCTAAGACCATGAGGTGAACTCGAATGTACCCCAACATGTTTTACCTCAGCTGCCCTTTGACATCATGTGTGTTGGGTGCAGGTTTAATGGTAGAGTAATGGTAGATCTACGAGGAGGAGGGGTGAGTTAATACACAACTTTCCACCCCCGAGGTAACACTGAGCGGATGAAGGGAGAATTTAGCTAGCTTGTGTATGTGTGGGTGTGTGTGATTGTGTGTGTGCTCGGCGCTGGCGTCTCTGTAAGTCTTGGCCATAGAGAATGAATGGGTTTAGTGTCGTGGCTGGACAGAAAAATCAATGCCTCATATGAGGAGGCTGCGGGGGTTAGGCCTCCGTGTTCATGTCAACAAGGCTATTGGTTTTCTTAATACTCCAAAGTTGGCGTTTCCCCACTTTGGGAGGGCCGCCGAGGTGACTTGTGTGGTCAGAGCTTAACAAAGGGATTCTGCCTTCTGGCCTTCTCTGCTCTCGCCGGGCAAAAAGGGAAGTGGAGAGAGGATTAATTACGAACAGTGCCTGCTGGATATTAGTTGTTGTTTCCCCCACTATGTCACACGGTACAGTTAGCCCCTTTAGAGCAGAGAGAAGGTTGTTAGGCGCAGGTTCAAATCCTTACATTGACACCAAACATAGGTACGGTAACTTAGTGTGTCGGCTTATAGCAGATATATTTAGCAATTGACACAGTGATACATGTTACAGTGAGGATAGATGATTATATGAAGGCTGTTTTTTAATGGTTAGATATTTTGATTATTATTGAACTCTCTTGATAATATGTTTAGATATTGTAATTTTTCATTTGTACTAAAAATTTGTTGCGAATACTTTGAAATATTCATGATATTCATATCTCCCATTTAGAATACGGAACCGCCTTTTGGAGATTTAAGTCAATAACATAAGTTGATTTAGTTATTTAATGCAATGGGAAATTTCCTACACGTTAAATTGTTTTAGACTTCACCCAATTGTCCATAAAACTGGGAAGTGACATAATGTAACAATAAAACTGTTTTCTTTTTCTTCCTTGACAAATCAAATGTATTTAAGGGTAACAAGCAAAACGGAAATAAAAAAACAAAAGGAAAAGATGGTGAACTTTTTGAACCTAATTGCAAATATATACTTATGTATTTAGAAACATTTTTTAGGTGTTTTTTGGAAAAATAACAAAAAATACCGGATTACACTAAAACCTTTAGAGCATGTTGATTGCAAGTAGAATTAAATTGTGTCAATCTCTCGTATTATTTTTGGAAAATACTCATTCAAATTGAAGTGGTGCTTAAAGATTAATTTACCTTAATGAAATGCGCCTTAAATTTTGACAAATGTCCATTGGAAAATGAGTCACTGTCCCTGAAAGGCAGGAAGTTCAAATTTAAACAGTGAAGTTATTCTGCACCTGTCGTAAATGAAAAAAAACAAACTCTTTCTTCTTAATCTTAACTGCGAATAAATCTTAATATATACTATACAAAGTATACATATATTTTAGCAATATGTGTTCAACAAAAGAAAAAGGCCATAATATTCTTTATTGTTGAAAATAAATTATATTTCAAATTACATTTTTCTAAATAACTGTAAACGCTATGCTTAACTCAAGCTAAAAAAAAATCCTTTCCTATGAAACCATAAAAAACATCTCTAATGTAATATAATTCGAGAATGTCTTGTTGTTTTTTCAAAAGATAAATATTTGCAGCGCTTTGTCTTTCTCATATGACAACTTTTATGGATCATATCATTCACGAACACACACATACACACATATAAAAGGCAAGTTGTTAGCAGCACAACACTAAAGACGCCAAACCTTTGGGGAGGCGTGTACGGGTCTGCGAGGAAGCAGGGCCGACCCAGCCGTTGAGCATTGCTCACCCAGAGCAATCGGATGAAAACGCAGTGCAGATGTAATTTGTTTTCAATGGCTGTTTCAAAAGAATAATTGTGGTGACACTGGAAGGTCGATAATATAGATTTTTGTTTTTGAGTGCGGTGTGTGTGTGGCGCTAAGAGAGGCCAGGAAATACGCCACTGCAGACCCAAATACAATAAAAATGGATTGTGTGTGCATGTGCTTGTATGTGTGTTTGTGTGCATGTGTGTGTGTGTGTGAGCAGAGGTATTTGCAGGTCTGGTAACCATCACTTGGCCCTGGACATCATTGAAGGGATTACTAAATGTGTCCTATGGGCAAGCTTTAGGCTGCTATTCTCTCTCTCTTTCACTTCCTTCCTCTTGTTTCTTCCAGGAAAAATCACTGACTTGCCTTGAATAAACTCTCTTTAGATGAAAAACAGCAATGCAGTGAGATTATCCCATGTATGCCAAGTATCTCACTGATCGTTTTAGACTAGAACAAGTGATGCCTCATTGAAAAAGCCAAATATTGAAATGTATAGTTAAAACAATTACAACAACAAGATGAATAAATAATGTAAACGATACATCTTTCAAAGGTGCACAATTGGTTGTAGAAATTTGTTGTAGAAATTAGTATGTTTTGTTGCAATGGAAAATCTTTTTAATCTCTTTAAAATAAATTTAGCATGTACTAATTAAGCCTGTGGAATCCAATGTCTTAAACTGAGTTTATTTGTGCACATGTGCAGGGATATGCTGCAGGGATTTCTATTCTTGTTAAGGAATCTGTTTTTAAAAAGCAACAGATTCTATTCATTCATTTGCCAATATACTTCCTTAAGAAAAGCAAATGCAAGGTTTTTTTTAAAGAAACATGGTCAAGTGACCCAAAGGCCCGCAAAACAAATCTGTTCGAGATATTTTTTGTGTTGTCTCTGGGTCAAGCTGAACGACCTCCTTGGCTTCCAGAAATACTTATGCAGAGGTTTTGCTTTTTGCTTTAGGTCTATATAATGTTTGATGCTAGACTCGCCAATGGGTGTCTTTTTGTCAACTTGCCTTTGGAATTTAATGCTGTAGAATATGTTCACAGAAATTGATTTGATCTATATTAGGTTTGGTTTTGTTTTCTAGTGGTGGTTAATGCCACCATCTCACAGCAAGAAGGTTGTCTGTATGCTTTTGTGGGTTTACTCCGGGCACTCCAGTTACCTCCCAGAGTCTAAACTCATACAGTGTTTGATTAATAACTTTAAATTGTCTGGAGGTTTGTGTGTGGGTGTGTTTTAGCAAACTTATGCCTAACAACATAAAACAGTGAGCAATGTTCCGATGTTGCTCAGAATAAGGGCTGGCAGTGTTCTGGAAATAAGTAAGAAAAGGATGTGTTCTCTTTGTATTTATTATCATTGTCAATAACTGGGTGTTGCTGTTTAAATTATAATTAAACAAATGTGTCAAGGGATGCTTCAAATTTCTGCAGACTATCATTATAGAAAATACATTTAAAAATATGTAAAAAACACATGAATGCTGCAATCTTTACATGAATTGCTTGCATCGATTTTTCTAACAGAATACTATTGTAATTTTTGTATTCTTTTCAGTTTTTATACACAAATGTATGTTGTATAAAGTTAAAAGGGGAAAAGTTAAGACATTAATATGACTCTGAATCAATCAATTCAGTTGAAAAACTGCAATTAAAGTTGATTTGAACAGTTACTAAAACTTTGGACTTGTACCTTAAATCTCGTCTTCCAAATCTTCTTAATTAAAGGTGGCTTTACATTAGTTCTTAAATCACATTTCAGGTAAACCACAGTAGACAGTGTTAGTGAGGTATCTTGAGTAGTTACCTTCACTAAGAATCAGTGTTTTTTTTATGCGACATCTGTGTACACGCTTGATTTTTACATTCTTCCTTTATGAACAGCCAGATTGCATCACTTTCTTACAAGTGTGCTTCAAGCACTCTCATTTTACAGCAAAGTGATAACACCACCTGACTCCGGTGCACACGCTCATAAAGTGTACACATGCATTGATTATTGCCAGGATATGTTTTTATTGGTGGTGAGGTTTATCTATGCTGCAACGATGAAGTCAGTAATTACGTTCCCGTGCATATCTGAGTACATCGCGTTCGCTTCTCTACGGCTCCTGAATGCATCGTAATGTATTCCCATCCTCAATAACACTATTGGCTCTCATAATAATAAGCTCTTCCCTCGGGTTAGTTAGTGCACTTCTTGCTTCTAAAAGAGGTAATTTGTCCGGCGCCCCCTACTTTCCCTTTGTCCTTCGTCTCCTCCCCTGATCCCCTCCTCAGGCTCATCTCCCAATAGCCACTCTGTTGCCAGATAATGGCCGATTTGACCATTTGCCAAATCAGACACTCTTTTGCTGGGCGATGAAGTCGGGGCAATTGCCATTCGTCAGAGGTGTGTACGTGGGAGTCCACGTGGACTTGTGTGAGGACACTTCATTGAAGGGGTGTGACAATAATGACTGAAGGTAGATTTAGACGGCACAATGGAAGCAACCGGAGAGGGACATACAGTAAAAGGACATTATTCCTCTGTAGTCCGAATCCTGGCTGACATTCTCCACCCCTCCTTTCTCCAGACACTCTGTCTTTCCGCACTATTCCCTTGCCGCGGGTGGTCACCAGAGACCAGACCAGGCTGATTTATTTTCCCTCTCTGCTGTCCTCTGCCTGACTGCCTCTGCAATGGAGAAATTTCCTTTCCCCCTTCTCTCCATTCAGAGCCGCGGCAGTGGTACTAAAGCAGGGAATGAGAATAGGAGGTCTTACATTAGAATGTGTACCTCTTCACTACCCTCCTTTACTCCCGCTCGACCACCAAGCGCGCAAATTCTGAACCACCATCACATGACGAGTCAGACGATCTCACTATGACGAAGGTTGCAATCGTTTTTCTGATGCTTAGATACGATGTCGATCATCTATCCGGACGCAAATCTTTGTGCATTCGTTTTTTCTCGCCTACACACCCTCTCTCTGCCTAGTTCTAGGCTCTAAATTCATGAGAACATGATGATGCTTTGGCCGCTCCTCAGGGCAATGTACTTGAACGGCAGGGTGACACTCGTTACACTCGCCGGTGTGGGGCTAATTGCCAGTGGGATGAAATGATCCTGGAGATGCTGACAGGTGAGAGGAGGGGGGCGTTCAACCATGAACCGTTAGAGATTCCTCTGGTGGCCAGTGCAGAAGATAGAATTGGCTATTCAGATGCAAACATATTCAAATTTCTGCCCCGACAAAACATGCATTACCTTGCACTGTTCCCCACTATGTAAGTGCAATTCTGAATCGTTCGAGAGGAATTGCTCTTTTTTTTTTCCCCGACACACCTTGCCCGTTGTCCTCGGACAGACCTCAGACTAAGACCTCGCCGCACACCCATTATTGATTTTCATTTAGATAACTTAATGTTCTGAGACAATTCACAGTCCGTTCATCATGGATGCTCCGGCCGCGGTGTAGATGTATGAGCTTACCTTCCTGTAATCTCCCTCCATATCTCATGTTCTCTATCTCTCCCTTTTCACCAGGTTCATTTTTTCCCAAATTCAACCAATTCCGAATAAGCGGGCTATAAATGGAGAGCAGACGCCTCATCGATCAATCAGACTTCACGCCGGAAAAGCGTTTCCAACCAGCCTTTTCTGCCTCTGACTTCCTATTACCTCGGGGTAGTTGGCCAGTCAAACAGGGATAAAAATTGCTCCCCAAACATCATATGTTAGAGCTGATCTGTTGAGCTGGAAGCCTGACAAGTCTAAGACCCGCACTGGTGCTGGAAATCAGGCCTGTTATGTCTATAAAGATTGTTCATTTAGTGGAAAACAGCTACCTGGGATAGGGGCAGCCAGAGAGATCCGGAGAAGGTTGTAAATACACAGGGAGATATATGGACTCGGCTGACCTGGACTTCAGCTGTGTGACTGTGGGCAGGAATCCAAGGAAATATTCAGTAAGGGCTCTTTAAAGTGTTTGTGGGAACGGCGATGGGATTGTTAAATAAAAACTGTCTTGCTCAGAGTATTTTTTTTTGGGAGGCTAATATAGAAATTCAGAGATGGATCTTCTTCGTTTTTCAAGGTTAATATGTGGCTGCTGGTGTCTCTACAATAAAGAATTTTTTTATGAAACAGTCATTTTCAGTGCTAATTAGTTGTCTCTCCCGGTTTTCAGAGCCAAAGTTTATAATGACCAGACAAAGAAGAGAGTAAAGTGTTTTTTTTGGATTACAATCTGATCCATGAATGATTTGAAGGATTGGTCTCTCCAAGATGCATCATGATGATGTTTTGAAGATACTACTTTATAAAGTTATCCCCTATCTGAATTTTCAGCGAAATAAAGGTTACGAGAGCAAAGTCCATTATGATATAATGATGGACTTCATTCAAATCACATTTTCTAATGTGAATATTTCAATGAAAAAATAGTTTTGTACGAACAGACACATACTGATGAGTACAATAGAGGTCCAAGATTTATTTAGCCCAGTGTCAGTAATTTATTTGATAATGAAGTTTCCAACAAGCAAACCATCCTACAAAAAAAAGTTGTAATCTTTAATTCTTAGAACTGAAATGCCAGGTCTAAATACAGAATTATTTGGCTTGAATGGTAATGTAACACTAAACATGTCTGCTGACTGTAATTTTATAGAACATGATGTGAGTATATCTCAAAAATACATAAATGCTGCAAACGTTATATCAAATGAAAGCACTTTTATTTTGCATCATATACAAACTTTATGATGAGATAACATTTTATAAAGTGACTTTCTATCATTAGAAGATGAACAAAAAAAACATGCATTAATACAAAAAGTTATTTTAGTATTACTTTTATCTCCAAGATGAACTCCCATAACTTTCTAGGATTTTCTCTTTTACAGTTAGGGCTTTGGCATTGGGCATTAATATACATGAAGATCATGACTGTATAGCTTCGAAAAATGTCAGAGCTATTCAGTTTCCAGACTAATAATGAACCTAATTTGAACAGTAATACTGAACAAAAAATTTGGAGTTGTACTTATATCTCACCTTCTAAATCTTCTAAATTAAGCGTGGCTTCACATTAATTTGAATCACATTACAAGTGACGATGCTCTTCTTAAAAGTTGGCCTTATATCCAAAGCTTAATTTTTAATTATCCTGACCTTTTTAAAATTGAGCTATTGTGACTTTTTTTTTATTGCATACCATGGCATATCATGGTAAGTTAACTTTTGTAGAGCCTTTTCAGTAATACAAAAGTATTTCCAGGATTGTACCCTTGTGTTATCTCAGGGTCACAGTGACCCGGGTGCCTGAAAACAAATATGTTTGAGGTATATTCTCTGGGTCAAGGTCAACGACCTCCCTGGCATCCATAAATACATATGCAGTGACTGAAGTTGTTTACCTTGACCCAGTGATAACAATTGCGATTTTAAATTGCTGTAGTTTTTAATAAATAAATAAAATCTTAATTCCAGAATTTATAAAGCCTACCACTAATGTTTCTATTGTTTGAGACATACACTTTATTATAAAACTGCAGTTTGTACAAAATATTTTCATGGAACATATATTTGCTGGATCGTTTAGGAAATGATTGACAGGTTGCTGCTCAAATAAACAATTTGCACCAAATGTCCATTAACCTAAAGCAGCACTGAGTAACAGTCATTAGATATGTAGTAGAACTCATGGTTTTAATTTAAATATGTTATTCACTACATAAGTAAGTAAGTAAGTAAGTCATTTTTATTTGTAGAGCACTTTTCCAGACCAGGGTCACTAAGTGCTTAAACAATCAAAATAATACTCAATAAAATATATACTTAAAAGATCAGGATAACACCGAGAACAGCACAGGAGTTCCAGAAAATCAAGGAAAAGCCTGAAAAACTAAAAAAAAGTCTTAAGATGTTTCTTGAAGGAGTCAGTAGATCTCTCATCACTCCTCTGGTCCTAAACCATTTTCGAGGAACCATAAGTAGATTCTGATCTACAGAAATCAGGGCCTGAGCTGGGGTGTAAGGCTGGATCAGATCACTGATGTAAGGAGGAGCCTGACCATGAATAGATCTGAAAGTAAGAACCAGAATTTTAACATTGATCCTGAAAGAAACTGGCAGCCAGTAAAGAGTTTTAAGGATCGGAGAAATGTGAGTTCTTCTACTTGAGCGGGTCAGAATTCTCGCTGCAGAGTTCTGTATTAACTGCAGGCGAGACAGATCCTTCTTGTTAAGACATGAAAACAAACTGTTACAATAGTCCAGACGAGAAGAAACAAACGCATGGATTACAAGCTCCAGATAGTGTTGAGACAACATTTTTCTAAAGCTATAACTTTGGTGTTCAAGTGAATCTCAGGGTGGGTCGTCCAGACAAACCTTGTTAGGTGTAGCATCAAGTTGTCCAGTACTAATACAACTATTTTGTCAGAGCAGCGGGAAAAGAAAGTTCTTGACCAGAAATATCTTGTTTGAGGTTTGAACTGAATTGGCTCTGATTTGTTGTCCCGGGCTGATGAAGCTTCATTAAGCAGTACCCTGTCCTCATAACCCTTGTGTTATCTCTGGCTCATGGTGACCCGAAGACCTGAAAATAAAGGTGTCTGATGTATCCCTTTTGTTGATTCTGGGTGAACGTGTAACCTCCCTGGCTTCCACAAATACATATGCAGTGGTGGAGGTTGTGGCTGAGATTACAAAATGGTTAAGAACTTATTCGGTGGTTTCCTTGGTTTACCTTGTGTTGTCTCTGGGTCAAGGTGAAGAGGCCTGAAAACAAATGTGTTTGAGGAATCCCTTGTGTCCCCTCTGTGTCAATGTGAATGACATAAACACTTGGTGACTTCTGAAGGTTGACATGTGACATGGATAGTAGAATTAAAGATTAACATGTTGAAACTTAGACAGGCCTAATTATTTCCTGATAAAACCAGCTGTACGTATCCACTTATTACTTTCGTTTCAGTTCCACCCCCCCCTCCCTAGAACACCCTGCTGTCTCTCTTACTCTAAAATTCTGTTAAAGTCCCCCACCTAACACCAGCTCCCTGGCCTTTTTTTTTCTTTTTTTCCAGCCCGTCTCTCTCATCAGTTGGCCAGCTGTCCCTGGAGGTGGACGACGCCTGCAGATGAAAGGATGAACGGAGACGAGTCACAGTCCGGACAGCTCCTGCTGTGCTCGGGCCACCGCACCACACCGCGTGACTGGCCGCTGCTTAGCGAGTTAGCACCGGCCGCTAAGACACCACTGCACCATCCTGTCACCTTATGTTCTATCAGCCCTCGCCGTCCTCATCTCCTGGGGATGTTAAATGAGTCAAAGTGGCAGGGGAGAGGGAAACTGGGGGGTGACAGAGAAGAGCATCAAGGAAGTTTGAGCCACTGACTGAGACCAAGCAAGAGATGTATGTGAACTTGACACGACAAGCCCTGACATTTTGACATGTATTAAAATGCCGTGAGTGGACATGTCAAAATAAAGGAAATGGAGAAGGCAGAGCAGGGAAAAGAGATGACAGGAGTCCTTTCAGTTGGCAGTTTTTGACAAATCCTCTTAGTTTAACTCCTGACTGACTCCCAGGATCTGCATTTGTGACAGGTGTGATGACTGATCCTCCCTGAATTGATAGCCAAAACCAAGAGGGATTCAGAGATTGTTGCAGGGTTCTGGATCTTTCTTATGAGTTTTTCATACGACTAAACCGTTTTGAACCTGTTGTTTACGGGCCAGTGGGTTTTCCAAGATACAAAAGTAGTGTCTGTGATGTCACCTGTCTGTTACTGAACCACAGTAGTTTGAAGCCAATATGTTGTCTCAGCCATCTCCGGTTCTGGCGGTTTGAATTAATATTTGGCGTTGAAACCACACAAGTGTCCACTTGTCAGTCACGTGAAACATGCCCCTAATAATGACAACCAAAGAAAATATTGATAAATGCGGAAATAATGAAAAATATTCAATATAATAATAATAATAATAAAAATCGAAAATATATTAACCTGCATTAAATGTTTGAAGTGATTCTTCCGTTTTTAACTTTTCTATTTCCAGGTTCAAATCCTTTGTTTCTTGTTCCATTCCTTGATTCGCTGGACATTTCAGTTTTGGACTTTTCACAAGATATTGAACTCCTTGTAATTTTACAAGATTTTGAGATTTTGTAAATTGTGTTTTTGATTTTATTTATATTAAATTGTATTTATATATTGTACTTTTTTAGTACAGTAGTAATCTACTCCTTTTTCGATTCACTACTAAAAATGTACATCCAGTGCTCAGACTTGGTCGTCTTCATCTTCGTCCAAAAACACACACTTAAAAACATCCAAATACCTTCATACTACTTGATCGAAATTGTCCATCTCGTGAAAAATTGCTTAGAAACAAATTAGACAAGTGTTTTTTTTTAAACATATTTGAAGCTGAAGCTCTCAGTCTCTCAGCTCCATGTATGTCCATATTGAAAAAAACATTCTCAATTTAACCAAACACAAGCTCTTTAACCGAACTTCCGCTAAAAACAAGCTTGTAATATAGACTTGTTTGAATATTTTCTGTTGTCGGGGCTTTAATACAAGACGTAGATTACAGATGAGCACCACAGAGGTGTTTAGATGTTTTTAAGTGTATCTTTTCGGCAAAGACAAGTGAGCACCAGTTGCTACATTAGCATGTGCATACATTTATACCTTTAACTCTAAAAATAATTGGATTACTATGAAAATAATCCTTACCCTTCGTTGACACAAGGGTGGGTAGAAAATGAATTAAGTTTAAACTTTGGGTGAACTATCCCTATAAATCTGTATCTATTTCAGATAAAACAATACTTTGTGACGGTTTGCTACTTAATAAATACATTTTAGCATTTTAATTTTTTAATTTTTTATATAGTCTATTAGGGAAACAATTTATTTTGAAATGAAAGAAATAAACTTAAGCTTAATGTCTCTTTAGTTGAGCACCCACAATGTGCGTGCTAGCTGTTGCTATATATTACGCCTCAGCCCTGCTGGGCTCCTAACAGCGTGCACACGGTGAAGCGGGGATGGTGTCAAACCAAGGCCGAGCATCCCTCCGTGGTGCAATTAACATCGAGTGCTAACAGACACTCCCAGTTGAACAACATTACTCCTAAAAACTGTTTCACTGAGAAGCGACATTTCTGACAGCGCAACATTATCCCCCCAGTTACAATTAATTACCCGCACGTCCTCCACATGCATTTCATTTGAATATCTTAACAAAAGGCAGGATCTGCCGGGAGGGAACAGGTTATTTAGCGATGCCGGGGAGCGAGCGACGCTCCTAAAGACGTACAACTAGATCCACACGATAAAACAGGTGAACGCAGTTGCTCATAGACGGACAAGTCCGAGAACTTCACCTGCACTTTCTTGAACCCCGGCATTGTAGGACAATTTTATCTTTGCTTGTGTTTTTCTGCTGCACTTCTCCCTGCTCTATTATTTTTGTACCTCTTGTTTCCCTCTGTCTTCTCATTTATAAAAGTGAGAGGGAGGCTGGAGATAAAAGAGGCGAGCAGGGAGACAAAGTGAGCGGTCACACTCTGTGATGCTATCTGCTACCCACAACGCATTGCAAGTGGACGCCTGACATGTTCTATACATCTTTCCACTCTGGCGCTCATTAAACAAATGCCCGTTGATATATAGCTCTCAAGAAATGAATTTTTACCTCTGCGGGTTGGGGACCCTGCTCTCTCCTGGTCCTCGCCTCCTCCGTGATCTCTTGGGCCCAAGAAATAATACACACAAACACTTTCACGAGCTCAAAAACAAAGAAAAAAAAACACATTAAATTCCAAACCAGAGATAACAAATGTGGCCTTGGATTCACTTGGAACGCACGCTTGTTATTTCCTCGCAGATATCACCTGGCCAGTTACTTACAGCAGAGCTGGATGTATGTGCTGTAAAACAATGAAGCAGATATGATTACCCAGATATATATAATAGCACGTGCGCCTGCCCATTTGCTAAAGCCGCACACATTCCCCGACATGAAGTCCGAGCGCTTTTCCCATGGCTTTCGATAAGGAACACAGCTTTCAAATGGATTCATTCATTATCCTCGCCGTCCAGGATTTCTATTCCTGCTCAAGATGCGAGTGAAGATAATCTTGCGGAAACTTTTGCTACCTTTCTTCTTATAAGATGTAGTTTATAGGCCGTTTTTTCAACCGGCATAAATCACCCTGACCTGAATCTGTGGTGCACGTCATGGAAACCAAATAGATTTTGTGTCTATATAGAAAACATTTTTTTTTTAAGGGAGGGTTACAAAGTAGAACATGGTTAATTAGCCTGTATGTTATGTGCATTTAATATGAAAAGAGGTCAATTTTAGGAGATATTTTTACAATTTAATAGCCTTTCCCATTAATTCCAGGCCAAACATTGCTAAAGAAAACGTAATTATACAGTCGGTTTGCTCTTACCTGGGGTTGCCACGGGAAGTCATGTATGTAGGTTTGCTTTAGTGATGGTTTGAAGAAACAGAAAAAAGAATAAATTAAATAGAAATGACAAAGTATGACATAAAAAAAACCAACCAAATTTTAAATACCTCTACAGTCCTTACAATTGCCAAAACAACCCAAAATGATAGATTATTAATAAATTGAGGTATTCATTGTGATTTACATTTATTTTGTTTTGCATACAATTTAATCATATACTTTTCTAAATATATCAACTGTAATCAAAGATATTTGAGCCAAAATAGTATTGAAAAATGTCATAAAAAAACAATTCAGCTGTATTTTTTTTCTATATTTAAATAACTATCAACTTCCACTCAAACAATATCTGATCCAACAATTACCTTCTGTATTCAAATACTTTCAACATATTTCAGCTGTAATTGAACAAGTTTCAGTTGATCAAACTATTAGTGGATGTTGAGGGTTTCTTCTTCCTCCTATTGTACCCCCTTACAACCGGAGAAAGCAGCTGGAATTTTCAAATCTCCCTCGAAAATGTTTAAGATTTCAAATTAAAATAATTTACACAGGGGTCTTCAATGGACCTACTACGTTTTGTTTATTTGATTATTTATTATTTGGTATATGTGAGTGTGTCCTGGCAAGTTCATATATACAGTATTTCCAAACATACATTTTGTTTCAAATCACAAGTGGAGCGCTTTAATCGAAGACCTGGCCTGGAAAGTCATTGTAGCAACATTAACAATATGTCACGGCTAGTAGCTGTTAGCGGCGACAATAAAAGACAAGTTCAACATCTCTACTCCCCTCTCGTTTGTCTGAAGGGGGATCATTACTCCAGCGCTTCAATGTGGAGAGAGTTTAATTAAAGTACTAATGTCATTTTCACCCAATCAATGGTTATTCTAATTGGAACAAGTGCCAGGTTTTGATCTATACCCATTTATTAATGACAAAACCTTGAACAATGAACGGACTGGAGTGTCTTGTAGCGAAACCAATGAAGGACTTATTTTTGGGATGTCTTCCTTAGTGGTTTGTATCCTTGTCTGCATAGCTTCCACCCTGTTTTTTTTTCCAAGTCTGCTGTCAAAAATTAAGGCTGTTTCAGGTATTTCAATCTGGCAATTTAGTAAACAATCGGCCACGTCTGACACTTGACAGGCACAGCCTCGCCTTGTTTGCCCTTGCAAGCGTTCACTCCGTGACTGGCTGCTCTCATTAAAGCTTGCTAATGCACTTGTAAAACAGTCAGCAGAAACGATAGATCACTTGATGTGGCAAAAAAAACGAGGGGTGCATGTGGAGGAAAATATGGCTTCTCCGGTAGAGGGAGGACAAAAGTGTGAGAGGAGAGAGACAGGGAGGGGAAAGGAAGAGAGAGAGAGAGAGAGAGAGAGAGAGAGCGAGAGAGAGGTGGTATTGTGCGGAGGTGGATGCTGGTCAGTAGAGATGTCGGTGGCCCATTAATCTTGGCCTCTTCCTGCCTAGTTATTGTGTATTTCTTTTGGCCAGAGATTGATTGTAGCAGGGGAAGATGAATTTGCCTGTAGACCCTCTTTCTTTCTCTCACAATCTTTTTGTTTTTTTATATGTCCAATTCTTGATGCTTGGCCAAGGTGATAATACTCTCTGTTTTTTGGTGTACTTCCTCCTTGTGTGCCCCCAATCATATGGACTCCACCCACGTTCATTTATTTTTTTTCGGATTACAATAATCATCTATTTCGCAAGTTGCAAAAATATGTTTGTACTTATAGAGGACATGAACGGTGTGCCAACAGACGGAAGCTGGAGTCAAAATGGTCAACTTATACACAAGGAAAACTTTTTATTTAGGTGAACAGACGGATGGAAAAGTGGTTTATTGAAGCAGGCTCAAGCTGTTCTAAGTGATAGATGAGCACAGAGAAAGTCTAAGGGAGGGTGATCAAAGTATGTCTGTGTATGGAAGACAATCTACCTCCCTCCATACCTACTAGGGCTGTGTATCGGCAATAATCTGACGATACGTTACATTGCAACATTGTCGGGACAATGATATATTGTTTCAGGAAAATCCTTCTGGCTTTTACAGCAAAGAAATTAGTATATACTTTCTCAATTGTGAAAGTGCTTCTCAAAATATTAACATATGTAACATATTGAATATACAGTATAACCATATAATTGAAATAACAATTTTATTTTAATTAAAAGTTTTTTTATTGATTATTTCATCTGTGATTAACACTATTTAAAAGTAGGTTAGTAAAGTGTTTAACGCTGTTATGACTAAACTAGACTTGTAAAATGTATTTTTGTGTCATCATTGATCGTCGTGAAGTGAAATTGCAATATAGTGTGGCGTCCGCTGACCTCACACTCAGCGCTGTCAGCCTTTATTCAACCACTATAAACACAAACTCTATAACAATACATTAACGTTTGTTACTGTTGACTTTCATGTGGTCGACAGAAAGTTTCTCTACAGAACAGCAAAGTTAACTGCTTCATTTTGTTTCGTCTTTCTTGTTCCTTCAATCTCTCATATTCTTTGTCGTCTTGTGTCTTTAGATGCTCAGTGGTGTTGAATCTTGTAGCGCAATTTCTCCTCCAAAAATCTGCTCACATTATACTAATCCTATCAGCTGCTGTTTCACAGGCACCTGACGACAGTACAAAAATATTTTTTGAAAAGATATCAATACAGTCCTATTGAATATCAATACAGAATCGGGAATACAAATATATCATTATATATCATTATATCCTCATAATTCATAATACTTTTCAGAACAGAAACATATCTGTTTGTATTGTTTCAGTCAATACTGGTCACATTGTTAAACATTTCACTAAAGTACTCGTCATATTTTGTTTTCATTGTCACCTTCATGACTCAAACATATGTCATGAGGTCCAGCTGCATCGTTTCATATTTTTTGGCAAAGCTGCCACAGCTTTCCGCTCATAATGAGCTGCAGCCTGTGATGAGGTATCGACGTGTCCTTGTGCTCACATCAGTGGGTCAGGGACAAAGTTTTTTAACCAGAAAATGATGGATTGATGAGGCCTCATGACACTGTATCGGTCACTAGATGGCACTCTCTGCTTTATAATGTTTGGCCCTGATATTTGAGAGTTCCATCTACTGGTTTTTCAAACTGTGTATCATGATACAGCATCAGTTGCCTCATGAGGCCTCATTAACCCATCACTACCAGGAAGATAAAACCAGAAACTTACACAAGTTTTATCTTATTTAATAAAAAAGAAAATTTACATGCAGCAATTAGCAATGATGCAACAGAGAATTAAGTACATTGCAGTTACACTGATCTTTTGAAAATGTTATATGAATATTTAAACGTGAATTAAACTTTTTTTTATTTTTTTTTAGTTTTTAACCCATCTGTTTAAAGTTAAAAAACATGTTTAATATATTGAATAATACTGTTCTATTAAAGTCCCACAAAAATAAAAAAAAAAGAAAACCACAAATTGACACCAAATAAGTTTGAAAGTCACAGGAGCAGAGAGAACACACTTTTTCACAACTGCACTATTTTTCTTTTCCTGGCATTAATACGCGTGTGAGTGTGTGTGTGTGTGTGTGGGTGTGTATGCACAACGTTGACCTTTCTGCAACGTTGCCCCGTATTCACTGGTTGTCAGCAGAGTCTCTGTCCCAGATCATCCATCTATGCCACAAGTCAGTCCTCCACCGTCCTATTAACACACACAACAAAAGAGGATACACACAGTAGTCCACTCGCACACACAGGTGCTCACCAACATAAACATGAATAGAAATACACACATATACATGTTTATGTGCTCCAAGTCTCATTTTATTATAGATACAAATACAGAAAATCCTCCACTGTCCCATTAGCCCGGCATGAGGTGCTCCACTCTGCGGTGAGCCTGGTCTCGGCTCTGCTGGCCTCGGGGATCATTAAGGCCTTGGCACTGGTGCACGCACACACTAGCTCGCGCACAACAACAGACCACAAACGTGTCCAGGTGGCCTGTTGTTATTTATAACAAAGGAAACAACCGCAGCAGAACCGGATGACATCAGGCCCGTGTGGACCCCGAGACGAGAGGATATGTGCGTGTCTGAACGTTTCTTGTCACGCCTCCGTTTGTGTATTTGTGAGACTGAGAGGGAAGGGGGAGATAACACTGAAGGGCAGCTCAAAGTGTCTGAACCCCAGCGGAGGCTGGTTTACCAGGACTACTGGAACTCGTGTTGGCTCTGCAGCAACAACAAGATTGATTGGTTTAATCGCTTGTACCTTTCCTTCTGGTGTTGGAATACTTAATGTCAACTGCTGAATGATGTTTTATCCCCCTGTCTTTACTTTTCCATTATCTTTTACCACACAGCTGATTAAAGAGAGATGTTTTCTGAGCAGTGCTGAGTGGTGCTTATAGTCCAGTTCACCTCAACATCTGCACAGAAATGTTTGCCGGTGCTAAATTCACTGCACAGCCTTGCACCAGAGGCTGTACCACAGATTGTTGGTGATTCACTAAGATTAGCTGTACAATTTAAAAAAGCTGCACCACTTGTGTATTTCGGAATTAGTAGTTTTCATATATACATAAGTGTAGATATAAGAATGGGATGCTAGTTCAATTATCCATTTGTCTCTGAATATTCAAGGCCAAGTCACATGAGCAGGAGCTGGAGCAAAGCATTTGACCTTCAAGCTTTCTTCAGCTATCTTGTTGCAATACCAATATTTTTCCATCTGAAAATGAGCAAAACTTTATCTGGCCAAAGATATATTTGATTGGTTTATGACCTCATTACTGTGACTTTGCTTTATTGATGTTATTCATATACATTTCTTATCTTGTTTTGAAGATCACATAAAATAGATATGTTCTGTAGCTATACCAGCTGAGTATATAAGGACGGTTTATTTTATTATTAATATATTTATAGAAAAATGTGTTTTGTTTGGATCCTTTATTGTCTCTTTGAACAATAATAATAATAACAACAATTTGTCTCTTTGGTGGATAGGGAAAAAAGCAATTTAGGTCAATTTAAATCAGAACTACACCGCGTTGGATTGGGAGGGTCTGAAGGAAAGGTTAAACAACAAAAACCTGTTAAAAAATATATATATTAAATTAAATGTTTATACCAAATATCCCAAAACACTAACGAGATATGTGGAGGAGAAAAGTAAATTCAAGCAATATGATGGACCTCACATCTGCATAAAGGAGATGAAATTATGGAAATCATCCATATTTAATATGTATTGAATACAGTATAAAAATCATCAAAATAAGACATTTTAAGAAGTCCAAGGGAATCTTCTACCCCCTTAACCACCCCCTTTATTTTGACCTCATAAACTTGCCTTCCTTGACAGTTCTGGAATGCTATAAGACATTGAGATCATAATGTAAAAACACACATAGAAAGACAGGCAGAGAGACAGAAAGACACCGAGACGGATAAATGCTTTTTTCCGGCCTTTCGGTCACCTTGACCCCGACATAACACAAGGGATACCTCAAACACCTTTGTTTTTAGTCGCTGGGTCACCTTGATCCAAAAAGATAACCAGATTAACTGGTAAACCTAGAACACATAAGTTGCAAGAACTACTACAACTACTACAACATAAGCTGACACAAAATAAGTTTTGGAAAGCATTTACATCTTTAGCATTTACTATAGATCGACATATTCTTTATATTCCGGTGCATCAAACTTACCTCCCACTTTTTGGGTTATTTGGTCAGCAGCACTCATTTCACGATCACCTGTTTCGTTACTTAAAAGCCAAGCTGGCTAACAGTGGGGTGAGCTACCGTTCCCATAGGGGTTTGTAGACAAAGCAGGTGGAAGAAAAACCGGGGTTTATGTAAAAACGCCTTTTTTCAAGTGGCATTTGAACATTTACATGATACATGATCTACACAAAGCTTTACATGCCGCCAAGTCTGCCTCTTGAGCGGGGGAGGTTTGCAGGATTACAGTAACAGAACGCGTGGAGTCATGCACAGAAGACAATTAATCGTATGGCCGGTTGAGGAGGCAGAAGAGAGACTGAGGAAAGAAACCAAAGACTGAGAGTGAATAATAAAGTGTCCCGAGTAAGCATTAATCTCCCTCACACTGCAGGCGTGTCAGTGCAGCCTAGCTGGTGACTAATGCCACATTTTGCATACGGTGGTCACAGTAAAGAGATTCCTCACCATGTGGTAACACATGGTGGGCTTAACTGCTGCCAAGGTTGGACATGTGGGAAGAATGTGATGATGGAACGAGGGAGTCACGGAGGCGCCATTAGCCTTGTTAAAGAAACATTTTCTTCAACATCATTTGAGAGTGAGTGATCTTACTTTACAAATGTGTATACATTTATCCTCGCGTGTCCTGCCGGGACAGGACGGCCATCTATAAACGCAGGAAGTCCCAGAAGCCCGCTGTCAGAGGGAGCTTCCTGTTTGTGTTCTGGTTCAGTTACCCATGGTCTTGGGACCGGTACCGTTTGTTACACAGAAAGAAAATATATAAAAAAACAAAATATATATTTACATTTCTGTTCTAGATAGCTAGATACAGCAGACGATAGTTTCATAAAATAGACGATAGTTTCATAAAAACAAGAACAAGAACAAAGTGCAAATAAAGAACAAAGAGCATTATCGAAAGTTGGACTGTTGACACGTCCAGAAGCTTGTTTCAGGCAAGTTGACTCAAAAAAAGGAACCTGTAAATGTTTTTATATGAAGTTTGGTTCGTGAATATAATGCCCACATTAAACTGGTCTGCAAAAAAGGTGTAAAACCGTAATGAATATGCTGCCACCAGAAAATTCAAAGTCTGAATTTGTTTTTTATTGCAATCATGACCTTCATGACAGAATTTCATTGATATTTTCCTATCACCTTTTTCACTGAGGGTTCCAACGGATGACTAAATTATTTAAGCAAAGAAACGTGGGTCTTGGTTCTTCACAGATGTGCTCAAGTTCCAAAAAGTTAAATCAATTATAAAATAAGGACTTCAACATGTGATTGATAAAGAGGTTCAAGGACCCGCCCTGAAATAGATGGCCAAGTACCTAATTTATTTTTGTTCCGATCGCAAACTTCTCGGGACACACGGAGTAGCTGAGAACTTTTAAAGTTGTCAACAAAGAAGCATGAAACAGATTTCTCGGCTGAACTCGGGGTGACTTTGTGAAGTATTGTTTTCTTTGGCAGAGCAAACAGCAGAGGAAATGAAACTGTGACACTTGATCCCCTCAAATGTTCCTCTTCCCACATCAACACACATTTTTTCTATCCGTCCTAAACCCCTCAGCTCTATACAAAACCATCGATATCCTCACTTTAGTCCCTTTACCTCATCTTCCATGCCATTAATTACAACAATTATGTATGAGTGTGAGCTACCTCTGGAAAAACATATAAATCAGGAAACTCAGGGGTGAGCAAAAGCTGCATGAAAATCGAAAGACGAACCGAAGTGAGATTCCACAAATGGATGTTAAGTCCACATCTCTTTAATGATCGCAGGGCAGGGCCACGGTTATCCCTAACATTGAAGTGGTGGCTACGGCTGCATGCCCGAGTAAGAGGCGGCCAATTAGCAATGTGTGCTAGCATTTACATTTCAGGCCATCTATCATGCTAATCGGCCGCTTGATTTATCCGCTAGCTTGTGATTAATGCAAGGTTGGGGCAGCGGGTGTCCTGTGGCTGAAGGCGGGTAGAAAACAACAACAAGATGATGAGAGGTATTCCTGTCCCCTTGCACAGTGGGAGAGGTTACGAGAGCTTGGAAGGTGGAATCTGTCTCATACTACTTAGCTTCTTTCCTTCTAATCAATACAAATGTGCATGGAGACGGAGGACGCAGGATGCTAACGAGGAAAGAGAACTTTGGCCAAAAAAAAAATAGTAGTTTTGTTAAGTTTGTTTTGTCTTGCTGGTCCCCGAAACAAGCAATATCCTTCTGGGCTTTTAATCATGTGATGATGGGGCTTAGCACCGGCCGTGTTTTGTGTCTGAACTGTGGGCCAATTGATCAAAGCCAACAGCGGCGTGATGGGATAGAGAACATGGCTGGCTGCGGACACTGCGCCTTCGTCGCCCGCCACCCCTGCCGTCCTTTCCCCAGCATCGCTCTGACCATCGCCGGGCCATTTGTCAAAGTTTTATCTGATCCCAGAGGTATTGGATCTATCAGTCATCGCATATGAGAGAGGAGATTGACCTCCTCGATGGACATTTTTCTAAATTAGACCCCAGGTGATATTGGAACCCCCCCGTTGCCGGTCATTATTGGCGATCAAAAGCGTTGTAATGCAGCATTGTTAATTGAAATGCTATAATGTGATTGAGAAGATTTTTGAACCTGAGGTGTCCCAAGAGCGTAAGTGGTTTCTCTACCCCCCACCCCCCCACCCTAAGCTCAAGATTGCCTTCCAGACTGACAAAGCACCTGTCACACATTCATCAATGAACCCATCAATCTGTCCATCAGGTCCTTGGTCCTTTTCCCCCATCAACAGGTAATGCGCTGAGGCCGGCCAGGATGCCCAATAATGAAAGATAGAAAGAGCATAACATGCTCTGTCACCACGCGTTACACCTCGAATGTGTCCAACTTACGACAAATCATGCATCTCATGCATTTGGACATTCTCTATCCTCTCATTCCCGCTTGACCTTATCCAGGATGTATTGTTTTACAGCAGTCAACACAGTTTCTTTGTTAACTTTTCCCGTCCTTACTTTTTAGGTAAAATATAATTTTCCTCCTCTGGCGAAACATCGTGTGGTGTTGGAACTAATGGGCATCTATTTGGGCTCGTTCCAAGTAAATTGCCTGACTACGTTTAGTTTTCAGGCAGACAAAACTGGTTAATTGCCACTTAATTAGCTGCTTTACCCAGATCGCGATGACCCACTTGGGACAGGTCTCTCATTAGGAGCCAAGCCTCTGAACTCATCGTGGATTCTAAAAAAAACATGGTGTGGGGAAAAACACAATTAACAGCATTTAGACACATCTGCTTAAAAAAAAAAAAAGGTGTTGTTTGGCTTGTTATTCTACAACTTCATGCTGGTCCTCCAAGGAATTACTAGAGATGTTATGAACTTCACGTTCAGCATTAAGAATGTATGAAGGTTGTCTTTTGTTGAAAATGCTGCAGCTTGTTATTATTATTATTGTAATTTTTCCGCCTTCAACTTGACATTTTTTCCATGGTTTTCACGGTCCTAACTATAATCAAAGAGCTTTGAGCATAATGGCAGGAAATACAGATGGGATGAAAAAAATTATCCCAAAAATTTGCAGTTTCACAGTTTTTAATTTTGTAGACATAAAGAGAGATTGTAGACATATATTTTATTTTATTACAATTACATTTTAGACAGAATACACATTGCTACAAAACGAAACACAAGTTACGGCAGACTGAAAAAGTTAAAGAACAAGTAAGTACTTTTTTTCTACTGTTTTTAGGATCTGTAAGTATATTATATAGTATAGTATACGCACAAGAACATATAATATAAGTAGTATATAAGTATTTTAAGTATAATAAGTGAATAAGTGCAACTAAAAAGTTCATTTTTTTTAGCCTTCAATATATTTGAAAAATTTAAATTAATTAGTAAAAAAAACACAATAACACATTTCAGATGGTAGATAGATCAATCAATACTTTTTAAAGGTTGCTGGTTTCTTTAGTACTTATTTTTTTCAAACATTATTATCTTTTTCTCTAACGTTTTTTTATTCCATTCCCTCTGAATTAATAATAATGCGATACCAAAACCATGTAGAGAAAGTAGCTTTAAAAAAATGTCTTTGGATGTCAAAAATTATTACAATAATTAAACAAACAAATATTTTTACATTTTGAAGCCAGACATTATCGTCCACCTTGCTGTGATTGGTTAAGCATAGAGGTGTGTCAACGAGTGTCGTTAATCCCGTCTCCATCTCTTACTGACTTGTTGTATAACCAAAGCGGGCATGATTACAGCTGGCTGGAAGAGGAGTGAAGAACATTATGGCATAATTGACTCCGGTCTTGTAACCTCTCATTTGCCGAGATTTCAGACAAGGGAGAACTTTATGAAGTCATAACTTTAAAACTTTGTCATTATGCAAGACTTACTGGATTTTGGAGGGAAAGACTTCAACATTTGTAACATGTGAGTAAGTCAGGAGATTTAGAGTTAGACAACGAAAGACTTTACAAGTCATGGATTTTTGTGAGAAAAATGATTCAGTAAAAAAATAATATTAGGATAAAAGAAGTCTTACTCTAAGTCTGACTTGGCTGAAGTCAGGAGATTGGCTCATGTAGGTTGCCGTTATTGACCGAGCAACCCCATAGCTTCCCTCTGGCAGCAGTTCAAGCCCAGTGAGCAAACACCGCCTTCCTCCCGGCTACATCAATACGCCCTTAAGATTCCCCAACAAGCCAAAGCACATGAGGACGCTTTCATATTTCTCCTCGCTCCTGCAGACCTGCAGCCGCGGCCAGTAATGACAGTTTTTTTTTTAACAGTTGTTTTCCTCGTAAACTTTCCTGCCGTGCTATCAGTCACACTTCAAACTGGCGAGTCAGACACCTTGGATCTGAAGACTTCCAGTCAAAGCTTTTAATTCTGCTCGGTCCAATGCCCCTCTCGCCCACCCACCCTGCCTGTGAATCCCTTTTGCTCCGACTCTGAGCGGAGACACGCCATTTCCTTCCAAACACATATTGGCAGAGTGTCATCGGAATGAATGAACCGCTCTTGCATCGCTACTGCCAACTTGTCAAATGTGAGCTGGGATGCATGACTGACACCCCCTGATTGGTCGATTTAATACAGAGAGACGTGAAGGGAAGCAGACAAGCTACTGCCTTCACTGAGGTTCAAGTCGGAGATGGAATGAAAGGTGTAAGTCCATTTGTCGGAGACATGAAGCGCTAAGTTTCTAGGTATGAGTCCGTATGCCTTGTTAGAGAGGGGGATTTTTTTTTTTTCATGTGAGATAGGGGTGGGGTAAGGATGTTAGCGTCAGTTTGTTTCCAGGATGTTTCTGACAAATTGACTCAGGCAGCCATCAGACAGCATTGCCGAACAAGACATTTGTTCTAACGTGGTGTGTGTCAGACCGAAATACACAGAGGTTAAAGTTTTGAGTAAAGCCCGGAGGAGCTGTCAGAGTGATTGGCACACAAAGTACAAAACCGTCGGAAACACAGGTCGACTCCAAGAAAGTCCAAATTAGCACCAAAAAGCTTTTCCAAAAGTTTCCTTTTTTAATTGTAACAAGCCAACACACATCCGTTTATGTCAGCACAATGATGCAGAAATGGATAAGGAGTTCATGCTAAAGCCTTGTCCAAGTTGAACAGTTTTTTGTTGCTTTCCTACAGAGGTGGTTAAACTGCAACCATGTCCTAGATACCATTTCCTATCTTTAGAGGCTTGTGAACAAAACACTTACAAGTAGTGATGACGAGATGCGTCATGAAGCACAGAATACTTCCATCTGAGTAGTTCATACTTTGGCTAAAGCTTTACGAGGCTTCATTTTCTCTACTGCGCCATCAAGTGGACAATAAGTATGAAGTTCTGACATAATGTTAACTTAAATTCGAGGCCTCAGACATCAAACACACTACGACACACGCTTCATGGACATCATTCTGGATTACTGTGCATTTGCTTAGAAGCCTCGACACTATAGGACACGTCACTACTTGCAAGTACTGACTAGTAAGAGATGATGATCATGAAGCTGTGTTCTACTATTTATAGCTCAGTAGGTGATGCCCCTGAAAATAAAGACACTCCTTTGTGAACCTTCATCAACTCATGACTACTAAATACTCGTAGTGATGGTCGATGAAGCTTCATCAAGTAGTCTTTTTTTTTTAGACTCCACTAGATGGCGGTCTCTGCACTTTTTCCCTTTGTTTTGAACCACTGTACTAATAAAACATCACCTCATTTTTAAACTGATGGCGCCACCTACCGACCTCTGATCAACATGACAATCCTAAATGAAGCTTCATCATCAGTTACTATCTAAAACATCTTAAAGTATTTTGGATCATGCATTTGTCATTGTATGCTTACTGTATATATCGCCTTTAAATGTATTGATATACATAAAGCAACTCAGTACAGTAGTACAGCTCAACCGTTTATTACTTGAAATATTTTTCAATATAAATGTGATTGAAATTCCCCCTTTTCCAGGTAAGTCAGAGACTGAACATAGTTTCTGTTTAAATAATGGTCTGAGGAAAAGAAAAAAAATGCTCAAGTAGAAATGACAAACATATGAATGACAAAATTGAACTAGTACCTTTAAAAGCTGAAGTAAAAAAGGAAGTTCATGCAGATTATTGGCCTTGTAGAAAAGGGATGTGTGGTAGAGGTACAGAGTCCAGTTATCAGGTACTTTAATCAAAAAGTAAAAGTAAAAAAACAGTCTTTCACAAAAGAAAAAAAAAGGGAATGAACCAGAGCAAGAGTGCTTAGAATACAATGGATAACAAAGACAATCTGGCAATGAAGGGGGATTTTATGCATGTGGAATTTACACAGGTGCAACACATTTCTAATCAACTTAAAGCGGGAAAAGGGAAAGAGAAGTAAAAAAAAAAAAAAAAAGGACTTTCAAAACAAAACAGGAAGTGTACAAGCCAACAAATATATCAGAATATCTCACTCACGATTGCTGAAAGGAGCTGAAAATTGGAAATGATCTGTATTTGATATATAAGAAACAGAAACTTGTATTGTTATAAACACAACTTTGTGATTTGTTTTGTGGTGTCAGTACAAAATAAAATAATTAAATAAGAAAACACACAACATAAGCAGTAGTAAAACAGAACCAAGCACCAAAGCAGCCATTCTGCTGCACCAAATATTATGAATTGAATTAAAATTGGACATAATTTAATTTTCTGCCTCTCTTTGCGCCCCAATACAAATAGGTGAAAGATTTCCTGGAAGTCTAGCTTTCTACATACATAATACATTCATTTTAATTAAATCAAATATTTAATAAAATTGACAAAATCTTGTATTTATAAGCACACGCAAATGAAAATAGTTTTACCTTTTATTTTCCATGAAAGTTCAAAGACTTAATCATTTATTAGTGTCAGAAAAATCAATATAATACTTTACAATGGTCTTAAACAAGTTTGCAAAAAAAAAGGTGTAATACTTGTATATATTAAAAAATACATTACCATTGGGACTTAAAGTTTAAAAAATTGCTCTTGCTTCTTCCAACTTGCTTCTGGCTGTGCGCGACTGTTTCACTCCACTTGAGGAAGTGCCGTGCAGCTGGATGGTGACAGGACAAAGCAGAACACACTCTGTTTCCGCATGTAATTTCATGTTACTGGGAATCTAACATTATTGTTCCCTCCTCCCAACGTTCCAATTTGGAGAGAGATCAATATTCGGCTTTGTTTATCAAAGTGACAGCGCTTGGATATTGCGTTTTGCATTTTTATGTTTTCCTTTACAAGGGGGTATTAAAAGATAATATATCTGAAGTCTGGGTTTTATGGGCAAGACAAAGGGTGGGGAAGCGTTTGTTAATGGCGTAAAACAGTTGAGAGATCGGTGCTGCTCCTGCTCGTGTGCTCGCCGTCACAAATATCCATCACACAAACATCAGCATCAGTGTTTGCTTAATGAAGACGCTCGCTCCATGAGTGTTGTTGATTACAGGCGGATTCTTTCACGCGTTCCTGGACGTGACCGCTTTTTTTCTGAAATCCTGCATCTGCTTAAAGCCACCTGTGAGCTACATATCGACACTCTCATTTTAAATCATGCATTATTTGCAAATCAACCATGAATAAATGGCGATAACAACTCTATGCATATAAATCAGAGCTTATTATCTAGCCAGGCCTGTCAGTTAGCATGTGGGAAGGGAAGGCTCGTACCCGAGGTCGTGATAAATGCGTCGTCTGATTTCCCTGTTGAGTGATGGAGCGAACCCTGTTTAGCTTCTTTAATATACTTGTATTAACATGAATAAATAACCAGTGTGTCCGGATGCTACAAATATTTGATTGTGCCTTGCTAATAGGCCGGTGTTCTGTCTGCCATGATGCCACTGCGACTCTCTTGGTGTCAGGGCCGAGGTGGAGTGACATCGATCTTTATCGTCCGCCTGGTAAATCAATTAGAAATCCTGAGGAAGAGAGGGATGAAGGAGTTTTTGCTCTGCTGTGTGTTGGAGTCCTATTTTGAAAGTAGTTTTTTGCGATCTAAAGTATAGTAGTGCAAAAAACCTCGCCATGGATTGGTTCCAACACAAATCTTGTCATGTTTACAACTAGTCATTTAGATATTCAAGCCTTTAAAGAGATATTCTGGTGCAGATATGTTTTGAATCCAATAGATGCTTTGGCCACTAAAACGTGGAAGGACACAAATTCAAGAAATGCTGTATTTGGCTTCTTGAGATGCAGTAATCTAATATAACTGAGAATAGTACCTTTTTAGGAAAGTTTTTAAATGGTTTTCAGAGCTGGCTGCTGAGTGCTGGGAGGCTGGCTGGAAGACAACCATCTATCCAGGGGAGATTGGCTACCGTGGCTACATAGGGCTGTCAAAAACATGCATTCTAAGGGATCTAGGAATGACCGGGAGGAACCTAAAGTAGGCAATGAAAGAGCTGGTGGAGGTGGCCGAGAAGGGGAGCTTTTGGCTCTGGCTAAGGAGGCAAGATAGGAGCCGGGGAAAGAACAACTAACCCCGACAACAGCGGCAGAGGGTAACACCTATCAGCTGCAGGGGGTGGCAGGGAGATGTCCCTGTCACTGTTTTACCACCAGGAAACATTCCAGGATTAAAGAAGCGAAACGTTGAGGAATGGTACTACCTGGCTGATGACCCTGCGGCTGACTCTTGGGCACCGTAGGAGGAAAGTTTTCCATCTACCTGTACTTTCACTTAGCTTTTCTGCAAGTATAGACATATATCCACAAAAATCTGCAGCTATTATTTTATCATTGCTTTTCATTTTGTAACTTTTTCTTTCATAACTTGCCCGGAGAGTGGGTCAGTAAAGCCTGGAGGAGCCCAGGTTATTCATGTGAAGTACTTAGAGACTTACCAGAAAGATAAAACCATACACTGACACAACACAAGCCTTTACTTATTTTTGCTAACACATGTATGTAGAGTATGTGGCGACAGAAGTTTCACTAATATACCTTATAAATCTATTTAATATTGTTTATTATTATTGTTTATTGTAATTTTCAAAGGTTTTCTTCCTTCAATGCCAAAATCATTATAAATGGGGATATATAAGAAATGAAACAACTTTAACTGAGGCAGAGAACGTATGTTACACAGTTGAGTGCTATTGTTTTTGATACAATATTGTCTCATCAGTTGTCTGATTCAGATTCCTCTCTATGGTACTGTCTGCCCCCTGCTCTAGTGTGTTCTCTCTCTAATCTTATGTTTTATCTGTCCTCTCTTTTTTCTCACTCCACACCGAGTCTGATTTTGATAGAGGTTTCTGCCTCTTGAAAAAGGTGTACTTTGAACAGTACAGTAAAGGTTCAAGACATTCCTAAATAGAATACTGTATTTCCTTGTCAATTTAAAACTCAGAATACTCAACAGGAAGTGTGATCCCTCCAATCTATTAGAGGTATCTAGGTATAAATAAGTCAATTAAAATGTTAAGGTCCATCATGAGTTCAATACATTCACTACAAATTAAAAAATAGGGTTTTAACTCCAACTGAAAAACCAACGTGTCAGTGAATACTATATACAGGAAACTGTACCTAAACCCCTTAAGAAGTGTATCAACCTGTTAATGTCAAGAGTTATTATTATTTGATAAATAACCACATGTATTTTCCATTGTTTTTAAGTGTTCTCAATTATGTTGACTCAGTGAAAAGGGTCAAATCGGTTTTGATCATTAGTAATTTACAGGAATAGCAATAAGCTAATTGCAAAGACCACTATGGTTGCTGCTGTTGGGGCGCGACAAGTTGAACTTGTCTTGACATACATTACGACACAGAAATAAAATAATTGTAACATAATGTGCTTTGAGCAGCGAGAGTGGACCATTAAAGGAAGCTAAGTCCAATGTCACAAGCTTGAAAGTGTTTTGAAAGTACAAGTTGAGAAACAACACGTAATTCCTCAGGTCACAAAATATATATCCTATCAAGATAAAAATGTACTGTGAACCCAAAAAAATAATCTAAAGTAGCCAATTAAAGGTGTGAATGTGAAAATGCATATATTGAATCAGCCATGTCAATGACCTGATGATTATACTGATGACCCGCAGAGTTTTTATTTATTTGTGGTTTTTCTCAACAGCCATCATTGTGAAATTAATTGATCTGTGTTTTTTATATTTTTATTTTTCTTCTTCGTCCTTTAACACTACTACAGAACTTATCTTTATAAGTTTTTCCCATCAGTTATTGCGTGTTGTAGTTGTCATGTGACCACTTATTCCTGGTCTCTGTCCTGGTCTTTTTTCTTGGGTTCTAAAACGGGTCTTGAAGCATAATGCCAAGCCCCACGAATTGGCTGCGTATTCGTTATGTCGATAGAACTGATTTTATTAAAATCGATGATTGTATTTGCACCAGCTTTGTGCATCTTACAGCTTGCGCTTGCATAAGCTTTGTGAAGACGACATTTTTTTGACCACCAGCAATACAGCAATCCATCAAAGAGCAAGATCGTAGCAAGATTCTGTGCAGATCGTATTTCCCTTAACTACACCTTGAATAAGTCATAATGGGCGCGAACAGGCCTGTAGTAAGAGGTTTTCAGACACCGTGATTCTTTCCCAATGATTAAACAATGGATGCGGAGATGCTGATCACGTAGGTAAGGAACAACATTTTGTTTGAACCGTTAAATACTTTTCACAAGAGCTATACTGCTATATATAGTTTGGTATGGAAAACCCAATACAAACTTTATTGTACTTACCCGTCATTGAATCACAAACTCCAAATAACTAAGCAGATTCGGCACATCTACATCCTCCTACTATTCCTCTGAATTGAAACCATAAAAACCTAGATCTTTTGAGTCCTCGCGACTCCTGATGTCCAAAGGAGCCACGATGTGCCAAAAACTGAGTAAGTGGTCGCTGATAGACGACGGGGACGGAGCTTATAGTATGCTGAACGGAAACTTCAAAATAGTCATCCAATGTAATTCAGTCTATTCCAAAGACATTAATTGTCAGAATGCTTATGTTCTTCAACTACAGCAAGTTATATTATTACATATTCGTGTGTATTATGCATGTACCGTTTTTTCTTTTGTTTTTTCATTCATTTCATTTCACTCTTATCTTGGTGTCGACACTCTCTGGTCTTGGTTGTGTATTGGTCTAAGTCTACTGATAAGTCTTAGTGTGTTACCCACTTTTTTTTAAAACAAAGCAGTAACTATTGCTTTTTACCAAAATTAGAAAATGTTGTCATTTTATTCCCTATGAATTCTGAGTGTTCCAGTGGTGGACTACAAGGTCAACTGTACTCTATACATTACATTGATAATAAACCAGATGTATGGTCTGAACTACACAGCAGTATTCAGTGAAGTTAGACCTCCTCTGCAGAAGTTTATGATAACAACTCCCAATAACAAACAGGGACAGCAACAAGCTAAATAGATCAGAGAATGAAAGATGTGTTTGAGTGTTAAGTGCTTGAATCTTCTCACGACACAATATGGAGAGCGACATTCCAGATTTCCCATTGACTTACAGCTCATATGGAATTCACTTTGAACAGTTTTGAAACCTTCACGCCCTGCTCCGGCATGTCATTGCAACTTCAAAAAAATAAATAAATAAAAAGCAATAGCAATCACTTTTCTTTTTTTTACCCCGACCGTCTTGATCTGTCAATCACCGGCAACGATCTGAAGTGCGCAGCGTGAAAAGAAATCAAAATGAAGTAAAGAGGTTCAAGTGTACATCAGTTATTCATCACAAACTAGTTCAACTAAAGTCACATTTCCTCCTCTTTCTTCCTCAGTGCCGGGCACAAATACTGACACATGTACTTCAAGGCATTTTCAAAGTGGGGACGATAAAAAATTCATCAGGTCAGATTAATTAGTGGCTTTTTTTCTTTAAAAAGACGTGCTCGTCTTTGCTTAAAGGATCAGTGTTGACGCTCTCGGAGTGAATGAAAAAAAAAAGGTGAACAACACAAGGCTAACTCTTTTGTTCCGAGGCCAGCCTCTTTGTTCATCAAGCCCTCCGCTAATTTGTACACCCAACCCCCACGTCTTGCACATAAAACACCGCGGCTATATTTTTCCCCCCCTTTATTGCGTATTCTTTTTTTAGTCCGCTGATTTGAAATGCTAATTAAACATATTTTTTAATGCATTCACCAGGCTCATCAAGCCGGGGTTCATATATCAAAGTGTCTAAACTTGTATTGATGCAGGAAATCAAAGCCACGTTCACTGGAGAACGCCACCGCTTCAAGCTCCTAACTGTTCCTGGACCCAATATTATATCGATGATTAGAGTGGGATTGATTTTCTGTTTTATTCAAATAAAATAAAAAAAAATACATTAATATAAACATTTTATGTCTTTACTTTTAATTGGCGTACACGCAGGTACACATGTAAGAACAAATGGGCTCCACACATTCACAAACAATAGAAAGATTCACTCTGAACTACATGAAAATAAATAATTTATTAACAACCTACTTTACATCCCCTATTTTTCTACCAATTAGACTATGAAGAACAATGAGTCGTCAGGGGATTATTAGTATTTTTCTGTCTTTTTGATTTCCACGTTTCCTTTCTTACCAATAGTGATGCAATGATCCCTGCTTTTGATTCCCCCTTTTTCTCAATGTGTGTGCGTTTGTTTGACCGTGTGTGTGTGTGATCTAGCTAATACCATTAACTCTCCCTGCCACTTTC
Source organism: Callionymus lyra (assembly GCF_982586985.1). Lineage (NCBI taxonomy): Eukaryota > Metazoa > Chordata > Actinopteri > Syngnathiformes > Callionymidae > Callionymus > Callionymus lyra. The sequence goes on along the minus strand of NC_141819.1, from coordinate 33,816,127 downwards.
CAGGTCACTAATTTTTCAGCTCTGAGTTCATTGTGCCCAGACCGCACCGCTGTCTCCGTAACGAGATTATTTCTGGGTTATTACCTTCCTCTGTGATATGGCACCTGATGGGACACATGAAACCGATATCAATCAAAAACAGTCTGCAACGAGCTGAACTGAAATATCTCATATATTTGCTGGAAGATTTCCGTTCCAAGGATCTATTTTGTCTCGTAATGTAGTCAATATTTTTTTTACATTCTCACACCATCAACATGGAAGTGCAGACGTTCTCCTGCACCCAACATTTCAAATCCCTCCATTCCTCTTGTAAGTCCGATCTTATTTTCATGGTCACGCTCATTTCCGGACTCAAAGGAGTTATTGTTATTGCCAACTTCCTTTTCAATGTATTCTACCCAAATTAATAATTATAAATATTATTATTATTGGTCCTACGAATGCATACGCATGACAGTTCGGTCTATTCCTTTCACAAGACTAGTGCATTTGAAAATAAAGCAGGATGGAAGTGTAAAAGTAAGGAAAATATTTAACTTTTTACCTTCAAAGAAATAAAATGAAAACTAAAATATGCTCTATTGGCATTAATTTGTCTATAACTCTGACATTAAGGGTGCTGAGTATTGATTATTCACAATTACAGATCAATGACTATATTATACACAAGAAACTTGTCTATTCTAGGGACGTCCTGTAATTGTAATTTTCTTTTTTTAACGTCAACTTTGTACACACACATAAAACAGTCGATCATTTGTAAGAACCACACAGGGGACCAGAATTTAAAACTTCTTCATTCTAGAATTATACAGAATATTAAATAATAGTCATATTGGATTTCCAGCGAGGGGTCTTTAAACACACTATAAAAAACACTACAATGACAAAAGTAAAATGATCATTTTCATCAGTTATTGGTAGTGATGTGCTGATGAAGCTTCATGAAGTTGTGTCAGTGTGGTTTAGAGGTCAGTAGGTGGCGCCATCAGTTTAAAAATGAGGTGATGTTTATTACTGCAGTGGTTCCAAAAAACGGAAAATAGTACATTGACCGCCATCTAGTGGACTCTCTGACAATAATGATACTGCTGATGATTAAGCTTCGTCAGACCATCATAAGTTACTGAATCTGAGCTGAATCATAATTCAGTGTCATAATTCTGAAGGCCACTAGATGGCCCTCTCTGCTTAAAAAATATGCTTGGTTTCATTGAGTTTGTAGGTCAAAGCCAAATATTATAATGCAGTTTACACCAATACAATTGTAAACAGGTTTTCAAGTTTCAAATCTAAACCCTAAATATTTTCAAGGTTTTATTATTCTCAATAGGTAATAGACTTTTACTGTTATATAAACTGTTAAAAAAGTATGAGAATGATGATCAATGTTTCATTGAATGAGTAGATCAGAGCCAAAGATGATGAAGCAGAGTGCCATCAAGCGGTCTTTCAAAATTAAGAGTGTATCATGATACCTCATTGACCCATCACTACCTGTTAGTAAATACACATCCAGTAACAACCTGACTAGCGAAAAGAGCATGATAACAGTCGACAATGCATGTAATCCATTAGTTTAGTGATACACAAACTATGTTTAGCGAATATAAATTCCTTCATCTTTCCCTCCCAATATTCCCCCCCCTCACAGTCCTGCTTTCAATTATCCCCTTTTCCGATTCCTAGACAATCCCATTTCCGAGAGTCAGGTGAGGCGTGAATGTGAGCGCACTAAGCAGAAGAGTGGCTGCTGAGCAGAAAGAGGCTGGCATTTGACTCTGCTGAATAAGCCTAAGGTGTGCTGGGTGCCAGGGTAGAGAGGTTAAGTAAAAAAGGGGGGAGCAGAAAAGGAGAAAGGGGATCACTGCATGGTGTCGGGAACAGGGGCGTTAATGAGAAAAAGTGAGGTGTGCAGTGGAAAAAAAACAATTCCTGGAGAAGAGGATGAACAGACAAGAGTTTCATCCTCGCTCATTACGCTTGGTCTAATGGAGAGGTGAAATGAGGCTTGCTGATGGCTCGGTGTGGAAGGTATCGTCCTTGTCCTGGTGAATCATTACGGCGGGGTGGAAAAAAAAACCTTATCAAAGCCATTAACAATACTCAAGTACACTTCTGTGTTCCGCTGAGTGGCGTCCAAATGTCACGGCAAAGGATAACGCAACAGTAAAAGAAAATGTCTCTCGTTTCCCCTCTAGCCGTTCCAGCCAAGAGACGAAACATTAAGATGGGTTTGTTAACTTCCGCCGGTGATATCATTCTCAAAAAAATAAGTCATGTTTGTCCATGTCGCACCTTTTTTTTTCACATATTTACTGTACGCCTCGCCCCTCATGTGTTGCTCCCGGTGTGTGTGTTTTCGCCACTTAGTGTGAGTGAGCGCGAAGTGGCGGCGAGATGGCAGCTGGCAAGGCTAATCCCTGCGCGTGAGGGACGCGGCCCAGCCCCCGGTGTCACCCCGACCTGCCAGGGCCTGACGGAGACTCTTTCAGCCGGGGCCGCTTAGTGTCACTCGCCCCCCCCATGTCACTCAGTCCTGTAATCACCCACGTGACTGACAGACAGGGACGCTACCCTTTGATGGTGGCAGGGATTTGAGAGCGCCAGGGAGCTGATCCTGTACGCCCGTGTGCACGAGGGGATGCTGGCGTGCACGTGGGGCGGGTGAGTGTCACCGGGAGGGCTCTGCCTATCCATCGGCCCAAAAAAAAAAAAAAAAAGGTGAGATTCTGATCCAGCTTAATGATGAAGATGATGCGGAAGATGACGATGATTACCTTTGGTCGCCGAAGATGAATGATGCGAGCGGATCAGCGGGACTGTCGATGTGCAGGAGAGAGAGAGAGAGAGAGAGAGAGACGGTGACACAAAGCAAGGGATTTATGTTTGTGTGTGTGTGTGCGCTCCATGACTGTGTCACGCACGCTCCCTGCATTTGAAGCTGGAAAATCTAGAAATACACATGTAATCGCGAGATTATGATAATACACATCAAGTGTCATCTTAGTTGATACTCCTGCCCCTGACAGTGAGACGTTGGTGGAGTGCAGATCCTTCTGCTGCCAGGTTGTGAGCAAAAGCCTGCCAGGCCCGGTTCACACTTACATCCACTCACAAGTGTGTCGTTGCATTACTCAAGAAGTTAGCAACTTAACTTTAGAGAGGGAGAGAGAGATGAGGGCTACTTAGAGTCCTAACAACATGAATGATCTTAAAAATACTTATTTTTGAGCAGTCAGGGATTCACTTTCTAAAAAAAAAACGTGTTACTTCCTCTTGTAAGAAGACAAGCAAGAATGACCTTGAATTTGAACATGGACAACAAAATGACTTGTTGAATATTATATAGGTTTTGTACATGACCTTTATTGAAATGTTATGCTTTCGTGATGTGATGGTTCATTAAAATAGCTGCTCAAAACATACAGTATATAGCATGATATAGCATCTTATTTAAAATAAGGACCCTGATCCATGGAGTTTCATCAGTGAACCTGCAAATAGTGAGCCTCATGACCCAGGTTGTGAGATGACTTTCTCAAATTTATCGGAAAAAAACTAGCAACACCTTAATCACAAGCCACCCTTTACGTCACGTATCGTGGTTTACCAATTCCAAGTCCACTATTAAACGTGTATGAACCTTAAAGAGGCTTTCTCACTCTAACTCTAGGAGCAACAACTCGAAGACGGTGCGGTGACATCTGCCGAACCTTTTGGAGACCATGGGCGACGTCGTGGCGACAGCGCTGCAACTACAAAGACGTCTCCGAGATGTCTCCAGCTGGTTAAAGTGCAAGCTATTTTTAGTTTCCGAGGCGCCAGGACTGAAATCATGATGTTTCCACCAGTGAGATACGACCCATACGAATTATTATTGATCTTCATTTTACTAGTTTCTAAACTAGATTTGGAGATGGGTTTATACGGTGTCAACCCTCAAAAGCATGGGTATAACTTAAGATCCAATTATAGGAAATTTCGTCTGGACTTTGTGACATCAGTATCACTTGTTGCCGAAGCAACAAGGATCGACTAGGATTCTCTGTCAAGTCCCACAACACGGCATGTCGGACATTGCACTTGCCGAGGACTGCATTCCTAGTTTATATTAAGGACCAGATTTTTATTTTGTGTACTTCCTTTCCTAGGGTATTTCCCAATAGTGGTTGCCACTGCATACTATCTCTTCGTGTTCTTCATCATCATATGCAAGAACTTTAATGGTTGTTTCATGTTTGCTTTTTCAGAACTGCTTTTATTCCACCTTTCTCCCATCATAACCCCTAACTTTGTTCTACATGTGATCATATCATAAGACTCCATCCTCTTAATATTTATCTTTAAGCTTTCCCATTTAAAAAAACTTGATAATTATTTGTAGACTTTGCCATCCGTTTGACAAAATTAACAGCTGTGTGCCATTCATGGAAAGGTTCACAAAAATGTCACAAAGGGAGGAAAAAAAAGTTCAGATTAAATTTATATATAAACATAGATTAAAAAAATATAATTAATATTAAACAGAAACTCATTGAAGATAAACAAATTATATCTGAACTTATACTAATGTAGTATTTTGCCAATGTACTTTTTTTCATGTGACTTTATAAACAGAGGAACATTTATATGAATGAAATGAATAGAACATCTTCCATGATACAAAAACAGTGCTAGCTAATGTAGAAACTACAGTACAGTGAGCAGGTACTTTAATCCAAAGGCAGGGCGAGGGTCATACACAAAAAGCAGGCAGACAATAATCCGAAATAATAAAATATCCAATTTTACACAAGAACAAACAAAACAGACCATGAGAGAGCTTAGCATACAAGGGGTAACAAAAAAGGGGTACAAGACAGCAAATAATACAGAAACAATTATAGTTAATGTGGAGTTTGGAAAAATCTCAATTCATTGTTTCAAACATTTTTTGGGGGGCAGAGCGGTATTTTGTAATCTGGAGGCTCAGTTAGAAGCCATACTAGGTAGCTTCAGAAGCCCCACCATCAACATCCAAGCATCTTTTTAGTTTCCCAATACAAACTTTTCCTGAATATTTCCGAGTTAGTAATGCTAATAGACATGGTATGAATAGAATAATATTTATTTACGCTTTCACAAGAAAATATATGCATCTTAGAGACAAAAGAATAAAAGATCCATAGTTGCTCATCACATACTATATCAATTTAATTTCCTAAGAAACACACAGTTAAAATCCGCCCAAAGTTCCTCCATCAGATGTTTTATTTTTTCACCCCGTGATTCTTCTTGAACTCTTGAGTTCCCTCTGATAGTAATCCAGTAAATTAAATGCCCCGGCTTTATCCAGTGCCCTCTCACCGTCATTCCTTTAATTTAGTCATTATAATTAACCATTAACTGGTGTCAGTTTCTGGGCCACTAACAGGCCCACTCAGTTCTGCTTGTCTGCATTATCACAGTTTGGGGGAGAAAGTAAATTATAATGAAGGGCTATATCGTCCAATTACCGATAAAAGCAGCCAAGTGCGCTCCTTGTAATTAGGTGCCAGCATCCCGCCCTCCTCCTCGCTCCCTCTTTCTCTCCCCTTTCTTGGAGTGACACGTGGGAAAGGAATATATGCTTAATAGCTATTTTTATTACTGTTAACCTCTAACTCATGTTCTTAACCCAGACACTTTCAATCACGCCAAGACAAGGGGGAGCCAAACAGTTGTTCTATGCACTGACGCCTGTTAAACAACTGACGCGACTGGAAAACATATCGTGGAGGGTTTGAAGGAAAGTAGGCGGCGGTGAATCCCTCTCTTTCGTCCGTCAAACGTCACTCAGCTCAGTTGTGTATTTCCTGACCACGGCAATTACAAAGTCAGGGTTTGTTAATTAAAGCGTAGCAACACGGAGGGAGTCCATCCTCTCACCTCGTCCCCATGATTTCCACTTCCCCTGCCGTGTCAGGTGAGACAACATGCTTTGGAAACATGTGAATTAAAGGGGGAGAAATAGAAAGAGACAAAGACAGGAAAAGCCAAATTAAAGATGTAGGGATGGTTTAAGAGGGAAGAGAAGGCACTCGGAGGAGGAATTAATTGAAAGGACTGGACACTCTTTCTTTATACATGAGTGAACAGGGGGGGGGAGTCATGTCATGGAAGTCTGTGGCCAGTTAAAAGAACTCTGTAAGTCTCAATGTTAAAGTCATGAGCTACAGATAAGAAAGGGCAGCAGATCTAGGATATAAAAGACTGGATCAGCCTATTTTTACCATGAGGTTCGCTATTTGGGTATAAACATTTGTTGTAGTTAACACTAACAAAGTGTAGATTTAAAACAATCTAATAAATCCTACATCTATTTAACAATCCTCTGCTTCTGCTTCCCAACCCACCTCTGTTACATTTACAGTTTTCCTCTGTCTGAAGAAGTGTCACAGGGAAAGAGTTGCTGTCTATGTTTTGGTGTTGTCTGTGGCCTACACTGGAAGTGCATCAGTTACCAAATATGTTTACAAAATGCCTCGTCAGTCGGGAACGCTACAATATATTTAAATATGCAGTACTCTATGTAAAAAAAAAAAAAGAAGATAAAATTCTGCAAGACTGAAAAGGTGGATATGGAAAGGGATGATTGTATATATGTTTTTTTGTTTTGCATGTTTTCGTGTATTCAATTTTTGCATACATTTTGAGATTGATGAATGATATAGTGAAGCTTGGCTTTACTTACAGTGTACTTTAAAGGTACAACAACTTAAATTTGTTATTGTAATTATACGTAATTAATAAAATTGTCTGACTGAACAGAGATCAAAAAGTGGGGTTCCTCAAGGGTCAAGACTTGGCCTGTTTTTTCTACAACATTTAGTATCAGATTAAAGCAGACAAGGCTCTAATTTTTAAACTTTCAATTGTTTGCAGATGCTCCATCAACATAAAAGAGAAAGTTCAAAAGTCAGGAATCAGTTAATGGTCTGAACCCTAACCCTAACCCTAACCCTAATGTAGCTGTTACAAATTTGGCCAATAACACCAAAACAAACTCTGTATAATATGGTCTGTATTAAAATGAATAATTTATTGAAGTCAACCAGGGATTGCAAGATTAAGTCTCATTTAGGTGACATTTAAAAAGTTTGAACATTGCAAACTCAGCAATTTAAATGTCACTTTACAATTATAACATGTATCAGACCTTTTTCTCCGACGCAACTTACAACAATTGTTACCCTTTCTCTCACACAAGGTGTCTTGCTCAGGGACACAACTCAATCTGGAGCTGGGATCAAACCGACAACCTTTTAGGCCAGAGGCCTAGGTCGCCCCCTCGTCACGTGAATGCATCATTCAGATTCTTCAATGGGTAGTTTTTTTGACCGATTCGTAAAGAGGATTTTTATTTTGACCGTATGGTGTGTAAACTTCTGTGAGGAGAAGAATCTCAACAAACAAAAACGACATTGTAAAGTTACACAAAACAATAGTAACCCAGCAGAAAGATTGTTACGAAAACACGATTGTAAGAAAAGAGACACAAAACAACATTAAACGTTATCACATGGATTCCCAACAGTCCTCGAGCTTAGTAGAGGGTTTTCATTGCACCTGCTTGTATCGACGGTGGTTGCAGGTTACTGTGTGTGTGTGTGTGTGTGTGTGTATAGGTGTGTGTGTGTTTGGCGAAGGTATTGTTTTCAGAGAGTTTGGTGGCGACAGACGATGGATTAAACGATGAATAAGTGATTTATTAGCTGCCGCTGTCACGCTGGTTAGATGGATTACTACAAGCCACCTCTGACCCCACTTACCAGCCTGGTGTCTCACCGCAGAGGTGTGTGTGCATGTGTGTGTGTGTGTGTGTGTGTGTGAGAGACAGAGAGTGCGTGCATCAGGGGGTGCACTGGCCAGCTGTAATCTTGTGACAGGATGAGACTAGTTGATCAATGGCCTAATGAACACTGTATTTCATTGGGCCAATGAAGTGAGCCGTGCTGGTCAGCCATCGCTTCACTCCTGGACCGGAGAAACAAACACACTTACGTTCTGTTGAATACCAGCAGCTCACAAACTGCTGCATCAGCACGTAGCAGGCTAAAAACCCTTTCCGTTCAATAGCGTGATGAATTCAACTTTTTACAAGATACATTGCATTTAAAGCAATCACACAATCTCACATTGTTTAGTTTAATTGGTGTTTATTTAAGTTTTAGTATTGATGATGATAGTTGTTCACTAATACAAAACCTAAGTATGCCATCTACACGTTGTTTTGGTTCATACTCATCTGACCTTTAAATATCAAATTCAGTTTGACTTGTTGTTCCCAACATATATTAAACAGAGAAAAACAGTGAAAGAACAAAGTCTGAAATGTTGATGAAATGAAACCAGTAGAAAATATGTTTAACATTATTAACATGTCTAACAATCTATAGCCATATTCATATATATAATACCTTCTGGTAACTATCCATCCAACCAACCGTCCATCGCACCAATCCCTGCATCCTTCCTTCCTTTCATCCACCCACCCATCTATCTAGATAAATATCTTATCCATCCATCTTGTATCCTTTCTTTAATCCATCCATCCATCCATCCATCCATCCATCCATCCATCCATCCATCCATCCATCCATCCATCCATCCATCCATCCATCCATCCATCCATCCATCCATCCATCCATCCATCCATCCATCCATCCCTCCATCCCTCCATCCCTCCATCCAACCACCCACCCATCTATCTACCTACATATCTTATCAATCCATCATTTTTCCTTCCTTCCATCCATCCATCCATCCATCCATCCATCCATCCATCCATCCATCCATCCATCCATCCATCCATCCATCCATCCATCCATCCATCCATCCATCCATCCATCCATCCATCCATCCATCCATCCATCCATCCATCCATCCATCCATCCATCCATCCATCCTTCCTTCCTGTCTTCATTCCTTCCATCCACCTACCCACCCATCTATCTACCTACATTTAACCATCCATCCCTTTTCCTTCCTTGCATCCATCCATTCATCTGTACTTACTTACTTCCATCCACCCAACCACCTATCTACCTAAATATCTTATCCATCCATCCATCCATCCATCCATCCATCCATCCTTCCTTCCTTCCTTCCTTCCTTCCTTCCTTCCTTCCTTCCTTCCTTCCTTCCTTCCTTCCTTCCTTCCTTCCTTCCTTCCTTCCTTCCTTCCTTCCTTCCTTCCTTCCTTCCTTCCTTCCTTCCTTCCTTCCTTCCTTCCTTCCTTCCTTCCTTCCTTCCTTCCTTCCTTCCTTCCTTCCTTCCTTCCTTCCTTCCTTCCATCCATCCATCCATCCATCCATCCATCCTTCCTTCATTCCTTCATTCCTTCATTCCTTCCATCCACCCGACCATCTATCTCTACATTTCTTATCCATCCATCCTTTTTCCTTCCTTCCATCTATCCATCCATCCATCCTTACTCTCCTTCATTCCTTCCATCCACCCACCCATCTATCCTACATACCTACCTATATACATATCTTATCCATCCATATATGTCTATTACTTTATGTCGGCAAATAAGATATTGTTATTGTTGTAGGTTATTGTAGTTCTTATGAGGTAAACCTCCCACATGATTATTCTCAAGTCATCAAAAATAATTAGCAGGAGTCCATGTCTTCTGACACACATCAATAGTAACAGAAATGAACATTCACATTTCACGTTGAATGATTAAGCGAGCCTGTTTGTTTTTATTCATTAGCTTGTTTTATGAATGCTCAAAACCAAGAGTGTGCGTGTGTCGCTGGTGCCACTCATGAATGTAATTCTCTGCATTAATTGACAAACTTGTGAACACAAATGTGTCTGGAAGGCTCTGAATTATGCAGGAACACGAGTGAAACATTATTAAAAATCATTTGAGCCCCTCATAGAGCAGCGATTAAATGTGAAATTGATACAAATGCAAGGAAATGATTACTTAGGTAATACAACTTCACAGAGTCATCTCACACTTTGATGAGCCTTTGCAATAAAATGCACAACAAAGGACGAGGGGGTGCACTTTGACAGCTACTGACTCTGTTATGGGACATGTAATAAAGAAAAGTAATATGCTTTAAACATTAAATAAGACTTTAATTGTCCCCTCCGTGAAAAACGTGTCTTTCCAACAGTATAATTGAATGCCAGCACCCCGTACCCATTGCATTGTGGGAATTAAAATAGGTAATTTTATGTGTTGCTCTATTTTTGATTGAATCTTCTCTTAAGTGGGCGAGACAGCGGAATTATCCATTTTTTAAAGGCGCCACGTCGAATGGTGAATTGAAAGGAGGCAGAGGGACTGAGGGGAGAAAGAAAGGGTGAGAGAGGAAGACGGGGGAGGGGGGAGCATGACAGAGACAAATGCCTCTGCATTGACAGCTGTCCTCCATTTTCTCACTGACAGACATACAAATGAGGACCACAAATCAAACGAATCCCTCCAAGATTAATCCGGGGCCCGGCAGGCACACGGTCGTGAATTGGCAGGACGCTGGACTGATGGGAGTGGATGGATCTTTGGACTTTGATAAACTATATCAATACCAAACACTTGAGGATCAGATGTTATGGGAATCTGTCTTTTCATCGATTATAAATAGAGTCGTTTTCAATGTTTCATCTATTTTAATCAAATATATATTGTGTGCACGGAGTCTTTGACAACATGTTCTTAATTTGTGTCTGAGTAAAAACTGACTCTGAAATGTAAAAACAGGGAGAAAAGACTAACAGGACCTAACTTCATTACAACCAGGGTTGCTCAAAGTTGATGTAGAACTAGAATCTTCTCACTGTGAGGCTTAAATACTGACCGACTCTAAGTCGGTCCATTTCCATTCTGGGTCAAATGATCTAGATTTCAAGTAGACATTTTTACAAAAAGGAGGTAAGTAATCTCCTACTAAAATGCCTCCTTATAATATAATTTTGGGGTAACAAGGTTTCTAACCCCTCCCACTAAAAATGCATTTCACCGTATTCAAACACAAAAAGTAAGTAAGTGAGTAAGTAAGCAAAGGTTATTTGTAATGCACCTTTCTACATAAGGTGGTATTTTTGTCAAAATATACACAAACTTCATTGACACTACACAGCTCTGAACAAGATACTCATAAAGATCCAGCTTTGATTGGACGTAACCAAATGAAAGATTGCTGGATTAAATTGATGAAATGTTTTGATTTGACTCAAATGTGTGATGACTATAGTAGGTTTATTTTCAGATTTTAAATACATTTCATTTTCAAATATAACATACTTTAACCCCTGATTCGCTGCTGATCTTCTCAGCTCCAACTTGATCTGCAATTCGTAAAAATATATGGAACTCAATCATTTCTAACGGTCCGGTCCAATGATGCTGCTCCGGAAATCTGAAGACCCAGAATTTCATTTGATGTTTCCTGCACAGTAGAAAAGAACACTGGACCGTACCTCAATTACAACTGGTGTGACACCGGGGGTTAAAGTGAACAATATATGGACAGTTGTCACTTTGTATCTCAAAAATGATGAATGAATCACAGTTAAGTTGAGTCACACAAATGACACCTAAATGAGACCTAAATGTAACAGTAGTCCATTAGTTTGGTGGTCTGTGATCTCTTAGGTGTTGAACACGAGAAGTGGATTTCATGCAAACATAAAAGTGGACTCACGTACCACATTTAAAGGGATTTGAATGTGTGGGATAGACTCTGCTCCCATTCAAAAATGATGACAGCCCGGAGACAGAGTTGGTGGGATTTAGAAGGGACTGTGAAAAACTTTTTTTATTTTATTTTATTAAAGTACATGTTGTTCCATGTCTTGTTGGAAAAGCAGCAGATCTTCTTGGTGGGTCGAATTTTGTCCTCACAAAAACATATGCCAGTCCTTGGTCTGGAGTTCTTCAGGAACTGACTCTGCTTGTCTAGTCCATAGTTCAATAGTACTTCCTTACCACAGCCTTTTACTGTACAACCATGTTGTCATCACATTGTAACAGTTGAGTAAATGCAGATGACCTGCCTGGTTGCTACGTTTCAAGTTCTTATTTTCCCTGGTACCAAAGCACATACTAAAGAAACCCACCTACAATTATACATGCACTACAATGTTGTGTATTTCAAACAGTATTTTTAGTGGTGCTAGAAAAAAAGTGTTGCATATTCCCACAGAAAGGTATTTCTGTTTTTGTGTCCACTAATTTTATTGTTTTCATCTGACTCTAAATCATTAGTGAGGCTCAAGAAAAGCAGAAGACCCCCTTAACATTCAACTATGTCCAATTTTGATTAAAAAACAAAATTGTTTGGTGGGGCAGCTTATGGGTTCAAGGGATGACGGCCACAGGGGGGACAGAAGACCCCATTACATTTCCAATACATCCTATTTTGATTGAATTTAGACCAAATATATTCAACAATAAGCAAGGGGGATTGACAACATTTCAGCCCCTTTTGTTTATTGTAAGGAGGCGCTAAGGGGAAAATTGACCTGCATGAAAATTAAAATGCTTCCAATTTTAATGATATATATACCATAATTAATATATTTAAAAAAAGAATGATTGCCACGAACTAAAACAGTTTTGGTATCCATAAGGCCCATAATCCATCTCCTTTTTATTCCCATCTCTATTTAGAGTTTTTTGGGTTTGGTTTAAATTCAATTTGGCCATTTTGGTAGCAAGGCTACAAACCATCGAGCAGAAGAAAACCTTGAGGTGCTTTAAATAAGGAGGAGTAAAACAGAAAAGCCACTTTTACATACAATTAGTACATTTAAACAGTGATAAAATAATAATCCAGAAATTATTCAAAAATGTGAGAGGTGTGTTCAAGCTAATGAGCACTTTTTGGGGCCACACTGATATCCTTCAATGGTATTTAGTATTAGTTTAGGGATTCACTTTTTAACTAGAGGCATTTTTTCTGTGGCCCCTATTTCACATTTTAGGTAATTTATTTTGTGGCCCGCCAGATGGTTCGCTCAAAAACCAATGTAGATTGTTGCCTATGTTGATAGAGTAGTGCAGGAGACCCCAAACCTTTACCTGTGAGGGCCACATAACATTTGTCTTGCCATGAGAGATCATGGGGGACCAAGGACAGTTTGTAACAACAAAACCAATTTTTTCTTTTATTTAGCTACTTTAAAAAATAATTAACCCCCCCAAAATGGATAATTTCTGTCAAGCACTGTATTTGAAAAAATGTTTTAAATGTAAAAAATGAGTCACTGTTTTAGTTTAGGGGGGACGGGTCAAATCTGGCCAGCAGACTGTAGTTTTGGGACCACTGTTAGTTGTGTTTAAGATAAGGAACTGACATTATAGATATAACCATTACTTACTTACTTACTTGTAGTTATCAACAATTATATAGTAAGTAAAAAGGTAATTTGTATTTAAATAGTGCTTTTCCAGACCAGGGTCACAAAGCGCTTAAACAATCAAAGTTAAAATTAAAGGTCAAGATAAAACTGAGAACAACACAGGCGTTCCAGAAAATCAAGGAAAAGTCTGACCAAATAAAATAAAATAAAATAAAATAAAATAAAATAAAATAAAATAAAATAAAATAAAATAAAATAAAATTAAGAGTCTCCTGATAGGCGACACATTGAGTCTGAAAGTATTTTCTTGAAATATTTGTGGGAGGAAGACATACACACTGAGATAATATAGACAATATTAGTCGTCCAGTTGAAGACAGTTTGGTAAAAATACATTTTCTTACATTGACTACTAAAATATTTTCGTCCCTTGTGTGAATCAATTTACTGTCTGATAGAAAACTAGATTTCATCCATAGACGATGAAACAATTGATGCTAGATTTGATGCTTTGATGAATTGAGCTAACCTTTTACAGCTGAGTGTTTCTATTCCGACGTAAACCTGCTGACTAATTATACGTTTTCGCTGCGATGATGACCACCAAACCCTCAGTACGAGGGGTTGACAGATCTTTCGATCCTCCTCCACTCTGCTCACATTCCTCACAAGGCAGCGCCAGCAGAGTAATGGTGGAAGGAAGAAATGGGGAGAATAATGGACACTAAGGGGGCCTGATGGGAATCAGATGCAACACTCCACATCAAACCCAGACGATGAAGAACAGTCACTCGTTCTCTAGTGGCTCATTATTGACTTTGTGAAGGCTGTGTGTTTTTGTAGCAAAACACTTGGATGAGAGTCATCGTTCATTACGGAGAAACACGAGATCATTCCGTGTCAGAACTGTTTGATTCAACTCATGGTATCACTTGATGTAGCGACCTGGAGTTCTTGTAGAATCAGCGTCTGGTTGGTATTAAAGTAGAAATTTTCATCCAGACGAGCATCAATTATAAAAAATCTGAAAGGAAATTCAAAAGAAGCAGTGAATGAAAATACAATGTAGGGATTTGCTCCACAAATGTTACCGAAAAAAAGAAATTGAAAGATATCAATCCCGAAATACAAAATATCCTCCTATGCCAGAATACCAAATGAAAAGATTGAAGATCACAGGAAATCCTTGAATCTTGGTGTTCCCAGCTAAATGAGTGTTATAAGCCATAAGTTAGGCACAAAGTTGAAGCTGCAACATGAATATTTTGTTCATGTCGGAGATTGATTTCGTGATTTTTGAAGACCACTTACTCATTGCATTGGTCTTGGTTTTAGGTTCTCTCTAGTCCAAACAAGGCTATATTATAAAATATATCATCAAAATCAACTTCAATATAATCCTTATGTTCACTGTAGATATTTTGTGTGTGCTACTTTTTATTCATTTTTAAAATCTCAATCTGGAAAATTCTTGGTCTTGTCTTAATCTCCACAACAGTATTTTTAGTATCTTGTTCTCGAAAATATATTGTTTTAACACCCAAATCTTTGGTCTTGTTTAAGAAGATATTTAAGAAGCAGAAGGATGTGAATTATTAACTCTACCTTGTTGCAAATAGTTTTATGACCTTGCTAAATAAGCTAAGATAATAGTTTGGATTTAAGAAAATAATGATACACCAATACATTGCAATATTGTTTTCCACAATACTGTATCTATATTAGACAGCTCTAATCAATATATGTTTCTTTTTTTGTTTGTTTCAAACAATTATTCACCGTTATTTTATAGGTTATATTTCGAAATTGCGTCCAAAATAAATTTTAATTATTATGTCCTCTCACACGAAGAAATCCTTTGCGTTTTCTTGTAAGAGTGAGGACCAGAGGATACAGTCGAATAGCAGTTTTATTTTTGACATATTTTGGATTTCAACAAATAAAAGAAGTTACGACTCTTGAAGTAGGAACCAGTTCAAAGCACGATGAGATATTGTTCCTTGACTTTGCAAGTATAAAAGTCCCACATAATTGCTGCATTTACAATCAATGTGTTTTATGAAGTTTCTGAACAACTTATTGTCCTGTCTCTGCTTTATATTCAAGATGGATAACTCTGTTGCACATTTGGCAGCTCAATGCTCCAGCAATATCCAAATATTGCTCAAGATGTTGATTTGTTGTGGCTCAATAACAGATCTCACATGTTTTGTCTTATAGAAATGGAATACGACCCGCCAGCCGCCACCACTGGCAGCAGCAGCAGCAGCAGCAGCTCCTAAAATGACAAAGCACTCCAGATTACACTTCCTCTCTGTAATGCTTGATGAATGCCGGTGCTGAACTGTAGAAAAAGCCTCATTACGAGACACTTATAGATTACCCAGGGTGTCACGCTGGGGGATAGGTGGTGGGTGTGTGTCTGCGAAGGGGAGGAGAAACAATAAGACTGGATCCCTTTGCTCTCTCTCCCGTCTTTCTCTCTCTCAAATGGATAATTCTGGTGATGCTTGTGACAGGTCGTGGTTTAGATTTTGATTTATGTTCTTCTGAAGCTAAAATCAAAGAATCCATCTAGTGCTGTTTTATGGCAGTTGGGATGATGAATGGCTCGGTGTCTGGGCCGAAGCTCGCCGCTGTGTCTTTGCCCCGGATTTTAATTGCTAAAAGTAGCCAGTCGTTGCTCAGGATTCAATGAGAAGACGCGTCGCCGAGGCCACCGTCCACACGTACACACAGGCCAGGTCAAATGTAGGCGAGCAAATACACCCACAGAATACAAAATAATCATCTACAAATTACTATAGTAGATATATAGTATTTGGTCATTTTAGTGAATCAAAGATCCATTTGAGCTTAAGGTATTTAAACCTTAGTATTAAAAATGTCATAATAATAATAGTAATAATAATACTAATAATAATAATAATAATAATGAATTTGATTTAAAAGCACCTTTTTTGGGCACTCAAGGTCACTCCACAAAGAAAACAATAAAATAACACAACACAATAAAATCAATTATACATCCACCCCCCCCCCCAAAAAAAAACCTAAAATAAAACCACGAAATACAATACAAAGACTACTGTGTAAGTTTATCTGATGTCGCCCCAAAGTAGATACTTTCAATATAATATGAGCTATCAAGAGATTAAAAAAAAAACTAAACAATCATGATGAGTAACATAGGGTGTGTAATCTCACCTAAAAATAAAAAAGGCCATCAACTTGGTTTGTTTTATCATTTTAATGTATTATGTCTTCATAAAGTCAATTGTTGTCATAAAAGACATGAGCAGCAGTTCTACTCATTTACATTCTGCTTTATTTGTGTTGCTGAAATCTTTATTTTTCATCCGACAGGGCTGAACATGGCTGTGATCTTTTGTCTAAATAGTTAGACAATACAATAAAACACCCTCTATACCACTCTATAAAAAGAGCTATAAATGATCACATTAAAAAAAAAAACAAGTTATATACAATTCACAGATGAGCAACATTGTTTTCAGACAAACAACGCAAGAACAACAATCACCAATAAAAAACTTGTGTTATTTAAGGGTCAAGGTTAACCGATGGCTCAAAAACAAATGTGTTCGAGGTATCCCTTTTGTTGTCTCTGGGTCAAGATGAACCACCTCCACCACTGCATATGTATTTATGGAAGCCAGGGAGGTCGTTCACCTTGACCCACAGACAACACGAGGGTTAAAAATAAAGCACTAATTATGACCTTAAGGAATGAATCCAGATAATGGATTAATTTGACACCTTAAATAATTCAAATAATAATGAGTCCTTTTTTTGCACCCTTTAAAATGTGTGTCCATCCCAAACTAGCAAAAAGAAAAAAGCCTGGTTTGTATCCATCCTTATATTTGTGTGTACTTATCTTTCGTCTCTTGCGCATCTTGTAAATAGCTTGTCCTCATTTCCAAAATGGCTGCGTTTGTGTAAATAAATAAATAAATAAATAAACACCGCATGTAATCTCCTTCACCCCTTCTGTTAAATCATTCATAGCGCGGCCAGAAGGATCCAACTAATGGCTCGTGTAATGGCTACAACTTTGAAGTTTCACTTCTGCATGTATATTTTATGTCAAGAAATGCTGTATTTAAGCAAAAACAGAAATGCTGATCAGAGTTTGATTCCTGATCACTTTACTAAAATTGTTGCATAAAGGGTTTATCTCCAGAAAGGCTAATGAATAACCAATAAATGCAGAAGGGAAAAAAAAAAATCTAAATTACATGGACAAATTGGTCTAGCATCCCCCTTGTGTATGTGTAAACACTTCTACATGAAATCCATTGAGGGAGAAAAAACCTTGGCCCCCACTGCAGAGCGGCCCCTCAACCCCCCCATCTCTATACGCGATACATTCCTATCAAAGAGCGGGAGAAGGAGAGAAAAGCATGATTGCTTTTCAAATGGCACCAGAATCAATGATGCAAATTAGAAAAACAAGCAGGCAATATATTCTTTCACATCCCAGGCGTGAATTCTTTTTAATAATTTGTAATAAAGCATAATTGTAGTTTGTACCACTGAATAATTGAAGCGCACAGAAATATAGAGCTCAGCAAAGAAAGGCTGTATAGACAAGCTGAGAGGAAGTCAAACCTTCCCTTGAGTCTGGATAAACAGCACCTACAATGGCGTTTCATACGTTAGCCTTTTTTTTTAATTTTACCAGCCCAAATTATCTTACATTATATAGGGGGGTTTATGGGCTAGGATATGACTCACAGACCACAAAGTTGTAAATGTTTGCATTACAAAAACAAAATAAGTCCAAACATCAGATTAAAAACTGCTTGAGACGACTGTATCCTCTCGTCCTTAGTCATCGCCAGGATCTTTATCTGTAGAGGACATAATGACTGCTGCCATCCAGCGGCCTGAAGTTTAAATTCAACACAAAAATGAACATGGTGAATATTTTGGGGGACTCTTGAGTTGAATGAAGCTGCATTATTTTCAGAAACCCAGTGTTTAAGCTGACTTGATATCACTATTCACTGCACTTTAAAGAAAAGAAGAACAAGCTAAAACATTATATTTAGTTTCCAATATTTTCTGACGCTTTTATTTAAAGTTGCTTCTCAAAAGATAACTGTTGTCATGTGACCACCATTCTAGTTTTACAGTAGTGTCAGAAACAGTGTTTAATACTGAGATATTATTTGAGATGCTACAATGATAAAAGCAGCAACTGACACAACAAGAGACCATATCTTGTTTTGTAAAAAAAAACAAAACAGTGAAATTTCAAACACAGAATTGTTGAAATTGCAGTTAAATTATTCTGACAGATATACTTTTTTAAATAAAAAACAACAACAAATAAAATGTGCTTCTATTCTGTTTGTTTGATCATGAATTATGCGTTTGATTAAGGTGATGTCTGAGTATATCAAAAAGGTTTTTCAAAGCTTGACCAAAAATGGACGAACAATTATGCATCAAGGAACAAAGAAGACGCAGGAGAGGACGACTAATACAAAATGAAATTTACAACTGACATAGTTCAGTTCACAAAAAACATCTACTGATAAAAGTCTACAAGATGGTTGTGAGTCTTATCTCATGGTCCGAGTCAAATTGCAATAAATCTGGATGAACCAAAAAAGGATTCCAGAAACTAGCACACAGACACACGAACAACTAAAACAAAAGAAAAAAGCGAAGGTAAATAAAACTCAGGCTCAAACCTGAATCAAAACCAGGCAGAACTGTAAAACGATCCGACGCCGGTCTATGGAAAATCCAGTGTTTATGAAGAATTGGACGATAAGCAGTTTGCCAGCAGGGTGCATCATTAGTAGACCTACCGTCTGGAACTGCACCCGACAACTACTGACAACAAAAGGGGAAACAATGCACAAGACAGGAAAATACAAAAGTTAACAAAATAAATTGTCACTAGAAGGAATCGTCATAGAATAATCAGATTTACACTCTATACACTACAATCGTACTTGTGTACTCCACTTTGCACATTCAGAAAAAAGCACAAGTTTGTTCCTGTCCGTTAAACTTTGAAATCCACTGTTTGTCTGTGTGTGTGTGTGTGTGTGTCTGCGAGTGTGAAGGCATTAGAGGAGAGGGAGCCTCAGGTGAAAAACAGATCTGCCTGTAATTTATAACCATGACATGGGAGCCAAGTTTCTCTAAATGAGGCATTCAGATAGCAAAACCAGTCATTTATCCTGATGATTAATACAAATGATATTCCTAATCATAAATATTGCTGCCTAACACAGTGGAGGCTGAACTACAGTGGTAGAGACAATTCCAATGGAGCTGAGTGTGTGTGTCACCACAGGAGGCTGTGGCATGTTGTCTTTGAGAAAAACCCAACTGAGATGGAGATACGTGAGTAATGACGGCCATTTGTCGTCATCAGATGACATCTAGTGGACAATTAACTCCCACCAACATGTTGCGTGTACTGTGAATAAAATTAATAAAATTCAAAAAAATGTATTCACCATTTTTATGAAAGAAAATGATAAAAAAACAAAACAAAAAAAACCCCTTCAATTATAATGTTACCATTATGTGGAATTTTCTCATAGCATTAGGTGTTCAGAATTGTATTGTGATGCATAGATATTTCTTAAGGACTATTTTATACAAGCCACTCAGTTAGTGATTTTGAATTTGAAAGTAATATCAGTAGAAATCAATTTAGAAGTGAACTGTTTTTTTTTTTAGTTAATTGACCTCTTGGCTTAAGAAAAGTTTTGTTTTATTTGTGACCAACTATTATTTTGGATGCAACTTTGTCATCGTAAGAAATGTGTGCTCAATTATGTGAAATGCCTTATTTTGGAGCTAAAAGGTTTCAATTATCTGTTTGTTTATTTTGTTTTTTTATTCAAAGTGCATGGTATAGTCCAGTGCAACCTTATGTATCAATGTTATTGTGCTTACTGTCATCGATCTGATTTTATTTGGGAAATGCTCAAATATATGTCGTAATGTCTTACAAAGTACAATTATCGATGCACCGCAATTTTTCGTAGTATTACTTTTCAAGGTTCTGTAGTATTACCTCCGGGATTCTCCATTACTCAGCAAGGCTCCACTCTACTATTACTACTATGTATGAAAATAGATCTATTAAAATATATTGTGCCTCATATTCTTTATCACTTAGTCTTACTTCTTTCTCAAAAACGATCTAAAATGTTCACTTCACTTCTAACTTCTTCAGCCTCATTGTACTCAGCCGTTCTTACTTTGTAAGTGTTGACCCACAGTAAATGTTCTTTCTAAGGATGCCTAGATCGAGTTACAGGGTTCATCTCATTTTCAGAAAAGGAGATAAAGGAATTTTGTAAAATCAACTGAACTTTTCTGACAAAATATGACTATGCTTGTAATCATTTAAATAGACTGATTTTTTAATGCAGGTAATGAGCAACTTATTCGAGATCGGACTGTGTAAAGAGCTTGGTTTTTTGTGAGAGACTCAAAGTAGATCCACTGCTCCTCCACACGGAGAGACGACAGTTGAGGTGTCCATGCATGTCCAACTTCGTTCTCTGCAAAGTGGTGTTCAATGACTGAAAGATTTTTGAGGCTAGAAAAAAAGGACTGCTTGCTCTATACCTGTTGATTTTAATACATTTATTTCTTCAAATGTGTTAGTGATGAATAACTTTGCAGTTTTGTTTTTACCCAAATCACGGCGCAAGTCCACTGATAAAATGTATGCCTTCCTGTCATTTTGGAGAAAGTAAACAAGTGCTGTGACCGAACACGACATTCCTAAGTAGGTTAAAGTGGAGTCCCGCACGGCCATCGATCATAACTGAATCCAGCATATTCTTTGCCCCCGCTAGCTGGAGAGGGGAAAGTTTCCCCCTGTAGCCAAGATGACATTTAATTTTTCATATCTCCTTCGTAGTCCTGAAATGAATTTTGGCAGACCTGATGCAATTTAACAGCTTGGCAGTTTAAAATTGGGCAATGAATCACCAGGATTCAATGGGAACCCGGCTGCATAATATTTTTTTTTCCCTGTGTCAGGGGTGGAGGGGTGAAGTCCTTGTTGGACACTGGTCCTTAGATGTCACTTTACCTTTATCCACCTCCACTGCACATACTTTCACTGAGCATTTCTCACCTCATTTTATTTCCTTTCAATTATCCCAATTTACACACAAAATAATACAAAAAAAGCAATACATATACAGTATATTTCAAGTGTTATGTTGGCTTAAAAAAAAAATCTGGTGCATATCAAAATGTTTTGATGGAATGTACAATATGATAACATTGGGATGGAAACGTCATGAAGCAGTTATTACAGATTCAATTGGGAGATCAGGAGAAACATATAAAAGCTTGTGTGGACTGAGCTCATCACCTTTGAAAGACGTGATGTCGGTTTAAGTAACATTTTGTCAAACTACGTATTTTAGACCAGGCATGTGCAGAGGTCACATGAAACGACGTCTTTTAAAAATCTTTCTTATGAGTAAACAAAACTGGACGATAGGAGGGCACATTATATCACACATGAAACATTTATATTTATAAAAAGACACATTTCAATCCAACGGTAGGTGTCCAGGCTACATGTCACGACACTGCCGATTGGCCACGAAAGTTTTTATAATTTACCAGTAAAGTACATTTTCCTTTAAGAAACAAAACTGCTACATATTCAGTAAACCCAGTTAGTGACTCAGAAGTTTGTATTGCACGGTACAGTTACAATTTAATTGTTTATTAGTAAAGTATATTTAAGCCGATAACCCGAATATTCCCATGTTGGCCGAGCATTCAGTAGGGGTTACAGCCACGTGTGTCGTCAGACCAGAAAAAGACGAAAATGAAAATTATCTAAATGACGAAGTGCATATTATTTTTTGCATAAATGATTCGTGTTTTTTCAAAGTGCCATTAATCTTCATAAAAAAGTGGAAAACATTTTGGCGTGTGATATCATCACGTAAGAAGTACCTGGACCGAAATAGTAGGACAGACCGAGACTTTTTTTGCACCATTTGTTACCAAAACTGTATTAAATAGTGACATCTAAAATAGAAGTTGTTTTTGTGAGCAGGAATGACCACATACAAAAACAACCTAAGCATACGTACATATGAAACCCATTGCTTAAGCTGTGGTAAAGAAAACAACAACAGATATGCAAGAAATGGAATTATATTATCCTTTATTAAATGTAATTCATGTCTGTTTTTAAAGGTTTACCACCGCTAAAGCATCACATGTTTGGTCATTAAAAAAAAACAACATTCAAACTGCAGAAGGAAGACACAACATTTGCTTGCAAAGCAATAATAGGCACCAGACTCATCTCACCATTTGCCTCTTGGTCCATCTCCGTGCCCTCTGAACCCCCGACAAAGATTGCAACACGCAATCACACTCCATAACATGCACACGAGTGTCTCGCTTCAGCACATAAAAGGCTCTGTGTGCTTTTAAAAGGTGAAGAGGTCCACAGGGCTCACACCATATCTGATTTTTGACAAAGAGCACGATGGCCAAAAATCAATAAACCAACCGTGATGGGCCGTTGGGTCCCACATGTTTTCCTGGAGAGCAGGGTCTGTGTAGCTGAGCTTCACCCATAATCTTCTCCCATATCTTGTGCCTCCATCACCCCATCACTTTCTACCCTTTTCACACAGTCACTGCCTCCCCTCTCGCCTGTTATCCATCCTCCCGCATCGTCACTCCACCAACCCAACCGGTCCCGATGAACCCAAACAACCAAAGAATGGACTGACAACACTTTTGACACCGGCCGTTTATTAGCCCCATCGAGCAACATTTAGAGCCGAGAAGCAGCCAGTGAGAGCGGAAGAATAATAGATAGGGGGGAGCTAGTGTGTGTGTGTGTGTGTGTGTGTGTGTGTGTTTGTGTGTGTCGCACCACTCAGCTGGTTGGTTGAGCAGTGTGGAGTCACTTGAATCACCACTCTGGGGTCTGTGCAGTAAGTTTTGTGTCCATCCAGTGGTCCGCTGCAGCCATTTGTCAGGGCCAGCGTCAGGAAAATTAGTTTAATCTTGTGGAAAAGGCTCATGATGAATTGCTTTATTTATATGCTAAAGAATTGTGTACCGTTAACATACAACAAGCTCTTTTTTTTTACTTGCATTTTAAGTGCATGTACCTTATGACTGTGAGACCAAATATGTTGTAGATGGATAGATACAAACTTTACTGATCCCTCTGGAGGTCTCCTTCGGGAAATTGTTTGTATTCATGCCCAGAAAGTTGATGTGTTGGGTTCCAATTAAATGTGAATATGTATTTGATAAGCATAATAACGAATAAATTAATAAATTATATTAGGATTAACATGTTTGATGACCTCATTTGACCGCCAAGATAGAGGTATTGAGATAAAGTTATACTGGATGAACAATGGCACTTCAAAGTAAACCTTAATCATTAATTTACCATAAAAGTCTATGGAAAGAAGCAAAAAAATACGTCTTTAAAACAGCAAAGGGAATTGAATGGTATAAAATCAGGATGAATTTACTTTTTTTTTTCTCAGGAGTGAGATTTTATGACTCTCACTTTCAGGAGTACTTTTCAGTCCTACTGATCTGTGACACTGCAAATAACTGAATAAGCTGGTGAAGACGCTCTTATATTTAGAAAATGCATAGCTCTGTTGGTTCTGTTGACAATGTACTTTTAGCCGTTAATTTAAACACTTTAATAATTTTAGCTTTTGATTTTAAGATCTTAAATTGATTCTAAATTGGTCTTTTTGTTATTTTTGGTTGGTACTAGAATTAGGTCTAACATAAGAAACATGATAGCATTTAGACCTGCTAATATAACTTTTATTTTTATATAGCTAAAGCTGCACTCTTGTGACTGGTTAGAATAACTTTTTCATGCTCTCTGTACTTTACAATCCATGATTTTGGTCTCGTTCTTGTCTTTATCCGGACATTCTATTGACTTGGCTTAAGTTTTTACCTCGACAGTCTATGGTCTTGATCCTGTCTTGGTCTCAAAACAGTTTTTTTTTGTTTTGTTTCAATGGTCTTGGTCTTTGGGCAATGACTGTGGGCATAAACCATAAAATAACATTTTCTTTAATGATAAAAAAAAGTCAATTCCAAGATGATGCTAAAGAATTGGTCATTCATTTGTCTGTCTTGATCTATTCTTGGTGTAAAAAAGGCAGTCTTTACTATTTGCACCTTTAAGTATTTATCTGTATGAATACGCGTTCTAACAACGAATGTATTGATATGTTTTGATGTTACATAATTGTATGTTTGTGATGTACCAGTAGTTTGTACTCGTTTCACTTCTGGCAAAAAGCATTATGACACAATATAGACTAGTTTTGTTGTGAGTCCTCATTTCTGCGGACATGAAGATGTGAAATGTTCAGGCAGCTAATAAATATGCATCGACCGTCCTCGGCAGAAAACACTGAGTTCATCTTTAACATTTATCGGTTCATTTTGCACGGCCTGAGAGGTTCCACTCCCCTCCCCGCCGCCATGCTCGTCTTCAGACATGTATTAGTCATTATCAAACATATTAATGGCTTTTATGAGTTTGCGTTCGCCTCTTTGGAATCGGTGAATTATTCAGCTAAATAGAAAGACGGTGAATGAGCGGGCGGGCTCAGGTAGGACTCGTACCTGGGATGGCAGTTGACATATGAGGCGTTTGGTCTGAATTATTTATTTGAATGTCTTCAAGTCTACAAGTGCCACATTGCGGGCCGCGAACACAGAAACGTCACCTTTATTTCAAGCGGCGTTAATTACGCTTGCACAAGCTGTTAAGCTGTCGTCTGACGATTAACAAAGTCAAGATCCCGGCACTTACTTCACTCCTGCTCGCTAATGGAGAAGGTGGAGTTGTGTATGTGTACAAAAAAAAATTAAATATACACTTCATGACAGCTATTGTAAGCACCAGCAGTGGGTCTATAAAAGTACAAGAGTCGTGTTTCTTATTATTTTATTCTGTCCCAGCAGCCAATAGACAATATGAATAAACTTAATTTGTGAAACGTCTCCCCTAATTAAGTTGAAGAGGGAGCTGGAGCGAGAGGGGCGCGCACGTCGACAGGCATGGCATTAAAAGTTAAATCAACAGCTTCTTAGTGCTGCGATTCACACAAAGCGAAGTAGAAACGCTCGCAGCAATTTGAACATCAGCCGTCAACCTCGGTGGCAGACAACACATTTTGATGTTGGTCCATGTGATTCATTTTGTGTTCCATTTCGTGTGTGATGGCTGTATGGCTGACAGGGTGAGTCGTCGCCTTATATAAGCATGAAGCAAACACTATAAAGACAGTGGCAGGCGTATACTAAACATATTGTTGGGTCTGTAGTTTATTGTTTACATCTATTAGTGGGTATTTCTGTCACCATTTTTACATTTGAGAGGGACGAGAGGAGCTGTTTGATTATGATATATATATATATATATTTATATATATATATGCACACATACAATGCTTAGCATAAATTAGTACACGCCACTTTGAAAAGAACCATTTTTACAACATCTTAATGCACACAAAATAATTTCCAAATGTTGACCAGATTGAAACTTATAACATGAAAGTAAGGTTAATAATATAACTTGTTGAACAACATGTTTAGTTTAAATCAAATCAGGGTGATACAAAAATGACGATGACCCACAACAAAATCTACTAAATCTAGTATGGCCTCCATGACTTTCATTGACAGCAAGTCTTCTAGGCATGGAATGAACAAGTTGAAAACATTTTGCTAAGTCCATCTTTTTCTTCAAGAACGATCTCTGTTAGAGAGGATGCTTGATGGACATTGATCCTCAACTTGTCTCTTCAGACCTTCGCAGTATAAAGAAATAGTCTTAGTCTTGTCATCATTTTGGAAATTGTTTTTGTGTGCATTGAGATATTGTTTAAAATGGTACTTTTCGAAAGGGATGTACTCGTTTACGCTGAGCACTATATACATATATACTGTATATATTTGTGTTATCTGAGAATTAAGTACTTTTTTCCTCATTCTATTGTAATTGTAATTAACAATTAACAAAAAAGTATATATTTAATTGTTAACGGAAATAATGAAATAAATTGGAAGTAATACTATCAAAAAATAGGGAGCATTTCAAATGTTTGTTAGAATAGTTGAATTGTTAAAATTGAAACTGAACGATGGTTAGTCCTTGATCAACAGCCTGTATGGTATTTGAACAGATTATTGTTTGGTTTGTTTCTCAATGTTTACTTCCTGGAAGCTTCTTAATGTAGTCTCTGAATTTCAGATGGTATGGAAATGAATGCAACCACCATCTTGTAGCTAGCTGCAAGGGCTAAGTGAAGACGTGGTTTAGTGAAGAGCACCATTGTAAGAACCGTAAGGGAGCAGACAAAACAAATCATAATTAACAATAGCAAAGACTGTTCTTAACTATGTGGGGCTAAACGGTGTATCAGTGCTTAGGATCATGTTTATCATTTGGTGCGTTCAAGTACTAACCAAAATATTGGCGCTAGCTTGTGAGAACTGTGCAGCCATTGCCCCGAAAAGTTCTCGTCTTATGCTTCTCAGAGAGAAATGAAGTTGAATGAACATGCAGGCCAACTTTCTAACTTTTACAATCAATATTAAACTTCAATAGTTCCAATGTATATACTGTAAAAGCAAGACAATTAAAGACAAAAGGAGATTCTTTGGCCAAAATTAATACATAGCTTTAAAATGTAAATATGTATTTTTTGTTTTAAGTGTGGGTCTATCCAATTGCACGACAGAGAAAACCCAGCATTTTAGGATAATTTAAATCAGCTTCAGACTGAGTCCCTGTAGATGTTTAATGAAAGCAGACTTGTTTTGTACATATGACATTGATGACCAATGTTTATGTTGGTGAAGCCAACCTCTTTGTACGAAACTAAAACATATTATAAAAGTATCATTTTGGGCCTTCATTTGTTAAGCCCTGCAAATTGTCACCGAGTCTCATTGCTGTTTTCAAACAAAGGTTGAACAGAAATATGCGAAATATGCGTTGCTTTTTGGTCTTTACTCCCAACATTCCCTTGGAGCCTGGTGGGAGTCAGAACAATGAATGGATACCCATGGAAGGTATGATAATGGACGACATTTTGACATTAGCCAGACCATTGGTTGATCATTTGGATGACGACCCACTACATACACACTGTTTTGTCTGGTTGGACAGGAAATGTTAGTGCAGATGTATATAAGACAATTAATAAAACATTAAACGTAATAATTTACCATATAATAATCAATAGTTCAACAAGTCAGATAACAACCAAACTCACAAACAAGCACATCACAAAGGAAGAAAAACAAAAACTTGGAAGACAGTCTTAGAGATAAATCAAAAAAAAAATCCTACTCGAACTCCTGAGTTCTGCAACAGTCCAAGAAAATCCACCTGATTGATTGTGGCTCTGCAGGGACCCCATTGAAAACATCCATGACAGAGACAAAACCAGAAGTAAAGCAGGAAGAGCAATTAAGTGTTGGGATGAATTGTCAACAACCTCAGAAGTCGTTGGTCAAATAACCGATTTAGATTCATAATTTGGGGAGTTTTCACCTACATATGTTCTCGTCATTTTGTGTTGCATAGAAACTAAACAAGGGGTGACTTAAACACACCAACCTAATGAAAGAACAGATGAAAAAACAGAACAATAAAATTATAAAATAATGATACAATATCGTAACAGCTAGTAAAACCGTATTTTCCATGCTGCGGATTCTTCTTGTTTCTCAGTACTGTGTGTGTGTGTGTGTACTAAAGTGTGTTGTGCGCCACAGCAACCATCATTGTGCGAGCTGATGTTCGGAAACGACACGTTTCCTCTCGACTCAGTAACATTCCGCCGGGCCGCCAATCAGGGATCTGATGCCGGGATGAGTTGTCGCGACGCAGTGAGACGTCAAGCAGCCAGCTCAGTTTTTTCACCTCGTCTCCCCTCTGTGCTGCCACTTTGTAAAATCACATTACCCTAATGAGAATGAGAGTGGAAAGGCAGTGACAGAGCAGGGATATGGATGAGTCGTGTGTCATAAGTGCTTACATTTCAAGGCTGCTACTCTTCTTTTTGAACTCAATAGATTTGGCCCGAGGTTGTGCTGACGAGACGTCAGTAGCCCGAGAGCTTTTTGGTTGATTTCACACTGTGAGGGGGTCACGAGTCTTGTTGTTTTATTTTGTTTGCTCGTTGTTTTTGGCACTGCTAAAATACGGTATTGCTTGGACACTTTCCAAACTTATAATCATCCACCTTTCCGTGAAAACCATCAATAATATTTTACATAAAATGATGAATAAATGATTCTATGGGGCTATTATTGTCAGCTTCAGCTTCAGGCTATACTAGTAAAGTTCAATTCAGCTTCTACAACTCAGCTGTTTCAAATGTAGTAGTCGTCCTCTCCAAGATACCGATGAGGTTTTGAAGTTATTACTTCATAAAGTTCTCCCCTGTCTGAAATCTCAGCGAACCAAAGGTTACAAGAGTGGAGTCCAATATGAAGTTATAACAAACACATACTGATGAGACCAATAGAAGTCCAAGATACATTTAAAAGACACTAAAATCCACTCAGTAGTAGCTCTTAAAAACTTCTCCGTAACTGTATATTTATATGAGGTTATTATTGTTTATTACTGTCAGAAGTGCGTGAAAGGATCTTTAATTTAACTGTACGGTGACTTGTAATTGTGTAACTAGATCTAAGAATGTGTATTTTTGAATAAATATGCACACATTTCAAAACACAGACAAGTCAAACAACATAGTTTAGGTCTGAAACTTGCACTTTGCATCATTATTCTGCATATAATATTAATTATACTCTAGATTTACATACGAATCGTAATCATGGCAGCACTCTCGAAAAAGTCACTTGAGTAAAGAGGGACAATTTTCTGTCTCTTGAAAGGACATATTTACGACATATTTTGTGATGCTTGTTTGGTTTGTGTTTGGAGGTTTGTTCATATAAATTGCGCATTTGCAAATTAAGTAAATGTAGATATTTGAGACACAATAATAACCCCATATAAATCCATGTGGCATTGAATGTTTTTCGTCCTTAAAAAAAATCTGTTGACGTTGACTTAAGGTTAAAGGTAACATAGAGAACAGCATTTTAAAGGTAGAGCTGAGTTGTGTGTCTTTTAATGTCCTACAGAAGTTGTACAGTAGTTGTGTCAAGAGGTTTGCTAGAGAGGTCAGTGGACATGAAGGTCATGATCAAGGCCCTTGTTGGGACAACTGAATTCGTATCACCTCTTAAGACGCTGATCCAGAGTGACTGAACCATTTCTTTTAACACCTTCACTTGGCGATCGGGGAAAAGTAGAAGTTAATATTTTCTGTGAAAATATTGATAAAATAAATCATTTATGATCCCTTTTGTCTCACTTCCTGGTTTTATTGTGAAGTCCTGATCCTTGTCTTGTTAACTTCTTCTCATGCTCCTGATCTGATCGCCCTGATTCGTGTCACCTGTGTCTTCGTCTCACCTGATCCCTGTTCCCCCTTGATTTTTGTGTTTAAAATAAATAAAATAATGCAATTTTTTCAATTTACAATAAACATGCAAAAATTCACAGCGTCTGTTCAGTTTTGTATTGCAATTAAACCTTTGGGCACTTGATGGCAGCAGTCATTATGTCCTCCACCATTAAAGAAACAGTAAAATCCTAAAAGATCCCAGTGATGACTGAGGGCGAGAAGATACAGTCGACTCCACCAGCTATTATAGCTGATGTTTGGACATATTTCGGAAATGAAAGCAGTTACAGCTTCATCAAGAGTCATGTGGTCTGTAAAATTCGACAACACCAGAGTCAAGTACTTGACAATATTAGAAATATATTGTTGTTGCTTCATTATATCAATATATCATTTTGTTACCCCTGTATCGTTATGTATTGTATCGTCATATTGCTAATGAACACCCCTTATTTTTATTTACTCTGTCAATTCATGAAAACAAATAATGCTGTCAAATATATTTAGCATGTTCATAAAGAAAATGTATATTTTTTTGGGCTGATTCAGTAGTGCATGACTGACAGATTTTTCACTAAAGTTGACCCTTGTGTTATCGCAAAAAAATGTGTTTGTGGTATCCCTTGTGTTTTCTCTGGGTCAAGATGACCCAGTTGACAACAAACAAATGTGTTTGTGGTAACCCTTGTGTTGTCTATGGGTCAAAATGACCCGATTGACAAAAAATAAATATGTTTGTGGTATCCCTTGTGTTGGTTCTGGGTCAAGATGACCCAGTTGACAACAAACAAATGTTTTTGTGGTAACCCTTGTTTTGTCTATGGGTCAAAATGACCCGATTGACAAAAAATAAATATGTTTGTGTTATCTCATATGTTTCCCATGGGTCAAGATGACCAGGTTGACAAAAAACAAATGTGTTTGTCGTATCCTTTGTGTTGTCTCTGGGTCAAGATGACCCGATTAACAAAAAAAAAAGTGTTTTTCGTATTGGTTGTGTTGCCCCTGGTTCAAAATGACCTGGTTGACGAAAAACAAATGTAATTGTGGTATTTCTTGTGTTGTCTCTTGTTCAAGGTGAATGACCTCCCAGGCTTCCATAAATACATATGCAGTGTTGGAGGTTTACCCAGAGACAACAAAAGAGATACCACAAACACATTTGATTTGACTTGATCTTGACCCTAAGGTAACACAAGGGTTAATGGGTAGTTAGTATTAAGTATTTAGGTTGAATTTCGCAAGGTTAAAGGAACATGACAAACTTGAAGAGGGTGAAATCAACTTTACGAATATGACCTGAAACTAAAGTGCATTTGAAGCTGATCCAACTTGCCATTCAGCATTGAGTTCCGTTCTCTGGATGAGCATGTCCGAGGAAAACTCTGCTTAGCCTATTAGCCCCCCCACCCACCCCTTTTACCTTTAAGCTTTAATCATCACGCGGAGACAAAGCGAGACAACCAAGTGGACACACAATTCTCTCTAATCAAGTCAATTATTCATCAATAAGCTATTTATTTTTACCTTTAGTGTCAGTCATAGTGGTAGAAATGTGCATATATTCATGTTTAATTCATTCATATGCATGCACTGGGGCCCGGTAAACACGCTAGTACTTCTAAGTAATGTATTATGTTTATAAGGAAAGAGAAAATATATTATTTATCAGTGTTGTGGATGGAGGGGAGCCCATCATTGGACATTACCGCGTCACATTACCGTCAAACGCAGAGGGACTTAAAGGGGCCAGCGAGCGTCATTAAAGGTGGCGGAAGGCAAACCGTCAGACGATGAGATGAGAATGGACTGGCTGCAGAAGTAGAAACATTCAAACTAGCGCCCAGGGCAGCCAGGGTTGGGGGGAGGAAGGGTGAGGCAAGACTGAAAAGAGGCTGATCTTTCCTTCAGCAGACATGTCGTCACAGATTTGAGCACTCGAACGTTTTAGCTCAAAGAAAAAGTGTCTTATTGTGATCGAGGTGACTTTATTTTTTCACTGCTGTGTCATGAAAATAATCCACTTTATTTAAGATGAAATACATTTCTAACAATCCGAATATGTATTTAAAAGAGGTGGGACAATTTATCTTAGAATTAAATCAAATAGGTTTGATTGTATCACAAGCTTAGCGTCTAGGAATATCAATTCAGTTAAAAATGAATAGGGTATAAAATCAAATGCATAACTTTCATAATAAAGTGAATTACAATTTGGTTAAGAAAAATACATTTGTCTCAATGTGTTAGGCATTGATTTGTTGTAAGACATTGAGAATTTATCTTGTTAAAAAACAAAAACAATGTTGGATGTCTCATTCATTATTATTTTTTTTAAATATGTTGTAAATTATAGGGGTGTTATAAAAGATATATCGATTTATCTGGATTTTGTTTTGCACCAGTGTTTCCCAACCTTTTAAGGGTCAATATATACATTATATGTTACGCACAAAAAAATTCAGACAAAAGTACCCTTCACACCATTGCAGTTACACTATTCTGACACTGGGGGAACCAGAAACAAGCTTTTGAAACTTATGTATTGTTGCTTTAATTATGCAATCGACTGCTATTTTAATGTTGCAGTAAAGATGTATGATGGTGTGTTGTTGTCAGATGGACAACCAATAATTGGACTAGAATCAATCGAGAATCAACTATTGTTTTAAATCTTGTGTTATCTCAGGGTCGTTCATCTTGACCCAAAAGCAACACAAGGGATACCACAAACACATTTGTTGTCCGACCTTCGGGTCACATTGACCCAGAGATGACACTAGGGTTAATAATCGATCACAGATAATGAAATGCAGACGTCAATAATCATATTTACTCTATTTTAAACTATTTTAAAATCCAAAATATAATCCCTGTCATTACATTTGAGACATTTTAGTAATAATGACAAGGAAATGATGTATTTTAAGTTTGCGACCTTTGTGACGCACAGTTGATCTACGTGTCTGTGTCAACAGTTGCTGCGCCTTTAACTACGCGATCTGGTATTCATGAGGTAGAAGGAGGATACTCACCGTGGCCTTTTGCTAAAATGCCACAAAGACGTTCGCCTATATATCTGCCCGATGACAAGAGCAGACTACGCGTTCCAATAAAATAATGAAAGTCAGAAATCCATTATAAAGGCAAATGTTACCTTTGCATGAGAAGAAGGATCTGAAGTGTGAATTATGGCGTGCGGGGGAAGCGGAGAACATCGGTGCGGAGAGTAAAACGCCTTGTTCAAGTCAAGGACTTCGCAGATGTAGAGAATCACACTGTCAGGTCGACACACAGGTACACGAGACTCACACACTTGTGGTTATACATTAATATTTGTTTATATTGTTGGTCGAGATAGTCACACAAAAAAACAAAGACAAAACACAAACTACGACAAGATGCTTTTGTGGAATTTGTGTGTGTCTGTGTTTTTAATTCTATTTTGTGATTTTGTGTGCATTTTTGTTTATCGGTTGCAATGTGTGTGTGTGTTCTCTACTTACTGTGTTGTAGGCTGGTTTTGGTAATTTTATTTTTTTTATTTTTCCAGGCTGTGTGAGTCTCTTTTGTTTATTTGTTTTGATAGTGCATTTTTGTTTGTTGGGGTGGTGAGTGTGTGGTATGTGTGTGAGTTTTCCCATTGCAGTGTTGTGGTGGCATTTTTGTATGTAAGTAAGTAAGTAAGTCATTTTTATTTATATAGCGCTTTTCCAGACCAGGGTCACAAAGCGCTTAAACAATCAAAACAATCAAAACAATATTCAATAAAGTATATACTTTAAAGGGAAAGATAAAAATGATAACACAACAGGAGTTCCAGAAAATCAAGTATGAGTGAGTGTACCGTTTTTTGTGTTGGTGTGGTGTATGTGTGTTTTTTGGGTTGTGTGTATTGCTTTTTGGTGCGTGTTTAGCTTGTGATTATGTGTGACTGTGTGTTTTGGTTTGTTTGAGGGTGTGGTGTGTTTTCCCGTTTGCCTGTTGTGCCAGCTTAAAATATATAGTATTTTTGTAGTTCTTTAGTATCATAAAAAAAATCACATAAATTAAATAATTCAATATAACAATTTATTTTATGGCATATACTTGTTTGCATTCGATGTATTTTATTTTAAAGTCTACGATATATGAAATATCCAATGATGTTTTTTTTTTTTATCTCTAAATGTTTTTTTTTAAAGTTTTTATATCATATTAAAGTCATTATTTTTCTTGTACTTTCTATATCAGTCACGTTTTATAGTGTAATTACCCGCGTCTCACTTTGTTTAATCCATCAAGGGCTTTTAGAAATGTGTATTCAAACATCTGATGTGCATTCCAATCTGGAATTGTTGGTGTTTTTACTTGTTTTTCTTTCTAATTTCTACTCATTAAAACAGCAACAATCAGGTTGTGCTGAAAGCGTGATGCATGATGTTGTTGCATCGAAGCTCATTGGAACTCGTGTCACTTATCTCTGAAAATTATTCAATATGCTTCTTTAATTCGGCCCTTGTGTGCCGCGGCGGCCTTGAGGAAGATCTTCAGGCTCAGGATAAATGATAGAAAAAAAAGAAAAGATGGACCGTGCACAGACACACGCACCATTTCTAAGACAAGACACGGAAAATGCCTCAGGCTGGTGTCAGCGGTGACGTCAACTCTGGACACATGCAAGCTTTGTTGCCTTACGTTCACTTATCATAAACATGCTCTTTAATGGCTGCGGTGTTTGTCATCAACTTGAACCTTCATCCCATCACTGCCACTTTTCCTTCTCACCTCTGCTCCCTCCAGTGTCGCTTTATCAGTGTATCAGTAAAGCTCCTTAATTCAAGTCACCCCGGGGTCCTGGTGTCAGCGTCACATCCAGACGGACACGTGTTGTAAGAGCCGTCCATCTGCAGGACAGACATTGAGAGTCTTATCAGCGCAACCTCTCTGGTGAATTAGTGGCCCCTGGAGTGATAAGGAGAGGTAGAGCAGATGGGAAGAGTGGAGTAGGAAGACCAACGGGAGAAGGAAGTGATTCACTGACAGCAGCTCTTGGAGTCTTTGTTGTCGCCTCCATGGTCGCCTCACACTTATGAACAAATACAAACATATAAACATCATATTTTAGTTGTGATCAATTACTTATTGTGTATATTTTATTCATGTTTGTGTGTTTTGATAGTGGCGTGTCATTGTATTGTTATTTTGTGTTAGCAGTGTGTGATTTTATTCCTATACTGAAGTGGTTGTTGTTCTGTGTGTGTGTAGGTTTATGTGTTCGTATCTTTGTGTTTATATTTATTGTGTTTTGTTTGTGCTTACTACTACGATTTAGGTGTGTGAATAATTGTGTGTTTGTTTTTGGTGGTGGTGCTGTGTGTGTGTGTGTTACTGGGTATATACAGTATACGGTGTGTTTGTGTACTCTTGTTTATGTGTTGTGGTGATGGTGTGTGTGTTTGAGTGTAGGTTTATGTATATGTGTGTATATGTTTGTGTGTATTCTTTTATTTAGTGTATGTGTGTTTTTTTGGCATGGGTATGTTCCTGTTTTGTCTTGGTAGAGGTGTGTGTGTTTATTTATATGTTTTATTTCTATGATGGTCGTGGTGTGTGTGGTTCGGTGTGTGATTATGTTTGTATGTTAATGTCTCTATTTCGGTTTTGCATGTGTGTGTTTATATTCACACATAGGTGTCTGCATGAATGTCTGTTTCTATTTGTGACAGAGTTTGTGTTAGTTTATAGTTATACTTGTGAGTGTATATTCATGTTTCAGTGTTGTTGTTTGGTCATGTTGTGTGTATGTAGTTCTGTGGGGGGGTGCGTGGGTGTGTGTGTGTGTGTCACATGGTTTCAAGGAAGTTTGAAAATACGCCGGAGCATCAGGTTAGACCAGATTCTGGCAGGAACACGTCAACTTCAACGGTGTTGAAGAAAGAGTTCTAGTCAGTCAGTAGTGAAATGGAGAAGACCAGAGTGGACCTGCAGAGAGAGTCCTTCTCCTGTTCCATCTGTTTGGAACTACTGAAGGATCCAGTCACTCTTCATTGTGGACACAACTACTGCAAGCTCTGTGTTGAAGGTCACTGGGACCGAGAAAACGTGAGGAACATCTACGAGTGTCCTCAGTGCAGACACTCCTTCGCACCGAGACCTCTCCTGCAGAAGAACACCGTGTTAGCAGAGTTAGTGGAGCAGCTGCAGAAGACTGGAGAAGCTGATGATGACCTCTGCCATGCTGGTCCTGAAGATGTGGTGTGTGACGTCTGCACCGGGAGGAAGCTGAAGGCCCTCAAGTCCTGTCTGATGTGTCTGGCATCTTACTGTGAGGAACATCTGCAGCCACATCGAGAAGCTCTGGCCTTCAGGAGACACAAGCTGGTTCAGCCATACAAGCGGCTCCAGGAGATCCTCTGCCATCAACACGATGAGGAGAAGAAGATGTTCTGCTGTACTGATCAGCAGCTCATCTGTCACCTCTGTGCTGTGGACCAACACAAAGATCACCACATCATCTCAGCCTCAGAGGAGAGGAGGGAACGGGAGAAGGAGGTGGATCAGAGTCGAGAAAGGATCCTGAAGAAGATGCAAAAGAGAGAAGAAGAAGTTAAGCTGCTCCAGCAGGAAGAGAAGAACATCATAGTCTCTGCTGATAAAGCATTGAAGACCAGTCAGGAGACCCTTTACCAGATGATCCGAGAGATCCAGAGAAGAATGTCTGATGTGGAGCAGCAGATCAGATCCCAGCAGCAGATTGAAGCCGCTCGAGTACGAAGTCTTCAGGAGCAGCTGGAGCAGGAGATCTCCGAGCTGAGGAAGAAAGAAGCTGAGCTGCAGCAGCTGTTAGACACTGAGAGTCACACGTTCTTCCTCCAGAACTTCTTCTCACTCTCAGAGCTCAGTGAAGACACGCTCTCCTCCACGACCCTCCACTCTCCTCAGCGCTGCTTTGAGGAAGTAACAGCTGCCGTGTCGGCCTGCAGAGATCAACTCCAGAACCTTCTGAGGGACACGTTCAGCAACATCTCACTGATGGGTCATCCGGAGCCCAAGACCAGAGACCAGTTCCTCAGATACTCGAGGAACATCACTCTGGATCCAGACACTGCGCACTCATGGCTGACGTTGTCTGAAGGAAACAGGATAGTGACCAACATGTTTAAAGATCAGTCCAGTCATCATCCAGACAGATTCACCAGACACAGTCAAGTCTTGAGTAAAGAGTCCTTGACCGGACGTTGTTACTGGGAGGTGGAGAGGAAAGGAATAGTTTCAGTGGCGGTTTCATACAAGAACATCAGCAGATGCGGAGAAGAAAGTTTATTTGGACAAGATGACAAATCTTGGTCTTTATATTGTTACGAGTCTTGTTGTTTATTCAAACACAACAGCACCACAACCGAAGTCTCCAGTGTCAAACCCTCAAGAGTGGGAGTGTTCCTGGATCACCCTGCAGGCCTTCTGTCCTTCTACAGCGTCTCTGAGACCATGACCCTCCTCCACAGGGTCCAGACCACCTTCTCCCAGCCTCTGCATGCTGGGGTCTCTGTTTGGTCCTCGTGTGAGTTTGTGACACTTTGATCGTGTCTATTTTCAAGAGCACATCATCATATAAACATAAGCTACTTTTGTGTTCCTGGCGACAGCATGTTTTAATCTGCTTATGACAAGAATTATGAGTCCGATTACGAGGATGTCTTTACGTGTCTGTAACTTTAAAACCTTAATAAACATGAATCCGAATGAAACTGGTGTGGCTACTGCTTCATATTTGTCATTCTGATCATACTTTAAAACCGTCACGAGAGTGGAGACGACAAGTTTTATCAGACTTCATCATGGTAAATGCATTAATATTAAAACTTATATTATTATTATTAAAAGGTTTCTACATCAGATCAGTGCATCAGTACAGCAGTGACATTGATCAGGCTATATGTATGAACACATTCAGATCCAGGGATAGCCAGGAATTCCTTAGCAAAGTCAAATATTTGAAATATGAACTTGATTGACAACTACTGTGCATGTACTTGTACTGTTTGAGTGTTGAGGTGTTTTTTGTATCTGTATCTGTAATGTAGTGTCGATTTGTACATGTATATATGAAATTGTAAGTGTTTCTGTGTTTGGTTGGTGTGTTTATTAATCTTGTGGTGCATGTGTGTTTTTTTTCTGCATAGAGGTAAGTGTGTTTTTTTTGTGTGTATTGGGTGGTGTTTTTATGTATATGTGTGTTTCTGTGTTGGGGTGGTTATTGTGTATTTATGTCGGGGAGGTGTTCATTTTCATTAGAGTATTGGAGTATCTTGTTTCTGTTCTTGCGTAGGGGTGGTGTGTGTTTTCCTTTTCATATTTGGGTGGTGTATTTATGTTTCCTGGTAGGAGTGGGGTGTGTTTTTATTTCTGTGATGGGATGTTGTTTCTATGTTGGGGTCGTGTGTGTATGTTTATTTGTTCTTAGAGGTGGGGTTTGTATTTACTTTTGTGTTGGTGTGGTGTCTGTGTATTTCTGTTTCTTTTTATGGTTGGGGTGTGTTTTTATATCTGTATTGGGGTGGTGTTTCTGTGTTGGGGTTGTATCTGAGTATTTCTGTTTCTTCGTCGTGTTGGGGTTTGTTTTTATTTCTGTATTAGGGTGGTGTTTTTTCTTGGGGTGGTATCTTTATATTTTTGTTCCTTCGTAGGGTTGGGGTGTTTTTTCTATTTCTGTATTGGGGTGGTGTTTCTGTGTTCGGGTGGTATCTGTGTATTTATTTTTCTTCGTAGGGTTGGGGTGTGTTTTTATTTCTGTATTGGGGTGGTGTTTCTGTGTTGGGGTTGTATCTGAGTATTTCTGTTTCTTTGTCGTGTTGGGGTTTGTTTTTATTTCTGTATTAGGGTGGTGTTTTTTCTTGGGGTGGTATCTTTATATTTTTGTTCCTTCGTAGGGTTGGGGTGTTTTTTCTATTTCTGTATTGGGGTGGTGTTTCTGTGTTCGGGTGGTATCTGTGTATTTATTTTTCTTCGTAGGGTTGGGGTGTGTTTTTATTTCTGTATTGGGGTGGTGTTTCTGTGTTGGGGTTGTATCTGAGTATTTCTGTTTCTTCGTCGTGTTGGGGTTTGTTTTTATTTCTGTATTAGGGTGGTGTTATTTCTTGTGGTGGTATCTTTATATTTTTGTTCCTTCGTAGGGTTGGGGTGTTTTTTCTATTTCTGTATTGGGGTGGTGTTTCTGTGTTCGGGTGGTATCTGTGTATTTATTTTTCTTCGTAGGGTTGGGGTGTGTTTTTATTTCTGTATTGGGGTGGTGTTTCTGTGTTTGGGTGGTATCTGTGTATTTCTTTTTCTTCGTAGGGTTGGGGTGTGTTTTTATGTTCTGTATTGGGGTGGTGTTTCTGTATTGGGGTGGTGTTTCTGTATTGGGGTGGTGTGAGTGTATTTCTATTTGTTCTTAGAGGTGTTTCTTATTTGATAAATGAATATTATCTGGATTAATTATTTCCTTCTGATGTTACTTTTAAACATAAGAGGAAAACACATATGATCATAACTTTAATATTTGGAAGATATAATCAGGGCAAGAGTAAAAAAAATATTATAAAAAAAGGACATTTAATATTTTTTAAATTATTAAATGTAAGAGATATGACCCACACATGAATGATTAAGGCAGGCTTGTTAAGTTCAAGTTAGTTTTTCCATGATACTTCAGAAAATCACCAGCTAGCAATTGTACCCGCATTTTTAAAACCTAATAAAGTTGATTAATATTGGCTTTATTCCTAAAACCACCCAACGCTGAATAGCTATGATAGTATCCTCCAGAATATACTTATTTCTCCTCATCACAGCACGCGAGATCACACGTCTGAGTTGTTCTTTTTCATTCTCCATCTCGTCACCGCACGTCCCACACCATCTCACTGTCTTCATCGCAGAGTGCCAAGCGTCATTCTCGCCGCGTCTTCCATGACACACATTGGAATGGATATCCACTTTTGGCTTTGGGAGGCAGAAAGTCAGTTTCCATCGACCCCGGCCGTGGATGAAGGGCTCCTGACGCTCATTGGCTCTGTCAGCTCCTGTGATGGCTGCCTGTCTCATCAGCCTGCTTCCTCAACGCTGACAAGACATGATGGGAGATGATACTGAACAACGCCACGCCGGCGTTCAGACGTTAGCGGGGGGCCCCAGGGCGTCAAAGACCCTGACAGACGCCACTTTGTAGCTTTGGTCTTAAACTGCCGCTTGACTCAAATTGAGGTTGGCTTTTTTGTCAGGAAGGGGGAAAGTGTAGAAATACAATCAGAGAAGTTCTTTGAGGTCTTTTTCTTTCTGCTATTCTTCGTTCCTACCTCACACCACAAGCTAGCTTCAATGTAGGGAGTCGTTTTAGGAGTCTTCAAGGAGGGGTACATATGAATTCTAAATTTCCATTTTGTGATATTAGTCAAACGTAGTGATTGAACCAACAACTTAAAATTCAATTAGAAAAGTAACAGTTCATTTATATACAGTATCCGTCGGCAGTTTGACAGTGTTTGTTTCTGTTTCTGTATATGGCTGGTTTCTGTTTCTACTTCTGTATTGGGGTTGTTTGTGTAAGTAAGTAAGTAAGTAATATTTATTTATATAGCGCTTTTCGAGACCAGGGTCACAAAGCGCTTTAACAATCAAAACAATACTTTAAAGATCAAGATAATACTGAGAACAACACAGGAGTTCGAGAAATTCAAGGAAAAGCCTGAACAAATAGAAACGTCTTAAGGTGTTTCTTAAAGGAGTCAGTAGACTCCATCAAGTGCAAAGAGAGAGGAAGATCGTTCCAAAGCTTAGGATCAAGTGTGAGTGTGTGTGATTCTGTGTTGGAGTGCGGTGTGTTTCTTTGTACGGGAGGTGTGTGGTTTCCTTTCTGTATTGCAGTGGAGTGTGTGTTTCTGTTTATGTGTTACACACATAAAATGTGTATTTATTTCTGTATTGGAGTGAAGTGTGTTAATATCTGTGTGGTGGTAATGTGCGTTTTCAGTTCTGTACTGGTGTGGTGTGTGTGTGTATCTGTGTAAGGGTGTTGTGTCTGTGTGGGGGTGCTGTGTATTGCAACATAAGGGTGGTATGTGTTTCTGTGTTGGGGGGCGTGTTTGTTTTGAGCGCTTTATTGTTGTGGTGTGTGTGTTTCTGTATCTATGTTGGGGTGGTGTGAGTTTTTATTTTTGTGTGCTGGTGTAGTGTAAGTCTCATTTTCTGTATTGGGGTAGTATGTGTTTAGTTCTGTATGATACAGATGTGTATGTTTTTGTTTTATAATGGGGTGGTGTGCGTTTCCACATCCGGGATGTGTGTCTTGTTTTTGTGTTTAGGTCGTGTGTGTTTTTAATTCTGTATTGGGGCGGTTTGTGGTTGGATTTCTGTGCTGTGTTTGTGTGTGTATTGGTGTGGGAGTGTTTTTTTTATGTAGGGGTGTAGGTAGTTTTTTTTACTTCTTAGTTCAGTTTGTGTATTTCTGTGTGTGTCACTGTTTCTGTGTATGTGTAAAAACGACTTTTTAAAAAGTAAAAGTTTGTTTGTTTACAGTATCTGCTTGACAGGGATTCACTCAACAAATGATAAATGCACATTTTCTCACATGATTGCACTATAATTACAAACTAAAGCCCATAATACAATTTTAACCACGATATAATATCTGTCGATCCCAATATCAATATTCCACATTTTCCATTCCAGGCACTCGGGATGGGCCGGGCACGGTCAACTAATTGCATTGAATTGTCATTACTTTTAAGAGAGCGTTAGTTTTAATGCTGAGAGAAGATGATGAATTGTGTATACCAGAGATGAGCTATGCTGAGACGCAGGAGATCATGTCGAGTTTGAGCTCAGCGTCTTAGATGGAAATGTATGCGAGAACTTATAGAAGTGTTTTTTTTAGGAAGTTCATATCATCCTGTTTCTATAAGAGTGACAAAGATTTAGGTGTATAAACCAGGGGAAGTGTCGGTATGACCTGGAATGCAGATATGTAGTTATGACGATACATGTACGTAGTGCATAAGTTTAAAAGCTGTAATTGGTCTAGAGCAGAGATTGTCAATTCAGTTTTTACAGGGGCCACATAATATATTGTTTATTGTTGTTTTTTTTCCAAAAATTTAAAATAACCAATAAAATAATAAATAAAATGGATGTATTATAAAAACATTTCTTCAATTTACTTCAAAACCAAGAAGAAATTAAAAGAAAAAAAAAATTAAGAGAAAAAAGGGCAAAGGAAAATGCCCTGTTATGGTCTTGTTGTATGTTAAAATGTATAATTCAAATAAATACAAAATAAATTGTTAGTTGGCCGTCAAACAATTATAGTTTGACCCTTTGAGGGCCACATTAAAACAGTTAAATTCCAGCATGTGCTCCCAGGTTCACACATTGCTCAGGCCTGGTACAGAGTGCTGAAAATGAATGATGGAGGTAAAGCTTCGTGAATCACTACTGAAAATGTCACCGATTATTTAGTTCCAGTGAAGCACACTTTGAAGGTCAAGGTGTTAAGGTTTTATTTTTTAATTTGGATTTCTATTAGAAAATATTTTAAATACTAAATATTCACTTTTCACGTATTTTTTATAATTTCAAAGTCCATTGTCTTTTTGAAAATAGTATCCAAATACAAAGAAATAACATACAAAACAAAATAAAAATAAAGTTAAAATGTGTGTTTACATAATTTTTTTTGTCAACCAAAAAGATACACAACAATATCTACTTTTTGTGATATTTTGGAAATATATGCAAAAAGTAGCTCAAAGAACACTTCTGTGGAGTTCTGTGGCTGCTTAAGTAATGTCTTAAAGCAACACTAGGTACAGTTGGAAATATCTCTTTCTGGCTCCCTCCTGTGTTAGGAAGTGTATTTGCAATGTAATGATTATTTTCCTGGATTGTTTATCTCCTTAAGTACTTTATGGAAATGAATGCAAATGCTGTCTCCGATCATTGATTGGCAATCAACTGTCAAACAGCAGTTTGGTGATCACATTGGTTGCTCCAAGCAAAGTTGTGTAGTGAAGAGATACCAATCAAAAATTATGAAAATTATGTAAAAATATTATTCTTTAAGGAAGTTTGGAACTTGAATAACTATTCAGTCAGTTTGTGAAGTTACTCTTATAATAATATATAAATGGTTTCCTAAGTTATTTAAGTCGGTAGAAAATTTGTTTTGGGACACAACCAACAATTGTGACCCAAAATGTAATTAAAATGTCAATTTTAACATTCAGGATAAACTTTCAAAGTATATATTATCACGTAACACTTTTGGTATTCGGCAAAAACAACAAACAGAAACGAAAGATAATAAAGCATGACTTGTGAAGAGCCCATCCCTATACATCATCTGACACGGACACATCACTCACAGCCCTGTATTGTTTTGAAAGTGATGTCGAAAGTGATACTTCACTGTTTCGAAAAAAGGCCTTCTCGCAGATGGGCAATAAAAGTGATGGATGTTCAGACAAGGGGCTTTGGTGGTGAGGTGGGGCCACATGTAAGGTATCACCACAGGGTTTTACCTCAACATCTGAGCCCTCGGACTAAAACATGTTTTGAATTATCCCACCGTCCGTCATGTTAATGCTATTTAACGGTGTGATGTCACTCCGCTTTTGGCTCTGGTCATTACATACACTAGGAATGCATTTAAAGTCTTAAAGCAGCATTTTTCATGTGTATATTAATGGAACTTATGCCAAAAAAGGCAGAATGTCCCTGGGTGACAATGTTAAAGTGTGTTTAAAAAAGGGAGCAGCTCTACGAGGGGAAAATTCAAATACCAGACTTGATTAACCCCTTAATACCTCTGCTGTCGCGTCACCTTTATGGAAAACATCATTTTCATTAAAGAAAAAGAAAACTTTGTTGCTTTTTACTTGTTTTTAGTAACTCATGGTTCATTTATAATCTTTTAATACGATTAGGGGCCCAACAATGTAAGTCTTTTTCCTTCCATGGACCACGCCTCAAGGACTGGCATATAGTATCAAGTATCAAAAATAAAATAGAACTAATGTCGACAAAACATGAAGTGCATCAAAAAAATACACCATCATGCCATATAACCAGTTAATAGTTTGTCTATAACTGATTTATAACTTTTTTTTCTTGTGGTTGAGTGTGACACCCCTTAGTTGGAGCCTTTAAGCACCTTTACAGACAGTAATAATCAAGGCAAACTAATTATTTATTAATTTTCTCTTCTTTTTTCGCGGCTCAGTGAAAAATATTTCACAGACAACTCAAGGGCAAGTTAAAAAAAATAATTTCAAACTACATTTTTCTGAATTTATTGGAATATAAAGCTAGAGGTGATATTGTACTTCATATGGCTCTTTGGGGAATTTTGCGGGTTTCTTTCAAGGGTTCCTATCCACTGCTTTTGATGATAATAGTTGATCTTTTACTCACTGAAATTGTCGTGTTGCAGTGACATAAATCCAAGAATGGGCATGTTGGACCCCTCAAATAGGTGCTTATAGTAGTGTAGATGAGGCCTCATGATTCAGCGCCATCTAGTGGCATTTCAAAATGAAGACACTGAATCATGATTCAGCTCCAACAACTGATGCTGCATCATGAGGCCTCATCTACCCATCACTAGTTTTCACTCCCAATTTCAACCACTAGTATCTACCACTAGGTCTAAAGCCAAGCAGTCCTAAATCTTAACTGCAAGTTCAGCAAACAACGCCACCATGAAGCGATGAAAGCCATCCCATGACTCAACTTGATACAGGGGGATGAAGGGGAAAACAGAAAGTTTGTGCATCCATGACTTTGCACGATAAACCCTTAGTTTAGTTTCCTTATCTTCACTTGTGGAGTAGTTTTGTTAGCCATTTAAAGCATGTTTGTTTCTCTTTAATACTTGAATAAAACCTCTAAATATATAACTTAAAATAGAAATGAAATAAAAGCAGTTGAATCAAAGCCAGAAGATTCGGTTGCTGCATTTTCTTGGGATGGAAAGTGAACATTAGGTGATGTTCTTGACCTTTCCCCCCCCACCCCCCATTGAGTGTAACCA
Organism: Callionymus lyra; assembly: GCF_982586985.1. Lineage (NCBI taxonomy): Eukaryota > Metazoa > Chordata > Actinopteri > Syngnathiformes > Callionymidae > Callionymus > Callionymus lyra. The sequence goes on along the minus strand of NC_141819.1, from coordinate 33,771,175 downwards.
AACATACATTATTCTCTCCTATTTAACATCCATCACTTTAAAAGTGTTCACCAGTGAGGTCATTTCATTTCTCCTTCCTATTATTCAGAATATTTCTTCGCCTTACTTTGCCTGAGATATGTGTGCGCGCATGTGTGCGTCGGCCCGCAGAGTGTGGGTTATTAAGTAGCTATCGATTGTGATTTGATTAAACTCTTGCTAATTTGCTGCAAACCAGCGAGACATTTAATCAAATAAAAATCAATATCGTCTTAAGAGCCCTCGGTACATCCCTGGAATGAAGGGGAGGGCGGGGGGGGACGGAGGGGTGGGGTGGGGGGGGGGGCGCTACAGTGAAGGTGTTATAAATTACTAGCGGGAGCGATTCAGCCGATACGATAATGTCGAAGGAGAGAGAAATGGACAGAGACAGAGAGAGGGCGAGCGAGGGGTGGAGTCCAGAGGATCTGTCACTCTTATGGCGTTGCCACACGATGGATTTGCGCTCAGCGGGGAACGATTGGCCTTGGTGTTTCAATTCCACCGAGAAGAATTAGCTGCTCTTGAGGAATATAAAGAGAGTTTTTATCGTTTGGCTTTTGCCTTTTTTTGGGGGGCGAATAAATAAACAAATGAAATAAACGTGGGCAACATTTTAGCCCGGAGCTGACATTTGCTCAACACTTAGTTCTGGGGAATAGTTTGGTTTTGTCAGGGATCCACCCATTACTCACTGAAGTTCTCGCTGTGGGACTTAAAGGAGGTGGAGGCGACCGGAAGTTGAGGAACTCATGCACGTCAACCAGAGGAAAAAAAAAAAAGTAAAGTAAAAACTTTAAACAGTAACTTTGAATGACACTAATTCATCCATGAGATATTGAAAAAGACATTTGTTTTGAGATACTAATGCAAGCGTCTTTTGCATTTTGAAAACTCAATGTCGACTATTCAGTATGGTTGTAAGAAAATATCAATATGTCTTTATATTTTTTTCAAGATACATATTAACTACTGTCATAGTTTTTTTTTACGGTTTATTTACGTTTTACACACAAGTATTCACGCAGCGTTTGTACATTTTTGTGTTGCAATAAAACTTTCGGCAGCTAGATGGCAGCAGTCACTACATCCGCTGAAACTTAAGTAAGTAAGTAAGTAAGTAAGTAATTCTTATTTGTATAGCGCTTTTCTAGACCAGGGTCACAAAGCGCTTAAACAATCAAAACAATATTCAATAAAGTATAAACTTTAAAGATCAAGATAAAACTGAGAACAACACAGGAGTTCCAGAAAATCAAGGAAAAGCCTGAACAAATAGAAACGTCTTAAGATGTTTCTTAAAGGAGTCAGTAGACTCCATCAAGCGCAAGGAACAATTCAAACCCCTGAGATCCCGGCGATGACTGAGGATAAGAGGATACAGTCGACTCCAGTCAACAGCTTTTAAAGCTGCTGGTTTCAAAACAAATTAAAGAACATATGATTTCAACAAGAATCATGCGGTCTGCAAACACCAGTGTCAAAAATTGTACTACAATGTCCATTTAGCGATAAAGTCATTGGTATTAGCGTATGCTAACTACAACTGGTGGGATACACAGTTACTGTGGTGGATCAAAATAGTTTAAAACTGAAAGTGTTTTTTTTTTTTAATTCACAAATGTTCAACTTACGATCACATGGACTAAGGGTTGGTATTATTTTCAGAAAAATCTGTTCCTTTTTTTTTAGAGTAATAGGCAACAATTGCAAGTTGATTTTAACGTAGCAACTGATGCTCAGTGGTCTTCCTCTTAACATTCGTCCAAAAAGACGCATTTAAAAACATCCAAATACCTCTGAGATACCCGTTTGTGACGTCCATTTTGTATTAGAGTGTCGACATTAGGCATTTTCCAGAAAAAAACCTAATAAAAGGTCTGTATATTTTAAGTCTGTTTGTAGCAGAAGTTATCGTCACTCAGCTGCCTCCCATTTTCATGATGAGGGACTAACTGCATCTTATAGAGGAAGATTTCAAAATTCGAAACATTTGAGTAAGACAGGAAATGGCGGATAGTTGCCTTTTAAGGCCTCACTTTGTTGTAATATATGCCGATGATAGCATTAACTTCCTCCTCTGAAGGAAGTCCGCCGCTAAACTGCAAGTCACCGGGTCACCCTGCATGTTAGATGTCAATTACAGCCCCTCCATATGTCCTGCTCGGCTTCAATTTATCTTCATCCCTCCACGTTCACACCGTGACCTCCCCACATGCCCCAGAAGGGACACATGTCCACACATGTGCACACGCACACACCAACCACAATAGTCCTTGTCCCACGTTCGCGTTTTGCTTCCGTCCATCAGGGCTGTTTGTTTATGGCTATGCAATATGCATTTGGGAAATCAGCTCTCCCCGGAGACTTAATTACGACTGGTATTAATGCTTTTCTGTATTGCTGTTTCTAACTTCTGTCGTTTTCACAACTGCTGCTCATCCATTAGTCTTCTCATATACCTGATGATAGTGACAGCGAGAGGACCGAATATGAACATTTCTCATTGATTGTGTTCCAGGGAGCATGTTCTTAATGTATCTCTATGAACTGCTTCAATTAATAGTCCACTCTCTGATAACAGCAGGGCAGCACTGTGTCCCAATTAAGGAAATTCTATGTAGAAGACATCAAACAAAATATGTCATTTTGCTCACCCAGCACTTTGTCCCATCTGGCCAGACTGACTGTAGCGCCTCATTGTCTAAATATAGGGATGAAGACAAATTGTTATCATTTGCCAAAAGCCCATGACAATAATGATGAATGAAGACTTTTCCCCATTTTTTTTTCTCTGCCCTCTGAAGTCATTGCTTAAGGCCTTTTTTCCCTCTGTCTCCACATTCCCTGGTGCCTCACCTTTCCTTGCATCCACCTTATGGTGAGCACGCCACTAAATAAACAGCATCAACATAGCATTTGTTTAATAAGAACTGTTATGGACTTACCATTAAATTAATAAGGTTTATTAACAATAAATGATGCGTTGACATCCATCATTAGTTGGTTTATGCATCTGCTGTTGAACATGCTGATGAAATTAAATTGGAAAAAAAAAATTAACAAAACAAAGAAAAAAAAGGTTATCCCTTCTTTTTTGGGTTTATTAGATTAATTTTAAAGTTTAAATATTTTTACCGAAAATTATGTTTAGGATTCTATAGATTCATTGACATATTTAATTCAGGATTTTTTTTCAAATCCAGGGAATCCTAAATTAGATTAAATTAAATATTAAATGTAGTCGTTCAAATGATTGGGGAGATACAATATATGAATATATATTTCTTAACAATGTCAAGTGGTTAACAGGGTTTTAAAAGTGTAAAAATGTTATTAACAGGTAATAATTTGATATTTTCTGTAAATTAGTTTAAATAATTCAAAAGGGTATTTTGTGTTCATTCCACTTTTCTGTACATTACTGCATGGAAAAATACACATGATGTATCAGATTTATTTAATTGTATTAACCCAAACAAGGATCAACATATATTTGTTATCTTTTTTTTTGTTATCCCTGTACTTGTGACTATCCTCCAGGAACATCTCCCCTCTGGAAAATGAAGTAAATTTTCACATCATCTATTTACATCAATATTGATTGTCACTAAAGAACAATATTTATTTTTCAGACACACTCACTTTTTCCAAACTTTTGTCTTTGTTAATTTTGGTGTCCCTGTGTTATTTTGTTTTTATTAGTGCTTTTATTCTGTCTTTTTGTGTTTGATACACAAAGCAAGACCCTCCTTCTTTATTAAACATGGTATAATACGATTTATTATATATAATATTATTATCATAATGCTTTAATGACCAAATAAGAGATAAGAAAGAGATGAGGAAATAAATGTTTGGATATGTATGTCTGGAATGTGAAAGAACCGGTCTGAAAGTCACAAAGATGATCTCACAAAAATGTAATTATTAACATTAACTAAATCAAATAACAATCATTTACCCTCAATAGAAAAATCTTTAACATTTAAATGTAAAACTGTGATCTTAAAGGAAATAGTTTCAATTAATATAGATTTTTCCTCTAAATTGAAAACATTTCTTTGATATGCAAAGGAATTGTGAAAATACAAATGAAATAAAAGGTAAAATGAAACATGGCGGTTTTCTGAGCTCAATCCATGTCTTTGTGTCTCTTTTAATATATATATGTTCCAAGACTCCTGTGTTCCCGGGGTCTTTTGTTATGCATGGTAACAATTGGGGGGTGAGCTGGATGGGGGTTGATGCGATGATTGATCACCAATTTTACCAAACAACACCAAACTGGCTCCCTCACCCCCCGTATCAGAGCAACTTCCTGCTTGAGTAATGTCCCCGCTGACAGGGACGGATAAGGGACATGCTTCGGCGAGGTGATTGCCAGAGATTTGATGGAGGAGCAGCAGTGGGGTCGTATGTTGAGGTAAAACCAGGGCTTTCCGTCATCACCTTATTTGTGAGCGCTCGACAGGACAACATACAGAACTACTCTGAAGCTTCCTTATCTACCATTATAAGGGAAGTGGGAAATTTGACACTAGAATTAAGAAAAAAACACCCCAATTTGGGAATTCTCTGGATCAGTCTTTCTAAATGTATACGGAAAAGATCCAAGTGGATGCAGGTTTTTATTCTGACAATACAAACCTTTTCATCAATTGAAGACCCCTGTTCTATATCGTTTAGCTGCTAATGTTGAACCATTTACACATTTAAAAATGATATATCATCTCTGTGCCAATGGCTACACTCAATAAAAAAAGTTATTTTTATTTATTTTTAATAGTAGTGTGCGTTTTTATGGCCCAGATTCGATGCCTACTCTAGTTTATTTTCTAGTACGATTTTTTTTTACTATTCGTTGTAGGTTCAGATTTGTTTTGAAGATTATTTTAAAGCATTTTATCTTCATTTGTTACAATAGTTTATCTATTAAAAGGTTGTATTTTAAAAAAAAGAAAAAAAAAAGAAGAATTTGTATTTTTAAAAGTTGATTTCTTTGAATGGATTGAACAATGATGTAATCCTCTACGTCCCTGATGATTTGCTGAAACGTTTGTCACTTTTATACCAACATTTATAAATTCGATCTAAAAGGCTATGAATAAAAAATGATTAAAATGTATGTGAAATCAAAATGATTGTTTGAAAAATGTAGTTATTGATGTTTCAATATACAAATATTGCATTATTAAAAAATCGAATTAATTGTTAATAACATTATTTCAATTAAAAATAAATCAATTAAATTAAAGTTTTAACATCTGAATTTTTATCTGAATAAAATTCAACCACTCAATATTCTGGCATTGATGTACTTTCAAAAAGATGTCATGGCAACTAACAAGGACGTAGGGTTCAGCTTTAATTATTAGTAGAATTGTAGAATTCACAGACACAAAAATGGTCAAACGAAAGAAGAGGGTCGACCTCCGCCTCAAGCTCGTGTCGCACCTCTTCAACAACATCCGGCCCGTCCTTGTCCTCCTTCCTTTTTTCCTCACTCCGCTTTTTTCTGTGGAATTTCTTCCCCGGCGTCGCTCGTTCAGCGAGCCCATGATGATGGATCGGGCCTAATGTAAATTTACAACCATTCTGTATGTCGATGCCTCCCCCCGGCCAACTGCAGACACATAGCTCAACATCATGCATCCAAGATGTCCGTTTGGAAACGGGCGGCATGATCTGCCTGCTCTCAATCTCTCTGTTTCACAAATCTCACTCAGATGGAGATTAATGCTTCTGTGCCCTTTTGGCTGCGAGTGCACTTTTGCCGTGCATGTGTTACAGCTCGGGCCGTGGAGGGCAGCCAGAGTCACTCCGAGGGTTGATACAAGTTACAAGGAACCAGCCTGTAGGTCCACAACATGTCAGAAAGATGTATCCCTAGTATTCTTGTATATCATCCTGCTCGATGGAGGGATGGAAGGGGAAAGAAAAGGAGTCTGTTTTTCAACCTATCAGCTTGGAAAGGCAATGTTGTGCCCTTGTAATTGAGAAGGTATCTCATCTATCAAGCGTGCCACCCTCGATAATAAATAGAGTACACACATGCTCCTCTGAGGCTCCGAGGGAGACGGTGTGAAGGGTGGAGGCGCTTTAACAGGTGCCTTTGTCCAAGTCAAACTTTCTTCATGTTCCGTCGTGTATCATGGACCGCGTGGTGAAATGTTCACAGAATAGCTTTTCATTTATATATATATTCATATGACAGTCGTGGAAGGATTGTTGATTGCAGAGGTCATTGTTCACGATGACACACTAACACATGAACACGTGAAAGAATTGCGACGCAACATAAAAGTCAAGACGAAAAAAATTAGAAATTACAAAATCAAACTATGCTTGAATAATTTAAGATGGACAAAAAGGCGATAATACTTTATTTCATTTAGTTTATAAACAAGCAAGAATTTTTTCATGTTAGCAAATTGACAAACAAAATATGAAGTGTTGCACAGGTATTAAAAAAAAAAAACTCTGAAAGAAAAGAGAAACACTAGAGAAAGTAAATGCAGATTATGGGCCTTAAAATTTGTGAAATTATCCAAATCTAATATGTATTATATTAAACCAAAATTAGTTTTGACATTTGCATTCTTCAATTCCTTAGAATGTTATACAAATAGTTACAATTTAAATAAAAGTATTGGACTAATATCATCACTTCCTCCTAAAACCTTCACTAAGAGGTCAGTAGCCTACATGCTAATTTTAAATACATTTTTTCTTCATCAAAATTAGGGAGATTTGAATTTATTAGCACATTTTCATTACTTAGTACAAAATACAGAGAGGTCAGTTGTAAGTAAGTAAGTAAGTAATATTTATTTATATAGCCCTTTTCTAGACCAGGGTCACAAAGCGCTTTAACAATCAAAACAATACTCACTCAAAATGTGTGAAAAAAGTATATACTTTAAAGATCAAGATAATACTGAGAACAACACAGGAGTTCCTCTACAAATATTCAATCAATTTTGTCTACAGGAGAACCGGACATATTAAGTGTCTCTTAAATAGATGTTGGACCTCTATTGTACTCATCAGTATGTGTCTGTTTGTATTAAATTCTCTTTTCATTAGAAAATTTGCATAAGCCCCGCCTCCTGAAAAAAGTCCAGATCAAATCTTCTTTACCAAAACCACGCCCACTTCTGCTGTGATTGGTCAAACATTGAGGATCGGGAGCACACATGATTAATCCTGGAAGTCTCCACCTCCAAGGGACTCGTTGTTAAACAAAGCGTGGCTTGATTACAGCTAGAGGAGGAGTGAACATATTATTATGTCATAACAGACTCCGCTCTCGTAACCTCTCTTGTATCCTTTGCCCAGATTTCGGATAGGGGAGAACTTTATAAAGTAATAAGTTCAAAACATGGTCATGATGAGGGACTTACTGCATCTTGAAGAGGAAGACTTCATCATTTGAATCAAGTGAGTGAGTCAGGAGTGTTGGGTTTTCACATTAGTTCCCCTTTCAATAGAAACATTGTTTGAATATTTGAATTTTTATTGGGGTCGTCTTTGTGCCCCCTTTTCTCTTGACCTAATGTTCCACATCCAGAAATTCAAGGCCATGTTAGTGCGTAGAAAGACACGATCAACTTGGCAAGCATGAGCCCATGTTTGGTATCTTCAAGATACTTGAAACAAGCCAAAATACATGTTCTTTATTCCCTTTAAGGGTTGTGAAGTTACAACTTAGAATAAAGAAACAAAGCTAACATGTTCTATAAAAAGAATCATATCCAGAGGATCAGGTAAATAACAGTTTTAAAAGATATACATTTTGAAATACATTTTTAAACCATCAATACACGTGTGAGTCACACCTCTGTATGCTAAACACCGTACTGAACACTTGCATCATGGCGTGTGCATTAACACTGCAGGTGTGGAAGGAAGCGGGTCAAAGAGTACCACAGTTGTGTTTACACAACTCACATAATCATGGCGACAGCAGCATGTCAGGCCCCTTTATGATCAGCATTAGGCTAATTAGCATGGCCGCGTTGAGCCGCCTATACGCACACATGTACGTCTTCAACCGCTACTGTATGTCAGATGAGTTGCTATGGCTGCCACGCAGGAGCTGACAGGCAGGCCCTAGTCAAACACGAAGGCTGACAGTTGACAAAGAGCACAGTCTGTCACAGTGCTACATGCTCGCGCTCTCCGTGTCTGTGGCTAATTGGGCCCTCTGGATATCTACCCATCCAGGGGATGTTTTGTGTACATACACCGAGATGTGGCCGTGTTTGTCTATACAATATTGCGGGAGTGTGTTAATACTTTCCGATTTCTTTGTTGTCAAGTCGGTCAGAACCATGTTCATCACACACTATAGGCAACACCCTTGTTTTGCTGATATGTTCACATAAAGAATATCCTTTGTTCGCTGTAAGGGGGAATATCAGTAGCTGCATTTAAAGACCGCAAAACATTCTTATTCTACAAATTACATGAATATAAAAGCATTTAAAAAGCTGACCTCAAATGTGAGGAAGATATTTACGAGTGAATTGTTTTTCCTCATGAATAAGTCATCTTGAACCTGAAGCTCCAGAGACAGATTTTGATTTGAAAAGTCAGTAGTATAATTTTTGTTTCTTTTTCCACTTTGATGTGTTGCACTAAATATAGTTGTGGCCATGAGGGGGCAGATATGCTTATTTTAAAGTTATCATTTGGAATCATTTGAATACAGGGAGAGTTTGAAAGAACTTAAGAAGAGTGTGTTAGTGTCCTTAAGGGGTTGTGTATTGTTGTTTATATTTATGTTTGTATTACATTAAACTCTAAAATAACAATAAACATATTCGAAAATTAGAAGGGTTTTGTCGTAATGATCCCATCACCACCTTCAACCGTTAAGTTGATGTGGTTGCAAATCATCACCACAAGTGACTTGGTGACGCCTCATGAAACATCTAATGACGTATCATGATACATTGTCTTCATTTAAAAAAAACACTAGATGACACTATCTGCTTTATAATCTTAAGCTCTGATCTAGTAATTTAATGCACTTATAGACTTAGCTTTCACACTAAGAGTGCCATCTAGTGGCCACTGAAAAATAAACTGTATCATGATACTTTATCTGCTGTTTCGTGAGGCTTCGTCAACTATTGTGCTTTTTAAATACATTTTTTTATTGTTAATTTATTTTAAAACATTATTATATTTGAAAGATCAATTCAATTCAGAAATTAATAAGATGTTTCTTAAAAGTTACTCAGTACTTGAGTAGTTTTTCCACCAATTACTCTTTACTCTAACTTGAGTAAATGTATTCTGAAGTAACATTACTTTTACTTGAATAGAATTTTTGGCTTCTCTAACCACCTCTGATACAAACCCAGTTATCTTAGACCTCTCTTCGGATAGAATCATGTTTTTCAAGAACTCTCCAACCCGTGTTTGCTTCTAAACTCCCATTAGGTTATCATCATATAAACAAAAATAAAGATATGTTAGTTTTTCTATAAATATCATTGATCACAAATTATTATAAATGATACTTAAATAAAAGTTCAAATAAACGCTGTATTGATTACCAATAAGAAGCGCAATAATAAACAACATAAGAGTCATCCTCCTAAAAAAAGGACATTTTGGTTGAGCTGCACCAATTGTTGAACTGGTCTGAAGCCTCCATTAAAACTCTGCACATTCCACTCACCTTTCAAACCTCAAAACAAAACTCCTCCCTCTTCAATCAGAGATTTTGACATTCACCAATAGTAGCAATATGACTAAAGATGGGCATAAGTGCAGGTTAAGTGCACTTCACTGATTTACGTTTTCCCTTGAAAAAAAAGGTCCTTTGCTGGTTTTTACTTACACCATTGTTTCTTTGAGGAGAGTTGGTTGAACGCAACAAATGAAAACTTGCTTGTCTTGCTGATAAGGGATTTAAAAAAACAGTGTCAAAAGAGTCTTGGGTCTTGGTCATTCTTTTTTATTGCTTATTTTGTGTGTTGTATTATTTATTTATTTTTATTCTGTACTGCTTTTACAAAACTGACAATAAGATTTTCTGATTCTGATGTTTATAGTTTGTTTGAGATGTACCTTTAAGTTCCTAAAAGTGATAGCTACTTATATACAGTATGTCTCCCACAGGAGAAGACTCATGCTTGCAGTAATGGGCTGGTGAGGCTTCATGAAACACTGTCATACTCTGTAGAGGTCACTAGGTGGCGCCATCAGTTTAAGAATGATGATCAATTGGAATTGCTATTCCGTAGTGATGGTCTAATGAAGATTCATGAAGCAGTGTCTTTATTTTCAGAGTCCAGTAGATGGCGGTCTCTGCACTATTTCTGTTCGTTTTGAACCACTGTTCTAATTAAAAATCAACGAATTTTTAAACAGAAGAATATATTTATGAACCTATACAATAGCCATCGTTATTAACACATATTGTTTTGTTACAGGAACATACAAACAAATAAATACAGTCAAACAAAGTCTGACACATGGGTTGATTATCTGATATCTTGGTATCTAAAAATAATAAATGATTGAGTATAGAAACGATTAAGTTATGCTTTCCTGTTATTAAGTTTTTGTATAAAAATATAAATACCTTAACTGACCTCAATATATTTGAAATATATTATTATATACACATTTAATGCAGTTTTAGATCTTCTTTTTTATTGTTATTTGATTATACTATGGTGACTATGTCACCGGCAAACACTTTTTCTTTCACTTCTGCAACTGACAACTCATTTTAATCATCTTTACTAAGAGATAAAAGCTCGAGTGACTTTGCACTGCAACAAAGTTTGAAAAACAAATAAAAGAGTAAAATACAAACACTGTCACTCGGCCCATTTGTCAAGGCTAAAAACGTTCTTTTTGTCTCTCTCATCTTTCATTCTTAGCTACTCCTGAGGAAAAAAAACCGAGAGTATTAATTTATTAAATTTCCTCTCCATTTAACAACCCCATTTGGGGAATTTGCGTTTGATCCTCACCGGCTTGGCGAGGCATGAAGAGAAGGGAAAGAGATGGATCCGTCAGCGTGTCACATAAATATCTTATTAGCCAGTGATCTTATCATCATAAAGCAGCCCATTTATACAGTTAGGCATGTCATGTTGGTCAATTGCACAGAAGAAAAAAAAAAGGTTCAACCACATGCAATATTAAACCCTCAAATCTCGTGCCAACCCTATTAGTGGAGTGTGTGAAAGTCTTTTTGTCTAATCTCTCACAGCTTCCTCTCTCCAGATGAGCCTGTGACATGAATCCAGCCCGGTGGAATTCTGTCTCACTGCTTCTTGGTTCTACTTTCAACCTTTAACAACCAAATCCTGTTTGTTTCACATACCTTTTAATACCCTTAATGGAGTGTAGCTTGAGCTTATCATATATCTATTTCAGTTTTGCTTCTGTAAATAAGCTAAATAATCAAAGTCATTCGAATAATTAATGCGAAAAAATAACCTCTTTCTTGAGGACATCTGTGAAAACAGTGAGTCTAGTATGTGAACTGTCTGAGATGAAGGTCGTGCACAAACATCTGGATTCCAGAGGAGTGGCCCAATAAATCCATTGAGACTCAGATTTTTTGACTCTCTCTATTGCTGCTATTATACCACACAGACATGGTGAACAATAGCAGTTCCTGGTACAACTTGACCTTTAAAAGTGACCTTAAAACGTGTTCTTTTTTCAAGGGCATTTGTTCCGGTGCTTCACCTGAGGAACCAGGCTGACCAGCTCCATGGTATCCTACTGATAAAAAAATAATCTACCACTCTTTCCTCCTGAAGTCCAACACTGTTCCTTTTGTTTTAGAAGAAGAAGTTAAAAATAACGTTGTGTATCAGTCAATGAACGGCCAAGTCCTTATTGTCAGTCCTGCAGGTGGTCGTGTCATTTTTGAGGAAGAAGTCCGGATATCCAGTTATATGTTCATATGGGTTGGATAATGGAACTAGGGTTGATAATCGCATTATAATCGTTGGTTCTACAAACTCAATGAAACCTGGCATCATGTTTAATCTGATCTGGTGGCCTTTCAAAATAATGACACTAAATCATGATACATGATTTGAATTTCAGCTGAACTAACCCATTAATGTTGCCACACCGCCGGCTGTTGGTCCCAAATAAGGCCATGTCAAAGAACCAGTTCTATTGTTAGAGATGCTACTTATTCTTTAATTAAAAATGTGGGTAAATATTTTATTCTTCATTCCTATACATGACCAGCACGAGAGATCACTTGATTGTGTTTTGATAAAAAAACACTATTATCACAACTACTTAAAGGTGTAGCTTTGACATTTTTCTGACAACAAATTGAATTTTAACGTAGATGATATAGACATCACCTGAACTGGAACCACAAGTTTGTAACTTAGGTGAGCATTTTTTTGCCAGATGAGGGGAGAGTAGACCTTTAGCACACATTGGTGCTCATGTTTAGTTGACACACTCTTATTATTAGGTTATTAGAAGTAGTAGTTTTTGTTACTGATGATATACTGATGTACACTTATGCATTAGGTTTGATTCTGAAGGAGTCCCTGTGTTCCGGACACATGAATGCGATTCAAACAAACCCCACACATATTTGCTTGATGGTTTTCGTAGAATATTAGAAGAGTATAATGCGAATCTTGTTATGTGCTGCTCAGTCAGAAAGGAATGAATACATATATAATTATAAAAATATGATTTTTAATACATTTAAAAATATATATTATATGTTTAGAGTCCAAAATATTTATAAAAATTACTTAATGATGTTAACTCAACAATTAAATATCTTCAAAAACAACATTATCTCTACAATGTTTAATTTCCTTATTAGGGTCTTCTTCTTTACGATAGAGCCCATTGTGGTTAAATGGGTTAAAAAGGTCTATTAATCAATGAATCAATAGTTCCTGTATATATTCTCCATAGAGAGGAAGAAAGCCACTCTTCGCTGCTGCCAAAATAGAGCAGATAGCGATCGTACGCCACGATTGACTCTAACCAGGAAGCAGCAAACGGGATCAACCCTGAGCTGCTGCTCTTGTGAGCAACCTATCGTAACACGCCGACAGGATCTGGTCCATATTAAAGCCGAGACAGAAGCGATCTTTAGGAGACAATCAGGCGATGCAGGGGGAAGGAAAAGAGGCAGCAGAGAGCAGCAGACAGACTTGGAGGATTATTATTCAGTTATCAGAGCTCTGTAGAGCAGAACTGACATGGACAGGAGCAGATTTCCTGCTTCTCACACTTCCATCTGCCACTTCGCCATGCAGAGGATTCACACACACATTCCCACGGAGGGAGAGACGAGTCGGAAGTAAAAGAAAAATACACCCCCAAAAAAACTTCCAGATACTAATATTTGAAGGCAAAAAAGTTGATGTCAGCTTTAAAAACCACAACCTTTTTTTTTCTTCTCTCAAACCACAAGCGTTTCTGATCATCATCCAGGAAACGATTAGTAATCTCATCCCAGTGTGATTGCTCATCCAAATATGAGCACCATTGCAGCATAAACAGAATCTCATCCCTCTCATCATCAGCTCGTCTTGTTGCTGTAGTCGCCCTGCTTATTTATTTCTCTTTTTTTTCTTTTTTTTTTTTTTTCAAAAGCTCCGAATCTGTCTCATTATTTTGTTTTGATGTTACACTTTCTCAAAATGGAGCTTGATAGCTCGGGGGGGCCTTGAAGAACATCTGAGCTGCGGACAGAAGAAACATCTCTGCATCCCGCTCGTCTGTTGACGACAACAAGAAAGAGCATCACATCCCGGCGTCCTCATGTATGGACATCAATTATTTTTTCTAATTGTGAAAAAGTACAGTACACTAATTAAAACTAGTATATCTTACCACGCCAAAGGCAAAATTAATAATTGATATTTTATTAATATTCAAAAGTAGCACTGGGAATATATTAGTGATTCTGTGGTTGCAGAAATGATCCATTAGCCAGCCTGTGTGTGTGTGTGTGTGTGTGTGTGTGTGTGACCTGTTTCTTAAGGATTATCCGACTCCACCCCACTTTTAGTCGCAATTAAACGCCACAGAGAAAAGAAAGTGATGGGTCAAGATAGATTGAAGGTTAATTTTTACCTCAATCAAAGTGGGCTCAACAATGACTTCTCATTGGTAAACATAATAATACACTTTTTATTTAAAGATGATATTGTTCTACAGACATTAAAGGATCATTAACATGTCATTACCCAAATTAAGATAATGGTTAATTGGATTTCTTAACATTTATTCAAGTATATTTTGGACAATTCATCAGTAAAACAAGACTTACTATTAAATTAATTTAAAACTGCATTTAAAACATTATATTTAAGGTATATTATTGATGGATTGATGCAGTTTCATGAGGAAGTAAACTGCTTTTTAAAGGTCAGCCCTCTATTTTAAAAGTTTTTTTATATATATATATAAAATAGCCGTAAAAGAAAATTATTATAAAGCACGAAGCTTCACCATAAATTGTCTGAATACTTGATTCTGATGTTGCAGTATTTAAAGAACTGACAGAAGTCGTAACTGCTTTCAATAATGGCTAAACATCAGCTTTAAAAGGTACTGGAGTCACCTGTGTACAAAGACTACTGCCACCTAGCGGTCTGAAGTTTAATTGCAACACAAAAATGAACAAACACTGTGGATATTTGCACGTTAAACATAAATTTAAAAAAAGTTTTTACTATGGTTTATACGTAGTCTATTGAACTATAAACCATAAAATAACTATAAAAACAAATACAATATGACTTAAAAACAAAACAAAAATGATACTGTACTGTTAAATATTGATACAGTATCATGAAGAAAAAAAAACACATGTTTAAACCTTTCCTGGTGATGTTTCTTTGAAAAAAAGTTCTTGCTTTTGACAAGAAAATAAAAAATAAATTCGGAAAAACTTGACATTATCAATGGCAAAGTGCGTGATCAGGCAGATGGGAAAGGATATTTTAATCGAATTATCAAAAAGACAGAATAATGCATTCACTTGTAATTTAGTCTCTTGTATGAGCGTGTGCACATGTATTTGTGTGCACGTTTGCGTCTCATTAACCCCCCTCCCTTCATTTCTTTATTTGCCATTGAATCTTCACATGAAGAAAAGATTGCGCTCATCAAAAAAAAAAAATCCAATTAAAGCTATTTGGTGTACGGTATCACATAAACACTGTTATTGTTTAATATCGCTCACTGTCGCTTGGAATGATCTATTGGCGTGCCAGGGGGGCTGCCCCCTCCCCGACTGACACCCGCCCTGCACCTCATATTATAGGCACAAAGATAATGATACCACCTTTATTTTCAGGGCTGGCGTCATTTGCGCGCTTTTTTTTTTCAAGACGAGAAAAGAAGCCAGGGGTGGAACACGGGAAGAGGGGAGGGGTGAGTGTGTGTTTAGTATTTTTAATAAGCGTCCTCAGTACTATTGAGTGGGTCCCTTTGTTCATATGGTTAGATTAATTATGCTGTCAGCCGCTCTCAGGGACTGCTTAACAAAGATTCAGTGATATAATGGTTCGCTCCTGCGCTTGGCAATCACAATCACGGCCAGACAATTTCCAAATCCTCCTCTTTCTCCACACAAACCCACAGCAGCTCCCTCCATCGAGGAGGAAGTGAGGAGTTTTTTTAGGCTAATGTCGACACATCCTTCTCGTGTCGCACAGGTCAAGTTTTCGTCCACGTCGTGTCATTCGGAACCGTTCGGTCTAATGTGTAAGAGCTCATGATGCCTCTTATGGCCGGAAGGGTCAAGTTATAGAACCCCTGCTTTCAACAGGCCGTTGATCCTTATGCCTTCGAAATTGTTTCAAGTTTTGGTTGGAGACGATGGTTCCGTTCATTTCCATAATGACTGAACCGTTATGGAAATTAACAGGAAATGAAATACAAGAAAAGGGGAAAACAATGGAACAAGAATGAATGCATATATAGACTGTGGTTGAGAGGCAAGAGAAGCTTTAGTTTTCTCGATAGATTATATGGATTAAAATATTCCGGATTTGGGAATCTGTTTTATTTTTGCAATCTAAATCCAGATTACCAGTGCTCTAACTGGAAAGACATTCAATGTGGGCTACCAGCAACATTAAGAACAACAGGAAGTGCATCACTTTTAGTGTTTATTATTTTAAATTTAACAAAACAAAAACAAAAACAACATTAAAATACTGTTCTTTTTATGCTTTAAGTTACCTTTTCTCTGAACCACAACATACAAGACACATTCACAAACAAATATTTGTCGGTATTAAGAAAAGTAAATTTGAAAAAAGGCTAAATGCTTAATGGTAAACAAAATAAAGAATGTTCAGGGTTCTTTATTATCCATATAATTTAGGACTTTTTTTTAATTTCATTTATTTTATATATATTATTATATTTGACAGGTTAATCTTTGTGATTTAAAAAATATCGCTATTATTATTATTAAATGACCACATATTTGATATATGATTCTTGCTTTACTACACTGAAAGACTTTTTTGGTAACCTATGATTGCTTTATCTAGTTCATCTCTGAAAAAGCAAAATATGAATAAGAGTAAATAAACTAAATTTAACCATATGTTTAACAATTATAATACAATATTTAAAACATTTTAAATCATAAGTTAAATACGTTAATTATTTTAAAACCATTAGAGACAGTATGACTTCCATCAATGACCAAAGTTTTTTTTCCCCAAATTGACCTGTTTATTTTTCTTTGTCAGTCAGATACGCTGCTGAGGAAATCCCTTCCTTTTGGTCCTCAGCACATTTAAAACCAGCAACTACATCATGACCTAAGACACAAACTGGGACTGATGCTTCCGTAATCATGATGAATGGAAGGCAGAAGACGTGTCACCGGTTCCCCTCGGCGTGATAAATGGTCTAATATACTCTTATTTTGCAAGAAGAAGAAAAAAGAGAACTAATCATAGATTGTTGGATTGCTGTTATATTCCACATTATATTTACTTAAAAGACCACTAACCTTTTTGCTTCTTCCACTTAGAGCTTGGCTTTAAACAGCAGTGCAGTGACAATATTTTTTCTCTGGTGATTACTTGACATTTTTTCAATTAGTCACAGAAGAATTAATGTGATGAATTAGAGGAATATACACTTCATCAATATTAAAGTGCTATCTGAAACTCTATATATTGACCCTTAAATGCTATATTTTCAAGAGACTAATATACTTGATAAAAATAAGAATGGAATAAAATATTTTAAATAATTTAATAATACTTTTGTAAAAACAGTTAAAGTAAATGCTGAGATAATCGTTTAAGTTTTAAATATTTAGAAAATAATTATTTAACATTATCCTCAAAGTTGGTTCGGTTGAAGTTGAATTCTTTTAATTTTGTGAATTGACACTATGTGATCATGAGACGAGTATATATTTTGTACAGAAGATCTGTCGACTGATTCATTCATTTTCAATGTGAACAAGACAAGTAATGGCGATAGGTTTTCTTAACAACTGACTTTTCCAATTGCTCTTGTTAACGTTTAAGTCTTTTCTTATTCCCAAAATATCACAATCTTTTCAAATATATATAGTTGTACCGTGTTGACTCAGTACTTGGGTGACATAGGCCAGTCTGTCAAACTGAGCCTGAGAAACCTGGGTGTTGTATTTGACAAAGTCATGTCTCTAGTTCCAGAACAAGTTTATAAGTCCATAGGAGCTACTTTACATTGAGTTTCTACACCACATGTCTACATTTTTCACTGACATTGAAGCTGAACTGCTTGTTTACAATGAGAATTAATTATTTAGTTGACAAGCACGATGCGCCATGAAGGCGCGTCTCAGGATATCGCAGAGTGCAACACCGAAGGTCATTTTTATTAACTTCTAATTTTGCATGTATTTAGCTCAAACTTAATTGCAAAAGCTTTGTAAAAGTTATTGCAGTTGAAGTTCCAGCTTTGTGTCACGGACCTTTTAAGATCAACAACCTTTCCCAAAGGAGATCTCCAGACGGATTAATTTATCTATCTAACCTACCAGTAGAAACTAATGGTGTACCTCAGGGATGGACCTCCACTCCTGCTCAGATGTCAACAGAAAGTGACAAAGACGACAGAGAAAAATCCATTGAAGAATTTTTCTTTAAAACCTTAGAGAAACAAACACAGGGAGCAAATCAATTAAAAAAACAACCCCGGACAACCACAAGTCTTATAAGAATAATGAAATATGAAAGACAAAATAGAAGAAAGGAAATATCCTGCTAGGTCAGGAAATCTCACCAGCTTTCTCAGAAGACAGAAGGAAGTTGACAAATGAAACCTGACAAGCCTTCCTTATAAAGTGAGAACCAGTTTTAGTGACAGGATGATAAACAAAAAATATGAATGTCGGTGTTGTTGGTATCTTAGAAATAAGATTTACAAAAGTCAACCTTTGATGTCACTGATTGTTTATATGTAGTTGTATGCAATGATGGTAAAAACTGTGCAACGACACAAGGTATTATCTGGCCACATTATTCTCCTTATTATCAAAAACCTTCATTATTTTCATTAGACATAAAAAATATACAATATTTTGTAATTGTCTTCTATTATTAAGGTATTTGTCATCAACGTGCTTTCATCTATCCTGGAGATGAATTACAGTCAGTGGGTAAACTTTAAATGGTCTGCCACCAATGTGGGTCTGGTATGAAATTAATTGCTGCCGTGACAGATGATTGCAGTCCGCGCTGACGTTAAGGTCATTAAGTTCTTCATACACTGTAATGAGGTAGATACCAACACATGCCATTGGCTGCCTATTATTTACCAGTCTAGTCTATTGAGGTCTGTGCTCTGCACACGTTCAGAGTGGAACAGGAACGGAAGCGACGATAAGGAAAAAGGCGGCGAGTCGCGTTGGGAGGAGGTTCAGCCGGCAGATGTGACACGTTTAAAGAGTCTGAACGTGTAAATCAAAAATAGTTTGGGCCTTAATGGATGTGTTTTAGCAGATTTTTTTTCTTTTTTTCCCAGGGAAGGTCCCCATCTTCGTCCCTGCGACTCACACGCCTGTCTGGTGGGATGATGTTTACAATAATAAGGAGAGGCAGTCCAATTTCACCCAACAAGCCCAGCCCGCCAGCCACATCTCTCTCTCAGCGTCCTGTGCACCACATTGGAAAAGAGATGAGATTGAAAACAACACCAACTTCATGTACAAGGCAACGAGGGCCGAGCCTCAGTTGTGCTACAGATGAGCA
Source organism: Callionymus lyra (assembly GCF_982586985.1). Classification (NCBI taxonomy): domain Eukaryota; kingdom Metazoa; phylum Chordata; class Actinopteri; order Syngnathiformes; family Callionymidae; genus Callionymus; species Callionymus lyra. Next base: position 33,751,901 of record NC_141819.1, on the reverse strand, counting down.
TCAGATGCAATTTCACCTTGACAGGGCGCTTGTCAAAATGGAGAAATATCACACACTGTTTCTTGCTCTGGTCCTACTTGCTTTTTTTTTTTCCTCCCCTCCTCGCGATAAGTGCATTTCCAACTCCTGCAGTGTCACTCCCACATGCAAACACGTCTTTCTATACACACTTAAACACGTCAACGACCAAATAGGCATCCCTGGTGGCTGAAGTGGTTTGACACACACACGCAACAAGTAAAAAACTGTCCTGGTTCCAAAGAAGTAACTCAGTTATTTCTGAACTTTTTCAACAAATTAGATTATGTTGTTTAATGTTTTTTTTTACATTTTTGTCCCAATGTATTTTTTTGAATTCTTCTAAAAATCAATTCCATTTTTGGGATGCATTCCATGATGTGATGCTCTTTATTCCTTCACCTTCTAATGTTGAGCAAAAGTTAACTCTGCCTGAACATATAAAAAATAATTGAATGGAGGGCCTCAGAGTATCATGAAACATCCACAGATGGTCTATTAAGGCCTTGAATCACGCGCCGATTATCGGGCTTCTGGCGCTGTCGGGCAGTCCTGTGTGGTCGGTTCCCCGAGTCCCTGTAGTTTGTCACCCCCAATCGGGGAGTAGGCATCCTAGTCGGGTGAAGCGTTCAGTCTGGAGTCGGGAGGTGGGCTCAACGGTAAATCTGATTGGTCGAGTGCTAGGTTTAGCTAGTGAATCAGCTCATGACAATGAAACGGAGGTGACTATTGTTAACAAGCAGCGATGGCATGGATGAAACTACACTTTTATCAAAAATCCACACCAATATTATCATGTGAATGAAGCAGATCAATGCAGTCTAGACATGGAAATCTGGTCCTTTCACATGCATCCAGTGAACATTATCATAACATTGATCTCATCACCTCCTGCTCCATGTACTAATTTATTTACGTTAATGTCTTCAATTGTTGTTCTATTCACATGCAACCTTTCATGTGAGACACCTTCACCTTCATCTCAACATTTGTACATTATCACTGTGTCTGATTCATGGTCATTTTATGCTAATAATGATACAGAAGGACAATATTGTTGAAACGACTTTAATGATCATTCTAGATCATAACAATTATTTCCATATATCTTGCTCGACACATACAGAAAGGCCCTTCTGAGCTGCCGCTGGGAGATCCAGGCGTTTTTTCTGCAACGTTTTTCCTCCCTCAACAAGAAGACCAAGGGCTGACAGGGCCAGTCGCTTCATTTTCGTGTCGTTATCCATCGTATTTTTATTTTATCTTCCGTTCAACGGGTGAAAACATTGACAGTTCTCGACTAGTCTCAGAGCATTTACAGTTTTCACTTCTCTGACGTCAACACGCTTCAGCGTCTTTAAAGAAATAAATAAACTTGTCTTTGCAAGAAACATTTTTTCAAAGATAAAGTAAAATTCAGGTGTAATTAACGACAAGAAAACGGAATCAATTGATTATGTGGATGAAACTAGATGAACAGAAAATATGTTCGTCCTTTCTGATTTCCCCTAGCGCCTGTTGCTCTGACAGCAGCTGCAGCTTGTCACGTAATAACTACCTCGGCAGCAGAGCTTGAAGCCACTTCTTCTGCAGCAACAGGCACCAGATTATAATCGTCACTCCCTGATATGTACTATTCTCTCTCTGTGGATTACATGTTTTCTTGTTCTTAGAATTTTGTCCTCCTTGTACCTCCTTGAGTCTACTTTTTGTCGTGCTATCCAGCGTGTGTTTTTTGCTAATCACTACTCTCTTTGTTTTTTCAATCTCCTTGAATTTGTGTTCTCCGCCCGACTTGTGGTGCGCTTTAAGCTATCTTGGATTGTGATATGGACACTTGAACTTAGTTTTTTGGAACTATTGTGATTAAACCTTTTTTGATCAAGGGAATACAGTATAGGTGGCTGACCTTTGGCAACTTGTGCAGGAAAGTGTTGAGTCACACCAAAAATTGCATTGATTTCTTTTAGCCAACACACATTTTGTGTCATTCCTTTTTTCTTACAAAGTGGTCGTGTTGACTTTCTCAGAGCTTGACATTAGGGTTCGGGGTCAAGTGTGGAGTGGCAGGAATGGAAAGCTGTACCTCCAAATCCAGGTCCACGGTTCTTGGTCTTAATAAGTAGGGGAGGCTTCTCCGTGTTGAGGATGAGATCTTGGTCCAAGTGGAGGAGTTCCAGTGTCTTTGGGTCTTTTTTAGGAGTGAGGGAAGAATGGAGCAGGAGATCAACAGGCAGATCGGTGCACTGAAAAGGTCTTTGTTTACCAGTAGATCAACATCTATACTTTCGGCTATGGACATGAATGCTCGGTAGTGACTGAAAAAGCAAGGTTGTGGGTACAAGTCCTCCTTGTATGCTTAGATCTCCCTTAGAGATAGGGATTGGGTGAGAAGCACGTGAATCTGGATGCCTGGCTCTGAGGTGTTCAGGTCATAAAGCCGTGGGGGAAACCAGGGACACTCTGCAGGGACCATGTCTTTTAGCTGGCCCGGGAATGCCTTGGGGTCCTCAGGAAAGACCTGATTGATAAAGCTGCAGAGTTGAAAAGTCTGGAGCTGTTTCTCAAATCGCATACTTGCGTACTTAAACTTATTTTAAGTGCATACGTGCGTCTAAATTCTTAGTATGTGAAATGTAGTGCACCATGCATACTAAATTTGCGTACTAAAAGGCCCACAAAACTGAGTATGGCAGCCAGCAGAAGGAGGATGACACGTCTTCGGTGCTGATACTGGCGTAAATATCTCACGAATGTTTCGTTTCTCATATTTCTTGATCCAAACTTACAAAACCTGCTCCCAGCAGGTGTCGGTGATAGTGTTCCTACAGCTGGTTGCAATCATCGGTAAATAGTAGTAGAAGAAGAAGCTGTTGCGTCATTTCCGGTTAGTGCGTAGCAGCAGTGTTTGATTTTAGACATACTATCTGTCGAGAATTTGCGTACTAGTTAGTTCGTACGCTATCCTGATGCATACTTACTTCCAGCGCACTAAGAGAAGTATGCGATTTGAGACACGGCATGAGTCTCGCTGCTGAAGCTACCCCCCTGGATAAAGCAGTAGAAGACAATAAGAGACCTTTTTACAATAAAATATATAAATTACACTTCTATATAATACCAAGCAGTGTTTAAGAACATACGCTTGTTTGTATCTCTGAACAAGGTCAAAATGTAAGGCTTGTGCAGTACTCAAAAAAGTAAAATATGCCCCTTTCAAGTCCTTACTTTCATTCCCCACCAACCCTGCAAAGCACGCATAACTCCCCTCCACACTGTGTCTGCAAATGCAGCAGCTCGTCGCCCAGAGTGTCACTTCATAAATAAGGTCACAGGAGACAAAGAGAGGAGATGTTAGATCTAAAACGTGGCCATGCTTTTTTTCTTTTCTTTTTTTTTTTTTTTTTACATTTTTAGGAGTTCTTATTGCAAGAGAGGTCAGAAACCATCTATCTAGCTCCCCCTGGAAGAGTAGAATAAGAAGAGAGGAGTTCATTTTATTACAGGAGGGAGGGGAAAAAAAGAGGCAAGGATTTCGCTGACGAGTGGGGGAGAATGAAAAGGTTAATTGGGCTATTATCTAGCTGTAGTTTTTGAGGGATTTATAATATCTCCTGCTCCTTCTCTTTCACCCGTTTCCCTGCAAGGTCTGATTCTTCTGTCACATGAACGTATGGCACATTTTTCAAGGTGTGTTTGATCTCTGAGGTTTTCAATGAATGACAATCCCCTAACTAGCTTGGGAAATCTAATCAAGCGACGCAGTAAATCCAAATGTAAGATTAATTCAGTTGACCATCAAATCTTATTAATCTGCGACTTGTTTCCAATTTTATTGGTTTCACGCATTACAGACAGAAAGTCTGGATTTTTTTTTTTGCCCCAGAATATGAGGTCACGACATATATCTTTTGCCCATTGATATAAAGATTACTCTTGTCAAACATGTGGATCAGTACCTTCAAATAGTAATGCAATTATGGTATGATCACACCTTTATGTCTTTTTTTAACTTATATACCGATATTATTTTAATTGTTATCTTTGACCTTAGTATTTCAGACCACAGGTGACTAATTTGTTTAACCCAATTTCATATTCATACACAAATCAGTCTTGAGGTTACCATCAGCTATTTGCTACATAGAAGGTTCTTCAGTACCTCAGTTGGAAGCCCATAATAATCATATCCTATTTCTCTAGCATCATCCACATATCATCGGTATAGTTTTTTCAATAGACAAAATAGATGCATAGATTGATGGATGGATGGATGGATGGATGGATGCATGGATGGATAAAAGTTAGTTAAACAGGGAACACAACAGAAAACCCCCAAAACTATTTCAATAAAAAATAAAATAGAAATTGAATAACCAAAAGCAAATCACAATGAACAATAATAGTAATTTGTTGACATGATATAACATCCAGTCATGGCGCCCTGTTAGAGAAGGCCTGATCCCCCTTTGAGTTTAGTCTCAACTTAAATACACCAAAGGATTTAAGAATATGGTCTGGGTCATAGGTGGTCCACATGTCTAAAATGTAGCTGGGTTTTTCCATTCATAAGGGAAGCCTGTGCAATTTGACTAAAACTAGGTTGATGTTGTCTGTTTCACCCTTGTGTTTTCTCAGGGTCAATATGACCCGAAGGCCCGAATATAAATGTTTTATCCTGTGTGTTGTCTCTGGGTCAAGGTGAACATCCATACATACATATGCAGTGGTAGAGGTAGTTAATCATGATCCAGAGATAACACAAGGGGTACCACAAACACATTTGTTTTTAGATGAGATACAACAAGGGTAAAAGAAGAAACTAGTGATGCACTGATGTAGCGTCATGAAGCGATGTCCTTATTCTAGAGTCCACTAGCTCTTAAATAATTTAACTAAAGGGCGCCACCTATTGAGTTGTCAAAACAAAAAAACAATGCTTCATGAAGCTTCATCAAACCAACGCTAGTTAAAAACGTTGCTGCTTTTTTCAGTTATTGCCCTTATTGGGTGAAAAAACCCTCAGAAAATCTGTATTTTCTATTGGTAATTCAGTTATTTATTTTAAGTAGTTAAAGTAGTTTAGCAGGCAAAAATTTGACACCAAAAACGAAACAATTAACTAGACACGAAGCCGTCAAAGAAAAGACAATGTGGTTAATATGATTGAAGGAAGAACAATGTGATGATAAGAATCCAACTTGTTGACTGTAAGTATCTTCAAATTGTTTCTGCATGAATCGTTGCGAGTAACTTCTGGTCTCGGGAGTTCATAAACAAGCTTCAAAATTGCTCTGAAAGTTGTAATCACCTGACAACCAATCGAACACACACACACACACACACACACTCATGTGACTCCGCCATTACTTATTCACTTACTTACAGTGAGGAGAGGACGGAAGCTGCCGCCCTTGAGAGCAGCCTCTTGATTAGCACCGACTCATTTGTGATGTTCTTCGCTAAATCAGTGGCCATTCACATGACGAAGAATGGCGCGGGAGGGGGAAAAATGAACAGCTGTCACCGTGTGATGTGTTAATTTCCTGACAGGCTTGCCGCTGAAACCAATTACTGATTTAAGGGCAGGGAAGAGAGAGGCCCGACGCACACGCTCATTAGGTTCCTTCAAGACTAAAAGGATAAAAGCAAAACAAGAAGGGCAACCGAGAGAAGGAGAGAGAGAGAGAGAGAGAGAGAGAGTGGAGGCAATAAATAAAGACTTCCACACTCTTGCTGTCAATCCAAAGATTTTCTCGTGCGAAATGTCAAAATAATTAATGAGCAAACAAGAACTTGTATGTATTCTAGCAATCGGATCAGAACATTGAAGCACACTTGCTTGTTTGCATCCGTTTTATATTTTGTAAATGCATCATGCAATTATATTCAATTTATGACTATCTTTATATAAATATTTGTTTTAAAGTAGGGCTTCACAATTGAGTTACAGCTAGCTATGCTATATGCTAGCAGGACGGTATATACTAAGGTAAGGTAAGGTAAGGTAAGGTAGAACTTTATTGATCCCTCAGGAGGTCTCCTTCAGGAAATTGTTTTTTTCCAATAGCCACAGAATTCTAGTAAATTCTAGTGATGGTCTGAAGACGCTTCATGAAGCAGTGTCATTATTTTCAGAGCCCACTAGATGGCGGTCTCTGCACTATTTTCCTTTGTTTTGAACCACTGTTCTAATGAAACATTACCATTTTTAAACTGATGGCGCCACCTACTGACCTCCAAACAACATGACACTGCTTCATGAAGCTTCATCAGAGTATCACTTATAGGTGGCTTTACAGACTTGGTTTACTCTCCTCTCCCTGAGAGCTTTAGGTACGAAACATGTAACATTTTTTAAAAATTTGTGTGACTTCAATTAATTCCAAACTACTTTTGTTTTGGAAAATTCTGGTCCTAAATGTAGTGATACGCTGACAAAGCTTCATGAAGCATTGTACTGTTTTAAGAGGCCAGTAGGTGGCACCCTCGACAAACACATGTAAATGTTGTGTGATCGCAATACGTGCAAAAGTGTCAATACATAGAAGTGACCAATGGTCTGTGGTGTAACCAGGGAGAGTACAAATACCTGGTTACTGTCCAATATTTTTTAATTTATCCATTACATAGTGGTTTTACTTCACTATTTATAATGGTTATTTTCAAAATGAATGATAGATATCAATAGTTCATACTTTTGGTGATCATACTATATTATCTGAACGACACACCCTTAATTAATCTTCTTTCAATAGGTTTCTCGATTTCTACAGAGGCTGACGGAAAAAAATATGGGTAAAACACACTGTGAACAGGTCCTAATATTCACTGGCCACCAGTTCCGCACAGCATCATCAAAACAAAAAGCAGCAACCAGAAGGCTACAGCAGACAGACTGGACAAAGTAACAGACTTTAACCGCCAACTTTTAAAAAGCGTTAAAAAATGCTGCCCCTTTGATAACCATGATCACATGGTTTGTTGAGGACTCAAAAATGAATATCCAATCTGACGCACATTTTCAATGTTAAGGCGTCTAAAATAATTGCTTTAACATTTTAGTAAAGATATTACATAATATAATAATTAAAATTTCATAACTGTGAACTGAACTTTTTAATTTAAACAATAAGTAGCTTTTCTGTGAATTAGTTCATTCCTAACATTAACTATTTAACAGTGATTATTTTGATTTGAATTTATGTAATCATTTACCGAGATCATGCATCAAACTATAGATATACCTGTAAACCAGTTTTCATGAAAGTGTAATGAGGTAATACGTTGTAAATTGACTGAATTCAGTGTTTTTTTTCGTGTCAATGCTTTTTTTTAAAAAGGTAGATTTTTTTGTTTAAGATGGATACCTGACATTATGCTCACATTTATATGAGTTAAAAGTCATTTATTTGTATTGTAGTTTTCTCTCTTGTTTAGAAGTAAAGTCTAAATCACAGGATATTATGTTTTAGGTGATTCCTGCACTTATCTGCTGTTTAACTTCCTTGTTCCTTGTTTCGTTCGTTTTCTTTATTTCAGAAGTTGTACTTTAAACTTTGAATCAAATCATATAGAGTTAATATTTGTGAGTTTTTACTTCAATAACACCCACAGTACTTAAAAATGAGTATTTTGGATGCATGAGCAGTTACTGGGTGCCATTTATAATTTGTAAAAAAAATATTAGTATAATCTAAATCCCTTGAAAAGTCTGATGAATAACCGAACAGGTCAAATGTTTCCATTAAGAATTATGGCTTTAAGTGATTGTAGCCAGCAGATGAATTGTTGGCTAAGCTGTCCTAAAAAAAAAAATAATGTTAAGGTCGTTGAAACTTGTAAAAAGCCTGAGGCTTCAAGATCACATGACAGTGCAAACTTCAATCACCATATCAAATGAGGTATACACGGCTCGCCAGACCCCCGGGATCCGAAAGGGCAGGCTTCCAAGTGTGCAAAGACGAGTCCTTCATTGGCGTAAGCTGTGATGCATACATATGCTGTAATTGCCGTGGGGAAGGAGTGGACCAGGGAGAGTGTCCCCAAAAGTGGGGCGGTGATATTTCACTTGATCAGTGGCCCGCAGACAAGTCACAGCATATGGACACCTTGTTCTTAGGGAGTGGTGAAAGTAGCAGGCCATGTCAATAATAGAAAAAACGGACGCCACTACCTGTTCTGGGATGCAAAGAGAATTCAGATTTTAAACCTTTTCATTTGGTAGGCAAAGTCGTTTGAGAAAAATGTAAACTTATTAGGTCAAATAAAAAAAATGAAAGGATTTACTAATTCAATGTTTTTTTTGCTGGAACATCGGTTCTTTTGATCATTTTACTTAGATGAATCCTTACTTTAACATTGTCATTCAGGTATGAAGTCCATTCCAAGAACATATAGTACAAGTTACTTCACAATAAAGACCTATGACTGACCAGATGTATCGATTCTCTTTGCTACCATGGACTGATGCCTGATCGGAGGTTTTGTTACTGCAAGAATTATTAAATAAATATATAAATATTTTTGTAGACATGAATAATCAATGTGCTCTAAGAGTCTTCTTTGCGATGCCGTCTTTAAACTGCAGTCATGTTTTCAAATTACACATACAAAATTCAGAAATCTGTTTTGTCTCTTAACCTGTATTGGTTTTGTGTGAATTATATTTATATTAACATATACTATATAACAATTTTAAACACATAATGTATTATTTCTAATTTTTTCATGTCAATTTCCATTTCTATCTGAGAGTTTAGTTAATCTTGTCACACATGTGTTGTTCAAAAGTGACGACCATAGGAAGTATTTCATGGCTGGATTCATTCCATAAAATACTACTTACACATCATCCCTTTACACATACAGGAATACACACACGCATCACCATCACCACAATGTATAAACAAATACAGAAATTCTGCACCACAAAACATAAACACACCGCCTCGACACACAAACAGAAACATACACAGATGACCCAATATACAAAAAGAAAGAGACACAAACACACATACGCACCACCACTACGTATACTCATGAACACAGCCACACACACGAATAAAACATATGAACAAAAAACAAATGCACACCACCACAGCATCGGAACTGAAACACACACTGACCTGCAAGAGAAGAAGAAACCCACCAGCCCACATAAACGAAAACATACATAACCAACCCTATCACAGAAACGCACACACATCCTCAACAAAATCACACACACAATGACACTGACACATATAAAGAGAAACAAAAACCCCAGCATAGAAGCAGACGGATACAAAACTAAAATTTAGGCAGAAACAACCCACCCAAAATATGACCGGAAATACATAAACACAATCCCAACACACACAAATAAAACAGGGAAGACACACCAAGAAGAAAAAAGACACATAAGCGTTTGGTCTCTGGTTCAATTACTTGTTTACATTACATTTTTTACACTGTTTTAATGCTTGTTACTAATAAAACATGATCTAAATAAATATAATAGTGAGTAGTTTTTTTAAGATGAATTAATGAACAATCATTTAAATTTGACCGTGATCTTTAAACTCACCAAAGTTATTATTTTCCCTTTCATTCCCTGAAACAATAGAAAATGTTGTTTACTTGTTATATAATAAGTTTTCATTAATTTTCGGTTAGAGCAGTGGTGGGAAAATCAATTTCCTCAGGGGCCACTTATACAGTGACTGTTATTAGGGGCCATCATGCAAAAAATAAAGGAGCAAAATTCCTAAATAAAATTAGAAGAAATGTAGTTGCTAAAAATTGAATAGAATCCAGCTCAATAAGATTACAAGATTACTCAATAACATTTTATTTTATCACTGTTTATATAACTTCTTATTTTTAAACTGAAATAAATGTACTCTTTTATACAATATTGATATTTTAATATTCACCTACACTCTTTTTGAGGTGCAATAAATACTCACAAAAACGGACAAGAACAGTCCTAAAACAAAACCCCTATTTTCATAGAGTTTAACAAGTAATAAATGATTTGTAATTGAATACCAAATTAATTGTTTTCTAGTCTCCTGTTTTCCTTTGACCTCATAAGGGGCCACATGAATACAGAGTAAGGGGTAAATATGTGGCCCCCGGCACAGGCTCAGAAATCCCTTCCACACATAACTTTCTTCTAACCAGCATTTACACTCAACCGGGGAGGTCAGAGTGTAAAGTTGACGTCTTGTACCATAACCATGAAGGCTGTCATTGCAGACTTCAGGGGTTCCATTTTTAATTGGAGCAAAATTTTCTTCCAAATCAGCCAGCAGACATCTTGATAAACCCGCTCTTTGAACGTCCTCTTTTTAATCGGGCAACACACACATTACACAAGGGAGCCAATAGAGCCACGCGTATCCCCCTGTGGGCCTGCTTGCTCTCTGCACACTTGGACTGGCGGAGATAATGTGGGAATATTTATTAACTACCCTCCGTGACCTGCTGTGTGTGCAAAGTACGACGCAACAGTAATTGGGACGGTGGTTAAAAGGGGCTGCTGGGTTATTCCAACGATAGGGGCCATGGCATCTTTAGAAACATGGCCCCCGGTCCATGTCCCTATCCTTGCTTCTTAGCTCAGCCTAATCTGCTAATAATACCTTTGTATAATGGTGTCAATGGCCATACATCACCCCGAGACCAGGGAGGGAAGAAGGAGGTGAGGCGAGGTAGTGGACGGCGAGATACTGGAATGGGTATTCTTTATTAGAGATGGTCTATTTTTTTTAGGTTTCAGCCTGTTTATTATTTTATATTTCATTATTTATTATTATTATTAATCTTTTTGGTTGCCTTGGTGCTTGTTTCTGTTTTTCTATTGTTTCATTTGTGTGTTGTATAATTTCATTATTTTATTCTGCACTTACACCACCTATCCTCTGATTATGAACATTCTTTACAGACATTTCAAATTAAGTAAGTAAGTAAGTAATTTTTATTTATAAAGCGCTTTAAATGTCTTATCAATGAGTAACATTTTAAACCCATAATTCCCAGTAGTCGACAAATATACAATACTTTATTCTGTAGATAGTTTACTGTTTTCATCAAGAAGTTTAATTCAGTAAAAAATACTTTGACATACTTATTGTTATTCAAATATCCACAAGTGCATTCAAAACAGAAATTAGTAGAATTTTACTCAAAACAAATATAGGTAAAGAATTGTCAAGATTGTTAGGATATATGTGCAATATGCATATGTGTATTGGAATAAACAAGGTACTGACAGAGTTTAAAATAGCACATTTCAACAGTTATAATTCACAATAGAAATAACACAACCGTAATTAAATTTAAAAATAAATCACAATTAAAAGTGCTATAATATGACCAATGTGCATCATTTATATAGCATGTTTGTATATATATGTAGAAAAGAAAGTGTATTATACATCTATAGTATACATTGACTTGAATTATTTAGAATAAATCTAAAATAAGTAGGAAGGAACGGAAAACAAAACACCTTGGCTTGTTAAATTGACAGGCGTGAACGCGGGCCGTACATCAAGCGTTCAAGTTGCTAACAAGGTTAGTCGTCACGCGGCCACGGTCACCGATTGCTTCTAAATGAAAGCAGATATTAATGAGGTCTTGATGGAGCTGGCCTTTGTTGCAGAAGCCTTGATGTTGAAAGCTAAAACAAGACATTCTCATCAGCAGCCTTTTCCCAAGTCTTTGGAGATCAAATTACGTCGGGATATCAAATAAATGAATGACTTACGCTTAATTTCGCAGGCAAGAAAAGGATGAGATGGAGAGAAAATAATTGATTCCTTGACTTCCTTACAAGACAGAGAATTGTAAAACAAACTCGGGGAGGAAAAGGAAAAAAAAAAAGAACAAGCGATTTCTTTGTTCATAAATAGATGATTATTTTTAATATCTTCAGATGAAATGCAGAGTGTCTCCCAGGAGACTACTCGGTTTGTTATTTTGCAAAGCTTGTGTATTTTATTTATACAATTTAGATCGAGTAAACAAACTTTTTCCTTGATAAACTGATTAGAAATAGAAAGGAAGAAGCTGTTTGAAGTGCAAAACTGACTTTAACAGAACACGGATGAAGGACATTTAATGACAGTGTCCTTTGAACTCTTAGGAAAACTCTATGAATTCATATGGTAATTTGATAAACATAATAATGTTTTTTTTTTTTATTTTTTGGGTTAATGTACAGGATTATTCTAAGTTCCCTTTAATTATTAGTCTTGGAGAGTTTTTAGTAGTACTTTCAATCTTAAAAAATACAATAAATATTGATCTGAATGTATAATCATGGCGACTATATTGATCTTCATGATCGCACGAAATGCTTCACCTGGCTCCCGTCCCCTCTTGAACTGGACCGACCGCGGGATGTTGCGGGGACAGTGACTGCTACCTCTAGACAATTGTGTGGGAGGACAAGCTTGATTCTTGGGCTTCTCTATTGACTTGTCCAGGAGCAGTGGTTCTGGCTGGCTGGTTCCCTGAGGCCGGTATTGACACAGAGGTGCTGGTTTGGATGGCGGGTCACAGGACCAGGACTCACCTCTTTTGATTAATTGAGAGCTGGACTTGATTAATGTCCCAACCTTCTGCAGTAAACTTTTTTTTTTCTATGGCTAAGCAGCATGTAGCCATTGTTCACTTAACAGTTTTCTCTATATACTGTATGTCAACTGATAAAACAACGATTAATTCTAATGAGAAACATGAACTATGATCTTTTTTTTACGGATCTAATTAATGTATTTTGATTACACTTTGATCAGAATCAAATGTAATTGTTAGAAAATGTTGTTTGACTTAAACCGATGCAGTTCTTGTCATTTACGTTCTGCTGTAAATGAGACTAGTGTTGCCTGCAATCTTTAGTTTCCACCAGCAGGGCTGAATATTGCTGTTTTCTTTCTTCTAGATCATTAGAAAATACAAAAAAAATAGTAATACTATGGATCCTCACGGTGTCAACTTGTACCGAAAAAAACTATTTACAAAAATATTTTGACACATTTTTGAGCGCTGTGTACCACATAATATTGGTTCAAAAATTAAACAAAACCAGAACCAACATAAGGTGCCCCGGTGTAGGCACACTACCAAAAAAACAACAATATTTTACAAAATTGCAAACAAAAACAGTGAAGTTAGTGATTAAAAATGATTAATGAGTTTACAAGTATAAAGCAAAAACTGCTCCAATTAATTAATTTAACTTAATTGAACAATTTGACGGCTAAATATATATTAGATATGACTTAAAATAAAAAAAATATATGCATTGCCAATAAGGTATGGTTCAATTATTGTTGCCCTGGAAACACTAATGAATCTTCTTTGGTTCGTTTTTTTGTTTTCCCTGGTCAAATATGTAAGTATGCCAATAATAATTATAATACTACTGCAATTACTACTAATAACTCATTATACTTTAAGGCGCCTCTCAAACTGAAGGAAAACATACAGAGAGAGACAAATTAAAAATTAAGTAAAAAAAAAATTTAAAAGTACAATTTTAGAAATTAGGATAGGTACAGTGAGTTAAAAGTATATTTTAAAAGGGAAAACTGTAGTATGAGAAAACTACAAAACATGGACTATGGTGTATAAGATAGATTATAAAGTTGTTTTTTTTATAGACAAGATTAAAGTCATTCGGTTAATGATGATGTCTCGTGGGAGGTAGTTGAATTATCTCAAAAATATAAATGCATAGATACAAAAAATGCACAGTCACTCTGACCCCATTTGTGTAGTACAGGAACTGGTGACTCAGGAGAGGCCAGTTCCTTGTCCTAAGCCTTGCTCAGTGTTAAGAGGAGGCGGTTTGCGTGGGCACGACAGTGGGGGCTAATGCATGCAGTTTGCACAGATGCAATGCAGGACGGCTGACAGCCGATCATGGCGTGATTTATGATGCTGACCGCTGGCTGCGTAGTGCAGGCTAATGACACATACACTAAAGTCATTGATTTGTATGAATGCCCTCCGCTCTTCATCTATCACAATTTAATGTTGAAGTTTGCAATGCAGAAGGAAGAAGAGAGGGAGGACAAGAGGCAGGGAGAGCCTAACCTGCGTGTTACTACCAGGTCCAAGTAAACTGAGATTCAACTCTGTCTTAACAAGATGCTTTAAACACTCTCCATGCACTTCTGCTTAAATGTCTCATTGACTTCCCTTGAATAGCCAAGCAATAGAAGGTAAGGAAAAAGATGGCATGGATGGATGGATGGAATTATAAATGGATGGATGGATAGATAGTTGGCTGCATGGATGGATGGATGAATGAATGGATGGATGGGTGGCTACATGGATGGATAGATGGATGAATGGATAAAGGTTTTGATGAAGAAATGGCTGGATGAAGTGATGGATGGTAGATGGATGACTGCACGGATGGATGGATGGCTGCATTAATGGATAGATGGATGAATGTCTGCATTGATGGATGGATGACTGCATGGTTGGATGGATAGATGGCTGCATGGATGGATGGATGCTGCATAGATGAATTGATGGATAGATGGATAGATGAAGAGAGGGTTTGGTGAAGAAATGGATGGATGGAGTGATGGGTGGTAGATGGATGAGTGTCTGCATGGATGGCTGCATGGATGGATGGATTGATAGATAGATAGATGGTACGGTGGCTGCATGGATGGATGGATGCTGCATAGATGAATTGATGGATAGATGGATAGATGAAGAGAGGGTTTGGTGAATAAATGGATGGATGGAGTGATTGGTGGTAGATGGATGAGTGATGGATGGATGGATGGATGGATGGATGGATGGATGGATGGATGGATGGATGTCTGCATGGATGAATGGATGGATGGATAGATGGATGGATGGATGGATGGATGGATGGATAGAGGGTTTGATGACGAAATGGATAGATGGAGTGATGGATGGTAGATGGATGAATGTCTGCATGGATGAATGCATGGATGGATGGATGGATGGATGGATGGATGGCTGCATGGATGGATGGATGGATGGATGGATGAATGTCTGCATGGATGAATGCATGGATGGATGGATGGATGGATGAATGTCTGCATGGATGAATGCATGGATGGATGGATGGATGGATGGATGGATGGATGGATGGCTGCATGGATGAATGGATGGATGGATGGAACAAGCAACCTGCTCTTGAAAACATATCTTTTAACGTTTTGGACAATTTCTTTCAACGCTGCTCACCAGCCAAAACTGAAGCATAAGTAACCTCTTAAGCCTATACCATGATACCACTATCAAACATATAATTGCATAACTTGAACATAATACACAAGCAATAAGATACTTTTAAAAGACCCTCAATGACGAACAAATGTTGGACTCTTCCATCTGTCAAAGAAGTGTGGATAACAGATCTTACTGCAGAGTAGGCCTTATTTTTTTTTGCTATTTGGAAAGTCTTGAGAAAGTACAAGAACACATAAATCCATCTATTATATTCAACAACAAAGGGTTACTGCGATGAACTTTGTAATATTTTGAAAGTCATGTTTTCATTCTTGGCTGGCAAATAAATGTGTGTCTCGGCCATAGGCGCGAGTTGGGGTCAATGGCTAAGAGAATCTCATACATGTTCTATCTAATTCAATATTCTGAATCCTACAACAAAAATCCAACAGTTACTAAACTTAACAAGTTGACCCAAGAGCAAAGCAAGGCAAATGAAAAACCTGAATTAAAATAGTTAGTTAGTAATTAGTGAACTGTTTGAAAACACTAAAAATACTTTTTTATGAGTAAAACAAATGTTAAGGATGCTAATGCAACCACGTGTAGCTCTAGATGTCTTCAGATCAAGGGTGGGAAGACTTGAAAGGGCCTTAAAAGAATTTAAGGACAAATGAAGGATTTAATATGATAGGAAAACTTAAAATGAATTAGAAAGGATATTTTTAAATGAACTTCAATGCCAATGAATTTCAAGGGATATAATCTCCTCTATGTTGTATTTATTTGTTATTATTATTTATCTAAATAAAAGCACATTGCATGTATTTTAAATATCTTACAGTTTGCAATAAAATGCATTTAAGTGCTTTTGATGATTCTTTATTTTAGATAACTTATTCAATTTTAAAATATGATTTACAAGCACAAAGAAAAATATTAAAAGGAAGATAGAAGAAAAAAAAGAGGAGAATAATGGTCTAAAAGTTATACGTAGCAGTGATACAAATTTAAAATTAATGTGTAATTAAAAGACAGAAACATTTTATTTAATATTATGTTGACCTGATGGAATCAACAGGCAAGTACTAAGTATCATTTCATGCTCAACACATTCATTTTTTGCATAAAAATCCCTTTTTTTTGTGCTATGCTGGTGTTTTGAGTGAGATTCTCGTGCAAGAAAGATATTTTTGTCCTATGATGTCATCGGTCTCCATGACTTCCTCATCTGTGCGTGCATGCACTTCACCTCCACCTCAGTTTCATTCTCCCTCTGTGCACCACAGGCACCTCCGACCATCATCCGATTGCAGATGGAGCCGTGACTCATGTCTCGTAGCAGCCGCTTTAATTACGTTGGATGTAAACAAGATTGTCAGCTACGCTAATCTGAACCACGCCGTGTTTAAAAGAGACAATAACAACAGGCCAACAACAGGAAGAGGAACCTGTCGGGACACCTGCTTCTCGGGATCGGACCCATCTCTCAAACATTCTCCCAGGACGTTTTGGAATGATTTCATTCCTCCGGCGCTGTTTCTCAACGTGTCCAGAACATATCACAACTTGGTTGTCAAGATAATAACATCTGGAATCATCAGAGACAATCCGTTCCATATTCGAAAAGACGAGAGCGTCTCGACCACATTTCTTTGACAGTGTTGTACCATTCTGTTCAGATTAAAACATGTTCTTCCTGCCAAAGCATTGCAACATTATTTTGAATTTCTTCTCCACTTGTCTAACTTGAGCGTCAGCATTTCTTGTAGCCATCTGCAAATCCCTGGATAAGCTTCGAGCTAGTAGACTTTTAGGAAAATAATAGCTGAATAAAAGTACCACTTTATTCATAAATCTATAATAAATGGAGGAAATAAGTGTTATTAAACTCACTCTGTGTATGTTTATATATATATATATATATATATATATATATATATACTGTATATATATATATATATATATATATACGTATATATATGCTTGTTGTCCTTCGTCACATTGTGATAGACAATTTACTTTATCTGTCATTGGTAATAACTTGTAATTGTCAACAGAATTTTGGGGAAGGCCATTATTATTCAGCCTACCTTATTAATGGTGCACACAGAACTGCAACCTCTCATGATGCATCCATGCATAATAGCGAAACCTAATTGGTCAGTACAATATTGATATAATATTAACACACGTATTTAAGAAATAATATCTGCTTTTTTATTACAGCGAACAAAATGACTTGTGTTTGATCACTTGAAAATATAGTCTACAAGAGTCACAGACGTTCTTGTGTAACAACATCACATCAGTTTTATCAAACTGAAGCTACAGCGAGCGAGGTGCAGCAAAAGTCGGTTAACCTTGTGTGATCACGTGATCGAAGCTATCTCCTCGAAAAACACAATTTATGTTATTGCACCATCACATGATGACATTATTAGTTAACAACATTTAAAATAAAGTACATAGTGAACTATACATACATAGACCATCATTTACTTCAATGTTTGTTATTCCATTTACAATACACTTCCAAGATATAAATACACAAATATACACAAAGATATTGAAACAAATTAATAGATTAGACAATGGACTTAAATGAGGTAGTAAAAAATAATAAAATGCATAAAATATTGGTAACCGCATAAATGAAAAGTTGAATCAATGATCGACAATGTCTACCAGAAGTCAAACACAAAAAGGAAAAAAAGGGTCTTATAAAATGTCTTATATAGATATATGGACGAACAATGATATTTTTAAACATCTGAACTTGACTACCTTGAATCTTTAAGAAGCACAACCAGAACCAAACATTTTTTTTTGTAATTATTTATGTACTTTACAAAACAATCCTAATTGTAATTGCTGGTAGGTTTTTTTTTTTTTCTTCATGGTACAACATCCAAGAAAACCTAAACACTAAATTGTTTATAAATGTAAGTATAATAGAATACAAATTGGGTTTCATGAGTTTAAAATATATGAATGTGTAAATATTAAGTTTTCAGCGAATATTGATTTTTTTCATTCAAGGTAAAATATACCTCCAAGATCTGGTGCAAAATTCACAAAGTACACAAGCTATTAAAACGAATAAATATTATATATAAGGGAAACAAATCAAGTTGCGAGAAAAACCTAAAATACATTCTTAGAAATATTGGACACCCACAAAGAATTAAAAACTGAAACTATCACAACAATATATCACAACATCTACCACAATAAGTCAAACACAAGAAAGTAAAAAAAAGTTTTTACTTAAAGCTTCTCCGAGGCGTCAGTCACACTTCCCAAAGTTCCCGTTGTGTGTTGGCAGACTTAAGCAGACTCCTTCATCGCCAGACCCTCAAACTTCATTTGCGAGACAATAACGAGACGTCAGAGCTTTAGGTTTTAAGGAGGAGGAGGTACATTTGTCATTTAAGCATCTCCGGCGTCTGAGCGTCTGTCAGCCGTTGCCCGTCGCTAACTGCAAGACGGATCCAATTACCAGCCGTGGACATCTCTAACAAGGTGCCAGGGAAAAAAAAAAATCCTGCCTGGACAAACAACGCCCGAGTCCCATAATGAGAGGCCCCCGTTTGAGTGATTTTCGTCTTTGTTGCTCTTCCTTTCCTTTATTATAATCTGCTACTCATTCTCTTTTTTTCATTTCCTCAAGTATTATTATGTACTTTTGAACTTCAAGCAGTTGTAATTGTTAATAAAAATGACAAATATTTTAATATCTTAACATCTTAAACTAAAGACTAAATGTAATCTCATATGTTGTAATATAAGTCATTTTTCTTTTTCTCGTTGTTTTCTTAGCACTACATTTTTAATTTAATGGGTATAAAACGTCAGTAGCAAACTTACTTTAAGACTCATCAACAAACTTTTGCCCAAACGGCACAAGAAAAATAAAAAAAAAGAGTCGCTTTGACTGGCTTCCCTTTGCAAAGCTGGGACCGGGACATGGATTGTCAATGCTGGCGCTGGGATCGATGCTCTAGAGCTTCGGTGCATCTCATTGATTTTCCAACTCCCAGATACAACACGGAGGCTTCATCAACAAAAGCGCTTTGTCTTCCCCAAATAATCAGATCGAAGGAGCTTCTCTCCAGAGACAAAGTTGCCACAGTTGCTTCAGTATTGCGGGTTCCTCCTGCCTTATGTCCCTCTGTCTTTTTCACAGATTTCCTTCACTGCTCCTCTGCTTCCCCTTCTCTTTCTGTCTTGTTCTGACCCTCCCATCCCGCGGGAAACCATTGCTTTTGCTGCAATATCCAGTGAGTGAGAGATAATGTGAGGAGAAATACCAACATATTTATAGCCAAAGGAAAAAGTTTGATAAGAACTTGTTTCTTTAATTCCTGCGCAAAAAACAAATAGCATTTTAACTTATACGTGTATAACTTGTTATGGTTAAGTCAAATCAACGGTGTAATAAGGGATGGGTTGTGAGGGTATAAATAGAGCCGGGCCCAAATGCAAACAACCGACAAAAAAACAAAATAAACCAAAAAAGGTTTATTCACAATAATAGTATAAAGTACAAATGCCGTAACAACAAGATCTTACGTTTCACTGTCCAAAGGAAACACAAAGCGCATCACAAGTCGAGCAGAGAACCAAAACTAAAAGGGTTTGGAAAAACAAAGATAGTGGCGAGTATGAAAAAAACACACAATCTGGATTACAAATTTACAAAAAGTAGGCACTGACACAAAGAGGACCAAAACAACAAATAATACAAATGTAATCCACAGAGAGAACTCTTGAGCGAACATACCAGGGAGTATTTAAATACGGCGCCTGTTGCTGTTGCTGCAGGGGTTGATTGTCAGATGAGCTGCAGCTGCTGTGAGAGCAACAGGCGCCATGGATAATGTGACAAAGCAAGTTTCAAAATAAAATCCTGGGACAAATTATGACATGGGTAAGGATATTCAGGAATATAAATAGGCTTACCAGGGGGTCCTCAACATCACTGGGAAATAAAGTCGACTCTGAAAAAGCCTTTTTTTTCACAGTTGAAAAAAAGAGCACATTTGGGTAAGTACTGTATGTGTCATTGCTTCTTAAGGTAAGGTAAGGTAAGGTAAGGTAAAACTTTATTGATCCCTCAGGAGGTCTCCTTCGGGAAATTGTTTTTTACCAATAGCCAGCAATTTTTCATAAACAATAAAAAATAATACATAAAAAATAAAATAAGAAGAAGAACATAAAGAGGAAGAACAAGATGACACAATCTAAGTCTAAAGATAAAGACAAAGAACATAGGTCAAGGAAAGAAAAACAACAAAGACAAAGGATACAAAGACTTACATGGAACAGAACATCCAGATACTCTCACTCCACTCCTGCCCCCGAACTCAGAATTGTACAATTTAATAGCCCGAGGGATGAATGAGTCCCTGAGTCTATTTGTTTTGCACCTGGGTAGGAGCATTCGTGCACTCATTCTGCGACCACCCGGGCGGGGACGAAGTCAAGAGTAAGGTTTCATATTTAATTTGTGATATATACAAATATGACTTGACTTCTGTAGTAGAACACCACCACCTTTATAACTTAACGAAAGCTATAGCATCAGGCAAAAGCAGAAGTGCAAGTAATAACAGCAGCATAACAAAAGAATACAAGTTTTTGAAAACATATTTGACCCTGCATCTACGACATTTAAGCCACCAACCACGAGGTAGATCTGAGTAGAAATGATTGTTGTGTAGGTACGCTTAGATAGTGACGGATGAAGCTTCATGAAGCATTGTCCTATTCCAGAAGTTGGTGCTCTTAGTTTAAAAAAAGTGAGGTTTTATTATTATAGCACTAAAGTGGAGAGTGCCATCTATTAGGCTCTAAAAAAAAGGGAACTGCTTCATAAAGCTTCTTCTGTCTATCAATACCACATAGTATTGTTCTTACTTAGTATTGTTACTATGGAAAACATATATTTTTTCATGAATAACAGGAATATAATTCTGTACTTTTGTCATAATTAAGAAAATATCAGGAAACATATCAATACAATATGCCATAAAACAGGAAGTTTATTGTGGGGCCCTTTAACTTTTTTTATGAGGCCCTTTTGAGGTCCATATAAAACTATGAAACTCATAATTTTGAAAAAGTCTTGCCAGCTAAAAAAAAATAAACAATCTCTTTGTATTTCTTTCATTTGTCTTTATTTATTATTTATGCTGACAATATTTTAAAGGAAATTGAAAAATAAGCATCCCTTTATATACTGTAATAGTTTCGTCCAAAGATCTAAAGAGAATTATAGTAAAGGCCTTTAAATGATGAATTAACCAGTCCTGTCTTCAAACATACTGAACATACCGTAGCATGGGAAGTACTAGCTGTTGTGCCGATAACTCATTAACCAGATCCTAGCCAACTAAGGAGCCAAAGTTTTGCCTCTGGGCTTTAACTACCCAGTCTACTCACTAATGCACTGCTACTACTCCAAAAGTATGTTTGAATCTATTCAGGTAAATAAATGAATGACTTTCTGTTAATTATTTACTTAAAAAAGTTAAAAAGTAAAAAAAAAAACTTGTAGAACCCAGGGGTCAGTCTGTTGAATTGACTCGCTCGTTTGTTTTCAACGTAGCCATGGCAACACGCATAAAGAAACACGATGTTTAAGTGACAGATTTAATTTTAATCAATCAAGACGAGATTTTTAGAATGAAGCAAAAAATGTTAGTCCCCCGTGGCCAACCAAAGGTAATGAATAATCTTATATCACGTTTGTAGATATTAATAGCTGGCGCTGAGGTGACCGTTCATAAATCCACTTTAATATTTTAGGAGAGGATAGAGAGAAAAAAGGGGAGACTAGAGGGAAAAAAAAAAAAAAAAGACGCCAGAGGTGTGTGCGTGTGCACGTGTGTCGTATGTGCGCTGCCCAATTTGATCAATCGCCACAGTTCTGCCTCCCCACTCAGAAAATTAGAAATGGGAATCTTAAAATCTGAAGCCGTTTATCATCACAGGTAATAGAAGAACGACAGTGTCTCTCTCTCTCTCTCTCTCTCTGTGTATGTGTGTGTGTGTGTGTGTGTGTCTGTGTGTGTTTACCAGATTATTTGTGCACTTGTGGGGACATAAATATGTGTTACTCAGTTATGGTGCTTTTACCCTTTTGGGGTGAAAAAGTAAGTTCTTATAAAAGCATGGAAAAAAAAATCTAATTAAAGCAAGGACTTTGGGTCAAGTTTGGGTCAGAACAAGCGGGAAGGAGGGTCAGAGAAAGACTCCAAGAAATTAAAGTAATAATGTAACATCTTCTCCGGTGACTGCTGGATACATTTATATAAAAAGCAGACGCAGGGAGCTTGAACCCTCTTTTTTCTTTCTTTTCTTTTCAAGGCGAGACATTTTTGTGATCATCAAATTAGTCCTGGTTACAAAAGGAAAGTGGTTCAAGGGCGAGAACAACACGGAGACTCAGGTATGGTTCTAGAAAAACACGGGAACAAACGAAAGGTTTTTTTTTTCCGGTCAAAGACATTGACTGCCGGGGGGGAGAAAACTGACAAGAATGTTCATTAGCTGACACTTATTAGACAGATTTTAATAACATGACTGTGTGTTTGATGCGCAGAACTAAGACCCCGTGAATCATCTTGATTAGCTGATCTAATAAGAATATCTAAGTCGGAGGAAAGTAAAGAGCGAGAGCCGACATCGTAGGAACAAGTTGAGAATATATTTCTGATGTTCTCTAACGAACGAGCTTTATAATCTAGAGACATCAGATGTTGCACAGCAGTCGGGTTGTTCCTCTAATAGAGGTGTCGGATGTGAGCCGCTAAACAAGTGGCCGGAAACTTGAAATAAAGCCTTAACTACTTGACGTTGGTTTTGACTGAATTCCATGATGTGTTACAAAATAATGACCCGCTACTAGTAGACTCAAGGGTTGTCAAATTAGCCTGCATGTTTGATAAAGTTTTTTCTCATGCTTTAATGATTTATGTTGAATATATTTTTTTGTCTTCTCCGGGTGAAAGTGTCAAGGAAAAGTCTGAGACGTCTAATGAATAGTTCTTTATTTGCATGGTTTTATTCTTGTAGATGAATACAAATGATTCACTGAATGAGTTGAAGATTCACTCAAAGAATTCAGAAACTATTTTATTTGATACCAACAAACAATGATGGGGAAAAAAACTCATTTATTTTAAGATTGACTTGAGAAAAACTTTACTTTTTTCATATGTGAAGGTTTTTTGGGAAATAACTCCAACACAGGGGTCCTTAGGAACAACATTTTAAACAGAAAATGAGGGGCCATCAAGCAAAAATAAAGAAGCTAAAAAAAACTATCACAAAAAAAATATCAAGCTAAATATTTTCAACTTTTAGTTACTATATATATATATATATGCACTTTGTTTAACATTTTCTAAAAATGGTGCAAAGATGTTCGATCGCACATAGAAACAAAAGAAAATTTCCTTCAAATTTCCATCTTCCAACAAATTTATTTTTAACAATTTAAATCCTTTATATCCTCAGATAATTTGAATATTTTTGAGAGAACCTTCTATAAATTGGAAGAAAACTTTTTTTCAACATTTTCATTCAATTTATTTCTTTTCTTTTCGGTCCTTCCTTTTTTCAAATCCCTCCATAGCTAATCACAGTCCCCTCACTTAAGTGCATTACATTTTTTTTGCCATTTTTTTTGCACCAGTGTTTCAAGTAAGATAAAAAAAAGCAAAAGTAAAATTACATGACTGTCAAAAGTTTTGTGTTTTACTCATCTTTGATAGTTGATAGATAGGGTATTTTAGTCTTCTGTAAACTTTGTTCTTGATGTGTCAAGAGCCAGGTTAGTGTTAATTTTTTTTTTTCTAAATCAATAAAACAGAAACTTAATTTTTTTTTCTTTGTGGCCCTCTAACAAATGCTTCATGTACAAGAATTTGGCCTGTGCCTGGTGGTTTTGGACCACTGTTGTAGGAGAACAAGTCCTTTTTTTTCCCTCTTTAGCAACAAACTTTATGGCTTCCTAGGCAGTTGGGCAACAATCCTACTCTTCACCATTTGTGAAGAGAGTAAGGAAAGACAGATCTGATTCCAGAGTGTCGGACCGTCATGGCCAGAGAGGGGTTTTCTGCTGGATGGATTTTATTTACAAGTAAGCGAGTGATGGTCTGATGAAGCTTCATGAAGCAGTGTCATTATTTTCAGAGTCTACCTGATGGCGGTCTCTGAACTATTTTCCTTTATTTTGAACCACTGTACTAATAAAACATCACCTAATTTTTAAACTGATGGCGCCACCTACTGACCTCTTAACAACATGACACTGCTTCATAAAGCTTCAACAGCACATCACTATTTGTAGACGATCCAAGTTTAGGAATACAAGCTTTTTATTTCTATTTTAACTTGTTACAACATTTTAATTTGTGAGTAAATTATCTATTGTAAAGAAATAATATGACAAAAATGTTCTTTAATTAAAAATATAAATATCTACAACTTATGAAAATAATGTGGTGCCTGCAGCTGCACCAACATGTTTTTTCACCAGAACAAATAATTTATTTGCTTTACTCTTTTTAATTTTTAATACATTTTGGTTATAGCGTCTAATGTGCATTCAATTGGACTCACTTGTTCAAGCTCACGTATACTTTTGGGGGACTTCTTATATATCAATTTTATTTTTTGATCTTAGACTCTTAATGGTGAATATGAGCTTATTTGTTCCGTCCTGTAACTGAAGTGCTGTTTGAACAGCCTATATTATAGTAATGGTGATGTGAATATGTGGTTCTGTATGATTCTCTATCAGTGGAGTCATATTGATGCTACCAAGAGTAGGATTCATTTACATTGCACTACGTCACTGCTGGCCTATAGGACTTAAATGCACGGGCCCGCCACTGGATTCTACATCCCTCTGAACCGTCTCTAAAACACCAATCAATTTCCTGGACGGTTGGACTTTTAGGTGGCATGGGATGTAAGGCTGTGGACCCTTCACAGCGAGCGCCAGCTTTTGCTCCCCTGGCAGCAGCTTTGATTCATGCAATTACCAAGCGACTGGAGACTCTTGGTGACATTTGCCTATCAACAGAGCTGTGACTCCTCTAATGAGCGTCTGCAGAGATGGAGTACGGAGACAGCACAGTGATAAAAAAAGAACCGATGTAGTGAAATAAAATGACCATTAGTGAGTGCAACTCTGATGCTTTTCTTACACTATAACAGTTTTTTACAGTAACATACACACACACTGTACAGTATATGACATTGAGAATTCTAAACCTGCTCTAGTAGAAGAACTTACATTTCCCTGATTCTTTCATTGGCTGCCAGTTTCTTTCAGGATCAATTTTAAAATTCTGGTTCTTACTTTCAGATCTATTCATGGTCAGGCTCCTCCTTACATCACTGATCTGATCCAGCCTTACACCCCAGCTCGGGCTCTGAGGTCTGTGGATCAGAATCTACTAATTGTTCCTGAACAGGGTTCAGGACCAGAGGAGAGAAATCCTTCCAGACTGTTGCTCCTAAGCTTTGGAATGATCTTCCTCTCTCTTTAGGCTGAGATGGATCTACTGACTCCTTCAAGAAACATCTTAAGACCTTTTTATTTGTGGGTTTCCTTATTTTCTTGGGGCTGTTTGTCTCTGTGTTGTCTTGGCCTTTAAAAGTATATATTTTAACTGTGTACTGCGTTTGATTGTTCAAGCGATTTGTGACCCTGGTCTGAGAAAGGTGCTTTACAAATAACTATTACTGACTTACTTACTTACATCGCAAACCAATGTTTGTATTTATTCTAGCATGTTTGGCATCATCAGGTTAGATTGATCTTTGGTCCTTTAACCCTGTTGTTTGTTTTTTTTCGTCAAGGGGCCTGGAACAAAGAAGCATTCGCACCAAGGAGATATCCATTAGTTTCCTCCGCTCTCGCTCATCACTTTGCCTGACAATAGTAGATTCACTGTAGATCCTGTAGATTTAGATCTACTGACTATGGTTCCGAGGAACAACCCAGAACTAATAACAAGAATCTTCTCCTGCTGTTTTTATCCCAACACCTTCCTTCGTTCTGCTCCGAAATCCAAGTCTGTAAGCAAAGCTATTAAGTTGACTCGATTGTTCCCAGTTTTCTTTCCTCTGCCCCTGATTTTCTCTTTCACTTCTGCATACACTGTTTTTTTTTTTCCTTTTTTTTCTCCCTGCAGCTGACAAGCTGGAGGTTTTCAAGAGAAGAAAGCGGGCATTAATTAAGACAGTGCCAGCTGTAATTTTCTGGGGAAGTAAATTTCCGCACAACTAAAGGTTACGGGGACCTTTTCACTGTCAGAATTTACTACAGCCTGTGAATGTTAATGCAGCTAATGAAGACATGCTCTGAGAGTCTGAACTTAAAAAACTACCGCTGGAAGGAGAGGGCAGGAAGAGGAGGAGGGAGGAAAGAGAGAAGACGCAACAGAATTGTAGGAATTTTGTCATTTGTTGAAATGTTGGAAGCAGGTACACAGTTGTGTGTTACAAATCCATTTGTTTAGTGTGATTAGCCGATGATGGGATAAAAAAAAGAATGCAATTATTTGTGAAAGTGTTTTTTTCTAAAGAAGTCTAGGTAAAGAAAAAAAAGGAAAACCTTTTTACAAAATACACTTCTTAAACCGAAACATCTGCAATGGGCTTGATACACTTTTGGATTTTTGTAAACTTACCTGCTAAACCATGTGGCTATAAGTATGATAATGATGTCATGTTTATCTTTTACTTTGGTTTATCACTTCCTTTTTCTCCTTCCATCTCCCTTGAACTTGGCACATGTTTTTACCACCTACTCCCAGACCCGTGTGCCTGACCAAAATGTTTTAATACGCTGGTTAATGGCTTATATGTTCTTTAGTTTTGAGTTCCCACTGACTATATTTAGTTAATTTAGTGTTTGTGGTTTGTTTGGCTTTTTTTCATGAGTTAGATTTCTTCTTTCTTTTTATTCCTCCTTGGACATTTTTTGGGCATATTGCATTTTCTTGTTAACTTTGTCAGTTATATTTAAATGTATTTTAATTTTCACTTCACCTGTCTCTGCTTGTGACTCTCACTTAGATCTGGGTTCGGCCTTCAATTTGCACTTGACAAATAAAAATAGATGTTGTTGTTATGTGTGTCAATAAGAGATACAATTTATTTGTCCAATATTGTTTTATTATTGAGGTATATCAGACTTGATCAAAATCATTGATTGTTTGTTTTGTCTTTTCATTCTTCTGTGATTAATACATTAAATTCATGTTAATATTTTTGACTGATCTTTATGTATGATAACATTTTTTTAGGTTCAAAATCACTTATTTTATTCATATTTCCTGTTAAAAATGCAAGTTCATTGTTTTTAAGTGATTTTTATTTTTGTGCTTAACGCATGTCCAGGAAACTGCTTTGAGCCTTTTATTGTTTTATTTTTCCTCCGTCAGAAAGCAAAATAATGAAAGAGGATTACATATCTAAGATTCCAAAATATAATAAAAATGACTTTTCAGTCAAAAGAGAAGTGGAACACCAACGCCAGAGCTGAAAAGGTGTGTTTTAAACCTTTTTTAACTATAAGATGAATCATTCTTTTCAGATGGAGTGATAAACCTGAACTGATCAAAATATATAAAAAATACTGAATAGTTTAATAACTATTTTAAAACTCTTTTTAACAATATTCAACAAAACACAATTTTTTAATTTCTGATTTCTCTTACTGTTTTAATTGCAATGTTTTTCTAATACGTTGCTGGCGTGTATGTGAGAAGAGTGATGATGAATTATGAAAAAAAGGAACCTCTTAAATAAGCTCCACTTTTTGTTTGTATATTTGAAAATCCAACCTGGAGTCCGTGCCTCACCAACTATAAACCTGACTGTACATCATTGTTTGAGACTTGAACCATTTAGTTTAATCTAGTAGGGGTGAATATATTCTGCCAAAATTATTAGAAAATAAAAAATAAAACATCAAATGCATATGAAGTTAACAGATCAAAAAACAAGTTATATGTTACATTGTTAAATGGTTTTAATCAGTGAGCGAACACAATGGTTTGTCATTTGTATTAAAGCTACTACTCATATAATATATGTATTTTATAAATATATGATTTAAAAAACAGGTTATACTCAGAGGATTGTGCTTTAAACAAGCATGTGGCACTTTATCATAGTTGCAATATTTGATCTATTACAGCAACAAAAAAGTACTTCTAACTTTTACTGGTGAAAATCTTATCATTCAGAAAACATCTTGGATTTAAAGACCTTGAATCTAACTGCAAACAAAAGAGTCATTTCATCAAAGAAAGACTAAAAAAAAAGAGAATAATCCTGCAAACACCGGAGGAGGCAGAGAGAGGGAGAAAGATCAATGACAAGGTCAGAATCTGGCGGCCAGACCTGCACAAGTCTTGGAGAAAAGTAATATTTAACCCGAGGCAAGAGAATAATTTCACTTTCACTCAGATCAGTTTAAAAAATATCTTGCTGTCAGAGCGCAGCAGATTTATACAAATTAATGGCCTTTAGTTGAAAATCTCCCTGCTCTTGGGTTATTAATTGTTAAAGTGCATACATTAAACAAAATGAGCAAAAAGTCATTTTCATAAATTATCTTCCAGCGAAACAACTTTGTAGGTATGAGGGTTTGTTGCCAGAATGTTGGAGGGTTTATTTGAATGATGCTTTGCTCTACTGCCCTGAGCACATACAAATGTCAATTCATAAAGGTTCTTTGTTGTCAAACGTCAACCCTGAGAAGAACACCAGATGCACTCTGCTCCGTTTTTGTAACTTTGTTACAGAGATAATTGCAGATTAAGTCAAGAATTGGCTCATTGTGGCTTTGAAATTTTGACTGTGCTAGTTGCATCTATGACTTGATGATTAAATCAGACGAACAAAAGAGAGATCAATACATTAGTATTTACTATGCAAGTAACTTAAAGCTTCTCTTGTGTGACAGAATTATTGATTCCTTCAGTGTCATCCAGTGTCATCAAGTGATGCTGTAAAGAAAAAAAGAAAAATCAAGTTTTATCTCAAAACACATGAGCTCAGCAATCATCAGGAAGCATCTCACACAACAGTATCATCACATTATGTTACGTTATTTTATATATATATTTAGTAATGTACGCGAGCATGTGTTAGACACGTGCACCTTTGTAGTCATTGTAGCTATCGTGAGGTGTCTCTCTCTCTCAAATAAAATAATTTCTGTTGGTTTTGAGTTGAACTTGACCGTAATATCGAACTTAAATTCATTCAACTTAAACTCTTTAAACAAGTAAGGATGTTTTTCAAGTGTTTGAAGGCGAGGTTCGATGCGTTTCCTCTATCAGTTTCAAAAATTAAGAGGCATGTTTGCAGATCGATTTTCTTTTTTAGGTTACTAATAACTCCACTTTTATCTCCCTCAAGTTTAAATTATTTCAAAATCCAACCGGCTGGTTTATCGATGAGGAAAAGTGCCTTTTTTTTTTAAAGACGGCAGAGGTTCTGCCCTCAAACTAATGTGTATAATGCCCCGTTGGATCATCTAAGAACTTGGGTATTTGGTACTTAAAGGTACCAATACAAGTTTGTTTTGCTTTTTGTTACCAAATTGAGGAAAAACCTATACCAATTG
Source organism: Callionymus lyra (assembly GCF_982586985.1). Taxonomy (NCBI): domain Eukaryota; kingdom Metazoa; phylum Chordata; class Actinopteri; order Syngnathiformes; family Callionymidae; genus Callionymus; species Callionymus lyra. The sequence goes on along the minus strand of NC_141819.1, from coordinate 33,722,005 downwards.
TTGATGCTTTGACGCGCTGCCCCTTTGTTTGCTTCTTTGCTTTTGCTATTGCTTGCTTCCTCCTGACACAGTGTCACTATTTTTGAATTACTTCTCGATTATTAACCTTGAGACAAAATCCTTGAGGGAATGGACATAAAGCATTGGGAATTGAGTTTGTCCTCCTTGTTGAGTATTTAATTCACTAAAATTGGATTATAAAGTATATTTAAAAAAAATAAACACTCAATTATATATTATTTTAAACCAAAATATGATGCAAAAAGTAGGTTAAAAAAAACAAACAGACACTTGACCAATACTTTAAGGGAGAGGATAGTGGTGTATAAATTGCACTTTGTAAATAAACGAAGAGTATACTCCTAACTGTTGCTGGTTCCATTATCCATATTTTTGTCTTACACAAAATACCTCAATAAACGCACCATATTGCCTTTAAACACACCACAGAGAAACTGCGATCCACCTGAGGAGCCACTGGTTCCACTAGAGGGATGGAAGGGAAACCATAAAAGACAGCAGGATGAGATGTTATTTCCTAAATTTGGCCTCTAGGACAAAAGGAGAGGTCTGCTTCATATTCATCTATCCGCCTGTGGCAGAGTGGCAAGGGAGCCACTGAAAATCTATTCACTATGATAATGAACAAATTGTCATACATTGGGCTCTGTCTCCCCTTGACAGTGATAGTTATCAAAGAGAGAGATGGAGGCAAAGGTCTGACCGTGGGAGTGTCGGTGTGTGTGCGTGGCTCGCAGATTATGTTCGTTCCAGAGCAGTGGCTGTCATTAGAAAGACAAGCCTCCTGGCAGGAGCCTCCTGTCATGTCACAGCCTCACACTTAAACCTTGTCACACCTGATTGATGCGTGCAACTGTGCCGTTATGGCTACACATTTTCTGTGCTTACTCTGAATAGTACACCTTTTTCTATTCCGACTTTTATTGGGAGTTTTGTGAAGTAACTTCTACGTCTAATTTCTCAGTCCAACAGCCACTTAACCTACCTTTGGAGCGCCAACTGAGGACACAATGGTGTCATCCATACGAGGTATTAGGGATGTTCAAGGATGGCTGAAGTAACCATGTGGTATTTGATAACCGTTGAGAAACCGTACCATACTTATTCACTGTATTTGATCCTCAATGGTTGGACCTCACAAGCAGCAGGAGACATGGAGGAACAGCTGGTTCAGATGATAAGGACAAGGCTCAGAAGGACACTAACTGTGTCGGGATGAGTCTAGAAATGTGGGACAGAGTCAAAGTCAAGGAAAGGATGAGAGGTAACCATCAGGGATTAAAGGTATGGGGCTCCATACTATTCTGAAATAGATAAAGATGACATACAGAGATGTTCTATGACAGAAGAGTAGCAGTAAAAGCTGAAAAGGGAGATTTATGGGACAGTTGTAAGAGCCGTCATAATGTATTGTATCAAGAGTTCTGATACAAGGAAAGGGAATGGACAGAGATAAGGATAAGAGAGACTCTTGTAAACATGTTTTGGGCACATTTTGGAAAGGAAATATAGTGGACATGTAAGGAGGTACCAGGAAAAAGGTATTGGAGGGAGACAATCATTCAGGTTCATAGATTCTGATGTTCAGGTTTGTTTGATGTAAAGAAATTAGACTTGCAAACCCTGATGAAAGGTTTTATGAAAGAAGATTAATGTGCACTTAAAACTCTGTGCTTTTATTTTTACTACATAACTTCTATCTCTGCATTGGCTGTCCTCTAGCTGGGTCTGTATCACAATGTAGGATTGACGTCTTAGACAGGTACTTTGGGTTGTTGATGTCAAAAGGGTTAATTTCTCATCGGGTAGGTCACTATGGTGATTTTTGAATAGCTGTCCTGCTCTGGAGCAAGGCAAGTGGATTTGACCCTGTATACATTTGCATGAAAAGTGAGACAAGTTTTAAGAGTGAGAGTATGTTTTACCTGAGGTCGATCTGACCATCTGGATTAACTTGAAGATGGCGTCTATGAGAGATACCGGTTTTCATGGCCCAAAAATAATCTACCTTTGCCGAACATGGGATTCCGATCAATCTGCTAAATCCAACAAATCAACAGTTCACCTACGCACAGTGGTGTAGTGGTTAGAGTAAATGCATCACAGAATTGAGGTTCGGGTTCACATCCAGTTTTTGTTTGAAAGAACATCATTGTGTGGTGTTACTTTAAGCACATTCCTCCCACAGTCCAATACAATTTGAGTGTCGGGACTCAGGACAGGAAACCTGAATGACGAAAGAAGTACTGTATTAACAAAAAGGCTAATAAAAGGAGCAGGCAAAAGGCACAAAACCTTGGCCAACTGAACTGAATATATACTGGACTTGAAGAAAAGCATACCACAGAAGTTTGATAAACAACATAAACATAATTGACAGGACAGGGCAGAGAGTGTATGCGTGTGTGTAAAACAAAACAGACCAACTATGAACACCATTCACTAGTTATAATCAAAGTAGTTGACGACGTAAAGAAAGCAGATTAAAATATTCTTTCTAAAACAAGTTTCATCTTCCGAAGCAGACACTTCATTAATTCAACCATTGATCCGAGTGGTTTACAATCATTCTAATTATGTTTTACCTCCAGGCTACAGCTCAATTGCTAAACTGTATATAGTCACAAAAGCTGCACCAATGAAGCCAAATGCTGGATGTATGAATTATATTTTTCAGGGGAAACAAAAGTCGTTATTTTTGGTTGATTTTCAAATAATATATTGTCTATCATAGATTTACTAGCTGTGGTATTCAATATGATGCTTTTAATTGTTCTTAATTCCAATTAAATTTATACAATTTGCATACAATTAGCATGAAGATGCCTTCGAGGCCTGAGGTCACTCAAAGTGAAACCCGGGACTCTTGATCCGATCGCAGCTTACATGTGGAGGTGCAATCACTTGAGGGGGTGTTTTAATTGAAGGTTGTAAGAGAGGTGTTGCAATTTACATATTGCTTTTTGACCTCTTGTTGCATAAAATCATTGTGTTAATGTTTCCATTCGCTTATCTGGATAATATTATTTGTACTTTTAAAAGATATAGTTTAGTCATGGATATATTTCCTTGAGTTCCGCAGTTTAGATGCATTTTCTCTTCACCACAAACCTATTCCTTAGGAATGTTGTTACTTAACAGACATTTAATCTGCCTGTAAGCAGCTGCAAGTGTCTGTATCACGGTACAAATACCTGACAAAATATATTGGTAAAAATCAGGATCCCACTTCAGGGAGCTTCATCAACCATCACTACCGAGCTGTTAAATCTAGAACTTTATTTCCATATTATGCAACTCACGATCCATCTGTAGACCAAGAAGGTTTTTTTTTTGACTCTCCAAATTCTAAACGACTTGAAACCCCCACGTTATGAGACATTGACCCTACTTTCTAAACGGCTGCTCTCAGCAGTATTACTATTTTTACAAGATCGTGGCCATTGCCTACGTCCGTTTGAGGCTTGACCCCTAAACAATATTAATAATTCAATGATCTTCATCTGGAACAAAATACAATTCTGGTACTTTAGCTTAGTTAGCTGGCATGACACCCTGGTATGAAAAAGGCATGAATAGCTTTATACCAGAATGGGTACTGCACAATTTTTAATTTTCAGATTCCGCCTGTGAATTACTTCTAATATTTGTTTTTTTATATAGCTTATATATATTTTGCTTTATTTTATTTATTTTTTTTTAACTAATTTCTTACAAAAACTACTAAAATAAATTTAGTAAGTGGAGGTCTATATTAGGATTGAGTTCTTGTTTCCCGAGTGTGCGATAATTCACATCAATATATGTAGGCTTACATAATGGATAATATTAGTTTTGTAATAATGACTAGGGAGCTCCCCTTTTGCCATGTTTGTATGCCCGAGTTGGTCAGAGTAAGGCTTGGACCAAAGTGGTACCTTGTTAACTCAAGTATTTTCCAAACCATGAAGTTACATTTTATATAATCTTAAACTATATCAACTTCATCATTTCTATTTTATTGATTTGATTGATTTTATTTTATTTGACAGGCGGATTGGCGCGGCATCAACAGTTATGCTGACATTGCACTGATTTGTGCTGGCGAAAAGAGAGCTAAGCCAAAAGGCTTCTGACATACTGTTCAATATATGTCACTACCATCACCTATGGTCACGAAGGTTGGTTAGTGTATGAAAGATCAAAAATGCAAGGCCAAACTGAATTTTCTCCCAAAGACTGGTCTCTAACCTTGAAGATAAGGTGAGAACCATAGTGATCTGGGAGAAGCTCTGAGTAGAGCTGCTGCTCTTCTAAATTGAGAGAAGTCAGTTGAGTTCTTAAGAGTCTGACTGGATGCCCTCTAGATGCATGTCCCACCGGTAGGAGACGCTAGAGAGAAAATGTCTTTCAGCTGGCCTGGGAACACCTCGGAGGTACTGGGAAGAGCTGGATGATGTAGCACAAGAGAGGAATGTCTGGGCCCCTCTGCGGAAGCAGAAGAAGTCAACGTTCTTGATTGTGTCAAAAAATGACAAAAGGGTAAAGATCTATGCTTCAGTAATAGTACCTTATGTCCTCCTACTTCTATTGATACAAATTCAATCTTTGACCTTAACAACCATTCATCAAACACACAGAGTTAAAGGACAGTAAAGGATAATTCATAATTAGGATAGTTTGAGATGTAAAATAATGAACCTGCATCACAGTATGAAAAAAAACTGTCTTTATTAAAGCATAAAATGCATTGTAAGGAAGCTATAGGTCATGATCATGGATTCAGTACAATACATACAAGATGCCCACGATGATGCCCTTGAAAGTGAAGAGTTTTCCTAAGTGGGTATGCTCCAGAGAGCCCGTGGTAAATTACCCAAAGGAAGTGGTATAAAAAAAACAACAGCAATAAAAGCAAGGCTGTAGGTGGCTCCGCGAACGCCTCGCCTGATACTGTACATAAATCATCCTAATGCCTGATTTAAAAACTCTGCATACATAAATAGGGGGTTGCGTGTGCAGGGGATAATATACAGACAAATACAAACATGTATGATACATAAGTCCCTGCATTTAGATGTATTATTTTAGCGTGTACATTCTTGAAACTGAGTAATTTCCAGACCCTGATATCTTTATAATTCGACCACACAAGAAGCAATTCTGTACCTGCCTTGGTTTTGTGGTTCTCATATTAATCTATATATTATTTGAACAGCACAACACAAACACACACAGGTACATTTTACACACACCGTGGTTTTGTTGCTGTTGTCATTTGTAAGCAGCAGAATGTGATGGTGGCCACAATGCTTGCTTCCTTTTATGACATTCTGATAGACAGCTGCCAAAGACATGCATCAAACTCGACACACATGGACCAAACTTACAGTATTTTACATGGAGAGGGACTTGTTATATAAAAATAGGGATGTAAAGATTTATCCATTACATTGATGCATCAATGTTTATTTCTAGATTCACAACATAGATATTTATTTGGAAAATTGGCCTACGAATGTCATATTTGATCAAACATTATTTAAAAAAAATGCTGGTATTGAAAACAACGCATTGCATTTAGGAACAGTAGCCAATATATTAATATATTGTATTTCAGCAAACCTCAATGGATTCGGTTAATTCAATCTGAGGCCATTCATTTTTGTTTGTATTTATAATTCACTCATAAGGTATTGCCTTACAAGGAAGAAAAACACTGAATCTAGAACACTTTTCCTGTGATGTCTTGTATCAGTTACATTTTTTTTAGCTGGATAGGTTAAAACTTTTGTCAAGACACACTTAATAGTTTTGAATGGTGTTGATCTAAATTAACAACCTCAAACCATGTTGGTAAACAAGTGTCATTATTTCTTTCTTTGTAACTTGAATAGGGAACGTTTTGCTAACAGTAAACAACTGCTGTAGAGAAATCATTGTTCTACATAAACTCTTAAATTGTTTCCCAATATAGGTTTTAGAGATGCTCTAAATTATCTTTGGAAATCATGACTATCTGAAACTTGGTTAAAAGAAAATGAAGAAAACCAAAACAACTAGAATCAATACGCTCTCTCTACATAAGGTGCAGTTATATGAGTCTTGTTTATCTGATTAAATGTGAACAATTTTGTTCAGGAAAACACAAAAAAACGTAAATATGTAATGTAAACTTTTGATCATATTCTGTCAATGATTAGCTTCATTTCATTCCGAAACATTTTCGTTCAGATCAGGCATTTATTCAAATTAGAGCGGTGGCTGTAAACACAGCTAATGGTAGTTCCAGTAAAAAGGGTAAAGATGTGGAAATAAAAAGTGAGATGAAAACATCTCACGAACATGCTGGTAGTAAAATATGTGTCTGTACAGTAAACTGTAATTGTATTCTCAAATTTACATTATTGAGAATTCACATTCATTGACTACATTTTATTGTATATATTTTTTCTAAATTCCTGTTTGTGGATTTCTATGTTCACCGTCTGCTCATGATTAACTCGGACACGCCGCTAACTTCCCACATTCCATATGTAATTTTAATCTGATCTCTCAATTATGTGTGAGTATGATTGTGACTGATTGTTGGTCACTTATCAACATGTCCCTTGCCTTTTACCCTATGCTGCCGGGACAGACAGCAGTTGCAAACGACCTTAACATTTCTTACCGGATCAGGTGAAGAAACTGCTATGACCCAATATAGAAGTAATAATAAGAAAACAACTGAACAACACATTATGGTTAACTTACTGTTCCACCCGCATTGCTCACATCCCTGTAACCACTCACCCACGCAGAGTCATGTTTATCAATGCAAAGCTCCACTTCTCAGCTTCTCAGAGGAGTGGCTTAATGGAATTATGAGTGTCACTCGACATGGCAGGCTGCATGATTGAACAAATGGTAGTAAAGCCGGCACAGAAATCATTTTTGACAGATTCCCTTTGTTGATGATGTTATACCTTTGTGAAATGCACTTGTGCCAATTTTTTTTTTGGGATGATTGCTGATCACATCACATGGTGGACGCCTTTGTATTCAGGCTGTTGGCAAATTGGAATGTTCGGAAAGACAAAGTTGTAAATTCCCATTGTTACAAACACAAGCATACAGACACACAATAACCATCACTCTTGCATAAATCCACTCTCTTTCACCTTCTGTGGTCATGTTACCGACTGACAAGGATACCAGGTTGTCTGCCGTTTCTAAAACTATAATTGGTAACTGATGTCAAGGCATCTGTAGACTACAGCCAACACCAAAACACAGACGCAATGTTCTCACCAACAACAACAACAGAAATCAAATGGAGGTCAAAGTACACTTCCTCCAACCCAACCAATCAGACAATCATTCAGTCTCATGATACCTTTAATGACCCACGTATGAACTCAATCATTATGACATAAAGACATTTTGGGGCCGATTTGTTAAAAAGAGGCAAACAACATTACATATGAGGATGAATATCCATTAAAGGGTTTGTTTTCACCAAAAATTCAACTCATTTTTTTAACTCACTCTCATGCTTCATGTTTGTTTTCAGTCTAACCTGTTCTTTTTTAGAATTAAGGCAACAACTTTTTTTTCATTTTAATGTAAAGACCGGAGCTCAGTTGTCTTTGTCTTCATCTTTGAACAAAGAGACAAACTTAAAAACATCCAAATACCTTCATGGTGCTCTTCTGTAACGTTCATCTTGTCATGCAGCGAAATTGTTCCGGAAAAATGTAAACAAGTCTGTATTTTAAGCTTGTTTTTAGCGGACGTTGCTAGGCTAGCTGCTAGTCCAACATCCAACATGGGCAGGAAGTACACTAAAAATTTCAAACGCTTCCTGTGTAGACAGCAGACTTGTTTATGTCCGTTTCCTTTTATCATTGATGTATTTATTTTTTTATTGAAAAATCGTATTAGTATTGCTATCAGTATAGGATGTTGGCTTAGCAGCTAGCCCAGCAGTATTCACTAAAACAATCTTTCATTAAGGACAAGCAACACTAATGTATTTGAAAGTCTTTGGACAAATATGCAGACGAAGACACCTGAGCTTTGATCGCTTTCTGAAAATGGACTCACATTTTGCCTTTAACTCTAAAAAGGAATAGATTACAATAATCCCAACATTTGCAATATCCTTTTAAGAATTGCATGTTAATAATATGACAGGTTTTTGAGCGAGTATAAAGTGTTCGAGGACATGGATACTGTTGGACAGTAAGGGAAAGGTTACGAAAGGTGCAAGAATGAGGGATGATGAGGTGTCAAAATGTATTTGAATAGTTATAAATTAAATTGTCACTGTGTGGACCATTGAAAAGCAACACAATTCTAGTTGATGATACTCTATCATGGCATAGGCACCAGTGAAAAAAACAACAATACCCAATTTTGCAAACGTTCTTTCTGCCGAGACCGTGGGATAGGTGCAACTGCAGTATTGTAAAATCGCTAATGCGCCATTGCCAAATACAGCATGTGCTTACCAAATGTGATACAGGTTCTGCTCATAAAGTACATCTTTAAATCATTTGAAAAGAATGCAAATAAATAAAGACGAAGATAATAAAAGGAAACAGACAATCGGTCGGTTTTACTTCACCTGCTCCCAAGACCGTCAAGACTGAGGGCAGCAGAAAGGCGGGTGAGTGGGCAGAGACGGGGTTGGGAAGGGAAGCATGGTAACTGATATACATGCCTTGCCCTTAAGGAGATGACTGCCCATGTCAGAAGGCAGAGGGCCCTGCGACACACAGGGATATAAATCTACACAGGAGATAAAGAAAGTACATGATGAATTAAGCCGCCGTGTATAAATTCTTAAGAGCCTCCATTTTAATGCTGGTCATTATTCAACAAATTTTTCTAAGAAATGCCACATGGGCAGGAACAAGTAATTAGGGGGAGAAAAGTGAAACTGTCATCCGTAATGGTTTACTCTACCGCCTCACCTTATCAGCGGAAGGAGAGTTAGAGCAGCAGAAGAGAGTGGGGGGGGGAGCGGCATGGGGCCGTACTGTAGCCACCAAACTGCCATTAGGCCAATTCACAAGACTAAGTGTTTAGAAGCTGCAAATCTACCCGCAGTTCCACTCCTGCATTGTTAAAGGGGATGTTGTTTTCCTTAGCTTCACCTCAATCCATCTCTTTCCCTTTTCTTGCTCTTTCGCTCCTTTTTTTTTTAAGTGGAAAATTGGCCGAGGCCTCGATAAATCTGTGGTCATTGGGGATATTGTTAGTGTTGGCCGAAGCGCTATTAAAATGAAGGGGAATTTATGGATGACACTTTGTAACAATTAATCAGGAAATGTTGATTAATAAAGTTGGTATCCTCCAGAAGCCCGGGGAGACTTCTCCGCATTGTCAAGCCGATCATTTTATTCATTATTTTTGATTAATGTACCCAGATACCCCGACTTTAACGGAGGGAAGGAGCGAGGGATGAAGGAGGGGGGGAGCTTTTCCTCTATGCAAAATCATAAATAGTGAATGAGCATGTATTTGGGTCTAACCTTGGCTGTGGCAAAAGGGACAGGCAGGTGGGGTGGGGAGCATCACGAGGAAAGGGGGGGGGTGATTTTGTGCACTCAGCAAAATAAAGTGCAAGTAGGGATTAAAGAAAACAAAACGGGTAAGGCGCTTTTTCTTTTTTTTTGTCTTCAGAGAACATCACCTCTCAGGACCTGTCCGTCTTGGCTTGACACTAGTGATTAATTAGTTTATTTAGATACTCAATTAGCTCAGCCATGCAGAGAGAAGGCATAGAGCGAAAGAGAGAGAGAGAGAGAGAGAGAGAGAGAGAGAGAGAGAGAGAGAGAGAGAGAGAGGGGCAATGGCGAGATGAAGGGTCAGTTTGGATGCGAGGGAGGGGGAGGCGATAGATGAAGAGATACAAAGAAAAGGGAGGCCGGAGATGGAACAGGTTTAAGATTAGAGCAAAACTTTGGATAAAAGTTAATTTGTTTCTATTGCTTGGAGATAAACATTTGTTTTGAGTTGATATGCACTTTGTACGAAACAGGATACCAACAAAAAACATTATTATTCTTTATTTTTAATATTTATTTTAAGATCAAAGTGGATCATCACTTTGAAAATAGTAACCATTTCTCAAATAAACTACAGTATACCCTTTGAATGGTCAGCATAAGAGCAGCAGGTTTGATGTTCTGATGTTGTGATTCATTTTTTTTTCTTTCTTAATTGTATTTTAAGTGTTTGCATATGTATTTTGAATTATATTGTACATGTATTGTGATTTTTAAATGTCATTTTTTTGCCTTTTTACATCATGGCCATGGGACTATGGATGAAAACTAGCCTTTTGGCTAATTCTGGCTTTTTTAACCATGTGTTTTAAATAAACTACTGAACACTTGCTTTGCCAGGCTTTTATTGTTTATTGTCTTTGTGTTTCATTGATTCAATAAATAACATTTTAAAAAGTGCCAGACAAAAAACAATCAGTAAAAAAAAAAAAAAAATGTGATCTGTTTCCTTTTGGTTTATTTATTTTGCAATAATTTACAAGGGAATAAACATTTTCTGTATTTATTAGGTCCACAAAAGTTAAATTATTGTTTTGTACACATTTTAATATATATTTTCTGGTTTATTATTCTCTTTTATTCATATTTTATTTCTATTCTTCTTCTTTTACTGTGTATTGTTTGTGATTATTAAAGAGTTTTTTTTTTCTTTCTAGAGAGCCTGGTCTAGAAAGGCACTCTAGAAATAATCATTACCTACTTACTTACTTTATTTCAATTCTATCACTTGTGCGTACAAAAAAAATGCAGATCACTAGCCAGAGAAAAAAAGATTCATGTTTATTGTTTACATACTTGGACAATTCAGCTTTTTCTGATTCTTGTTTTGAAAACTATTTGAATCAATACTAATCTTCTTCAACATGTCAAGAAGTCAATGGATTTTCATTGGCTAGTCAAACTAAAAGCACTATAGCGTGAAGAATAACATCAAATGGACATTGTCAGACATATCATTGAAGGTAGTTAATATTTGAAAAAGAACATGATCAAGCAGCAACACTAGTTGAGATGCTCAGACCGGTGTGTGTTCCCTCAGCAGAGATGGACCCGAAAACTTTCTTTTTTCGTGTTGTCACATTGGATTTAGTGAAACAACAGGGGAAAACGCAAGTGTTCTTTCAGACTGTCGGTTCTCCTTTGTTCTCCGCACCGCTCCCCTTCCATCCACGTTCAGCGCGTTAGGACAAATGGCTGCACTGGGACCCGTGTGAGTGTGTGTTGAGGGTGCCTCATTGTGTTGTGTATGATAAACTGCTGTGACAGCAGAAATGTTTGTGTGACAAGCACTCTGGGGTTGGAGTCCATTAGCAGCCTCTTTTGAGTCTGTGTGGCAGGTTATCACTCTCAGATATGCGCGAGCTGGAATAAATGCACATACGTTAACACACAAGCACACACACCCACTGTCAGTTGTCCCGCCAGCACTTCTGATTCCTGTTTGCAACACGTGTCTAGGCACATGGAATGGCCATCTTTTGTCATGTCTGGCAGATAAATAAAACGAGCCTGATTTACAAAAGGTTTGTTTGCAAATCTCTTACACAGTAAAAGATGTACGCAATTATCAAGGGATCACGGAAAAGTTTGGTGAAAATAAATGTTAAAAATTCAGTTTGATTGTTCTGTGAGGAGAAAAATAAACGTATTTACTTCATCAATTCTGATAAAATGTCAGAATAAGATTGTTGTCTTTTGCTGATCTAGAAACAAATTGTGTGTATGCGTAATTGTGCAAACATAGCTGCAGTGATTCAGGTAATCCACTCCAACAAAAGACACATTTCGTCTTTATTTTAAAATGTATTAAGAAAATATAGATGGTGACTGGTTGATGAGGCCTCATGAAACATGTGATGAGGTTTCAGGATAAACTGTATTTATTTATAAATACAACTAGATGGCACTCTAAGTTTAAAAAATGATACCAGGTTTCATCGAATAAGTATGTCAGAGCCAAAAATGATACAGCAAGAGAGCGCCATCTTTGGGCCTTTCAAAATGAAGACACTGTATCCTGAGGCCTCATCAACCCATCATTAGTTCTAATTATTGTAGGAACACAGAACCAAACTTCACATAAGTCCTCACCACTCGATATCCAGTGGACCAGTACAGTGGAGTGCACGCATAGGTCTGCACTTTTGTGCGTAGTTAAGCAATTGAAGTATCTCTTTGTGCGTGTGTCTTTATGGAAAGAAAAAAAGGATTTATTAAAGCATATTTTGAAGAAATGAAATGGAGGTAAAAAATGTCTTTGCTATATTATGATTCATGAGTAACTACTTTTCTTTGGTTGTTTGAATATGTGTGGTTTAAAAAATATAAAGGCTAGTAAACAAAGCTATCTCAAGAGACTTAATACAAATAGATATGTGTTAATCAGTTAACATAAGAAATTGCTTAAAACATGAATTATATTTATTTTATGGTATTTTAATGTAATTTTAAGTTCAGGATAGCAACACATTGAATATAGAGTAATACTGAGTACAAATAATAATCAAACATGTACATCACAACTACACATATCTGATGAATCAACATTTTGGTGAGTTTTACTTTCATTAAACAACAGCTTCATGACCTGCTGGTCTCTCTCTCATTGCTCCTGAGGATTTGAAAGAAGACTTCTTCATTCCTCGAGTCCGAATTCCCCTCTGAGCACTTTCCACTGATATCAGCTGTCTAGTGTTTAGTCCTGTCTCGCTTTCAAAATGGGCCTAACCTTGAGGGACTTGTTTGACCCCCCCAATCCCCCTCCACTCGAGTCTCCACCCCACTATCGCCACCGCCCCCCCCCCGACCTCATGTGAACAAACACACTTCCCCAAAATCCAAGTGGATTGAATAATTGATGCAGATCCTTCTGATGCATTTGTTAAGCTGCACATGTCAGACAGAGCCTGTCAGTGCGAGTGTGTGTTTGTGTGTCTGTTGCTCTTTGTGTGTGTCACAGTCTTCTAAAGACTTCAACCCCCTCCCAACTTAAAAAAATGTCCTATCCAACATTCATCATAAACTCCATATGTTGTTTTTTTTTCCTCTCTTTATTCGCGTCTCCTCGCTTAATTCCTGGTGAGACCCAGAAGTGACACACACACAAACCAGTTGTGAAGTGAGACAGTGGACCAGACGGGCTTTTAGACCTCCAACGTTGACAGTTGAAGGAATAGAGTGTGGAAGGCTGTGAGGGGCGCATGCAACTTTAAACAGACAATAAGAAGAGGGAGAATAGTTTGTTTAAAAAAGAAAAAAAGGGCAGGAGATCTTGACATATGAAACAAGAAAAAGAAGGCAGTGAGAAGCCGGAGAGCCACTGAATTCACTTTGTGTGTTTCAATGCAAACGTCTCGCCGCGTTTGCGTCTTCTTTTTGATGGGAAATATTGTCCATATAAGAAAGAAACAAAGCAGTTGCCAGCGTCTAAAAGAAATCAAGTCACAGGGATAAAAATGGACTCATGGTTGTCCGACTGTGTTGCCTGTCTTTTTTCATAGTTTACACTATAAAGTAAGCTTTGCTATGAGAGCGATTGGGACACTGAGTTATAAGGTGGGAAGCAGAAGACCCCCATGACTTTCAAATATGTCCACAAAAGACACAATATATAGAAAAAAATAAGTAAGAGAGATTTCCAGAATTACAGCTCATATTGTCAAACTTGTAAAATTTAAAATATTTCCAATTACGATTAAATTTACACTATATTTAATCCATATTATATAAGGATAATTTCGCCATCAATTTTTTTATCGGTAATTTCCTTTTTAAATTGATTTTTGTAAGTCTTTCCTCTAAGTCATTTTTATTTTTACTTTTTTCTATTTATTATTTCAGTTAGTAAATAATAATTATATATAGAAAAAACAATATCTGGCTTCTCATTTTCCTAAGTAATCAACCTATTTATAATTTACTTCTCTCAAACTTCCATCCTTTTAAAAATGATATAATTCCTTAGTAATTCCTTTGAATTTTTTGTTAAATTGTTCCAATATTCTGAATGACTTGATTGATTGGTGTTGCTTTATTTTTCCTCATTGGGTACATTTTAATGGATCCAGAAAAAAACGTAAAGTTCACACATTGAAAAATAATAATAAAATAAAAAATAAAAATACTAATTAATTAAATGTTGATACAATATAAAAACAATAACAATTGCAGTTATTTATTTATTTAATTTTATGGTAACCTTATTTTATTTTAATTCACTGTACTTTTATCTTATATTTCATTCATATTTTTATCATTTTTTAATTATTTATCATTTGGGATCTTTTTGTACGTTCTAATAGAGTGAAAGTCAGAACATCCTCCCCTGCTTACAAAGAGTAGTTAACCCCAAAGTTTCATTCTTGTACAATCCCATGATGGAACTATAATTCAAAATTGTAAGGATAAATCCAAATCCTAGCCATCAGTTCCTCTACATATTAGACCCCAGTAGAGTCTAGAGTCTGATAGAAACACCCTGTGCTGGAACCTAAACCCTCTTCAGGGATGTTCTCCGGTGATTTAGATAGTTGAGTAAGGTGGATCCTAGCGCACCATCAGCTGACTTAAATGAATCAAGAAAGACAACAAGCAAGTGCTGCGATAACAAACATTCATCAAAACCACAAGGAGGATGAGGCTATTCATTCTGGAAGCAGGGAAGAGAAATATCATCAATATTTGACATTGTTTTATGGAGAAGCCACTTGATTTCGTCCCGAGTCCTGTTCGGGTGACCAGCGGCGATCAATTACTGTTGACAAGATTTGTGTACATGGAAGGCCTTCGCACTTTGTTCTGCTCTGCCTCTGTGAAGTTGCCTCCTCGGAGATCGCATACCAAGTCCTCGGCGAGTGCTCCATCTTCCCTGTGACTGCTCGCCGGCGTCACCCTCAGCCTGCCAGCATAAAGAGAATATTGGACTAATTATGTGTCATGGCGGCGTGATTAGTGGTGGGCCTGCTGTGATCCAGTCCTCAGATTGATATGAAAGTTTCCTCCAAACTCATTCCAAATCCTTTGTAAATGTACTGCAATGCTTACATGTAACCCCCAAACCCCCCAGAGTGACACACAGCAAGAGATCATCAGAACTCTTTTACCATCATTACGACTCAGATTCGAGGGCATGTATTCACTCAGAGCTGCTTAGAATCGGTCTCTTCCATGCACAGCTTCTGGCGTGAGGCGACAAACACATTACTTTTCAATTGTCGAAAAGAGTGTGTGTGTATGAGTCTGTGTGTGAAAATCATTATTCTTTATAACATGTGCAGGTGTGTATAATAAAACACATGAATATTTGTTTGTGGCAGTGTTAATGTAACCATTGTGTTTGGGGTATCTTTGCGGGTCATCTTGACCCTGAGTTAAGGGTTAAATACATTTTGTATCTGTGAGTGTGTCGCTTGATTTTGACTCTTAAATTGAAATTGCATTCTTTGTTGTGTGTTTGTGATTTGAAGATCATATCGACCTTGGAAAAGTATGGTACCGAGTCCAACATAAGGTCCTTTGGCTATATTTAGATGGCCCTATGTATTCATCACTAGTCTTTAAATACAAATACAGATTTTTGTTTTTGGACATTTTGTCCTTTTGTGAAATTGTTTAAATGAATGTAGAAAAAAAACCCTTTTTTTTTAAGATTTACAATCGAAACAAGTAATATAAAATACAATACATCAATATTTTTGGCATATTTAGCTTGATTTTATTACTTAATTTTATACTTTTACCTTACTTTTCCTGTAATGTCCCACAACTAGTTTAGAGAAAATAATGTTGTTCTTTTTGCTTTCTTTTTTTTACTTATATAGCAACAGCTTTCTTAACTTCCATCAAGCGAAAATCAATCATTTGCAATCGCCACATATAAACAGTTATTTGTACCAAAGACCTGACACATCTATGTAAAAAAATACATTTCTTCAGTAAAACTTGAATAAGTACAACAAAGCCTAAACATCCCTTCAAGGGGAACTTGCTCCACTGCACATCTGCTGCCTCTGTCACGGGTTGGGATTATTTAACTGATATAATGATCTTCTGCCATCTTTGTTTCTTCCACTGTTCTTCTTTTTCTAGAAAAAAGCATCGCGGATAGTCTCTCCCACGTTTCCCGGGTCTTACCCTCGGTCTCCTTCTGGCGAACATTTCAACGGAGAGGCTTTCTGTGGCATCCTTATCACCTCGCTACTCTTAACTCAGTTTATCAGCGGCTCTACTCTGAGCCTCTCCTGGATAGCCACGCTTCGCATCCAACTCAGCTGAGCCCTTTCTTTACCATGACGCATTGCGTCGCCGCTCCATTCTTCCCTCACTTATAAACAAACCCAGAGACGGTTGAAGATTTGAAGTTAATTTACATTTTGAAAAAAGACAAAAAGTTGAAAAAAGATCTTGATGTACGGTAGGTGAAAATTTCCCAGACTAAATTGTTGACCAACACATCTTTTGATAGTGTTTTAGTCTTGACATGTACTTTATTTGAGAAAAAAAACATGTTGTGGCGGGCACTAGGACCTGCGCGGTTTCATCTCACCCATCAGGGTGTTGTGTCTGGGCAAGACACCTGCAGTTGGTTTTGCTGAGTGAAGAATAAAGTTGTGTTCGACTCCTTCTCTGCTTCTTCACTCTTACCACATTGGTGACCCCGTTTTTGAGCATGTTTGGTGACGAAGACCACGGAGTTTCCTCCTCCGACGTGTCTCGCTCACCTGCGCAGCCTGCCCCCGCCTCCGCTGTTAAACTCCCGGACTTCTGGCAAAGTGATCCCGCGTCCTGGTTCCAGCATGTCGAGGCGCTGTTTCACCTTCGCGGAGTTACCGACGATGACTCCAAGTATTACCTGGTCGTGTCTGCACTCGATCAACAGACGACTCGTCGCTCCATGGCGCTGCTTAGAGATCCGCCACAACGTCACAAGTATGTCGCGCTCAAAGATCTTCTGCTCCGGAGATTTTCTCTCTCGGCGGCCGAGAGGGCAGAACGACTGCTGTCCTTGTCGGGTCTGAGCGACGGGTCGGCGGTGGATTTGATGGACAGAATGCTTTCTCTACTGGGACCAGATGAAGGTGGATTTCTTTTTCTTCATTTGTTCCTGCGTCAACTTCCTCCTCCTGTGCGCGCTGCACTGGCAAACTCTGCGTGCTTGACCGCGGGAGACTGTCGTGGTCTGGCCGAAGAAGCGGATCGTGTCCTGCTGGCGACAACACAGTTCCACGTGCAGAGTGTCTCCACTGTTCCGGAGGTCGGCGACGCTGGAGTGGTGGCGGGAGTGAGAAAGAGGCGCGAGAGCAGCTGGTGTCATTTCCATCAGCGTTTTGGCCGCAGAGCACGACGATGTGTTCCACCTTGCTCTTTTGAGGCTTCGGGAAACGCCAGCGCCAGCACCCAGTAGCAGCTGTGGGTTCTGGTGACCATGAAGAGCTGCTGTTCATCAAAGATTCAGTCTCCGGGACTCGTTTTTTGGTGGACTCGGGTTCTCAGAAAAGTTTGCTCCCTGCGACCCACCGGGACTTGAAGACTCAGAGATGTGGGTTGCAGTTGAGCGCAGCAAATGGATCTAGCATCTCAACTTTTGGATCGAGGTTCGTGACTGTGAATTTTCAGGGACACACATTCAAGTGGGACTTTGTAGTAGCTTCAATTACTGTTCCTATTATTGGCGCAGACTTCCTGTGTGCAAATGGGTTACTTGTAGATGTTGCTAACAGGCGTTTGATTCATTCTGTGTCTTTCACCACTTTTCCATGTGTTACTGGGGGATCTGTGCATGTACCACACGC
The DNA here is from genome assembly GCF_982586985.1 of Callionymus lyra. Classification (NCBI taxonomy): domain Eukaryota; kingdom Metazoa; phylum Chordata; class Actinopteri; order Syngnathiformes; family Callionymidae; genus Callionymus; species Callionymus lyra. The sequence goes on along the minus strand of NC_141819.1, from coordinate 33,704,157 downwards.
TAACTTTTTAGCTGCGGGCGATGTTTATCAACGGTTACTTGCTGAGTTTCCATCGCTTACTAAACCTGCTTTTTCGGCTGCAGTGGCCCGCCATGGTGTGGAACATTATATTCCAACAGTTGGTCCTCCAGTGTTTGCACGTGCACGTCGTCTTGATTCCATGAAAATGTCCATCGCCAAAGAAGAGTTTGCCACCATGGAACGTTTAGGCATAGTCAGGCGTTCTGACAGCCCGTGGGCCTCGCCTCTTCACATGGTACCTAAGGCTGATGGCTCGTGGCGACCGTGTGGTGACTTTCGGCGTCTAAATAACATCACTTCGCACGACCGTTATCCTGTTCCACACATTCAGGACTTTTCTGTACACCTAGCCGGTGCTAGTGTGTTTTCAAAAGTGGACCTGGTGCGCGGTTATCACCAAGTTCCGGTGCATGCAGACGATGTAGCAAAGACCGCAGTAATAACCCCGTTTGGGTTATTTGAGTTCCTCCGCATGCCTTTTGGTCTTAAAGGCGCAGCGCAGACATTTCAGAGATTGATGGACTCTGTTTTGCGGGACCACGCTTTTGTGTTTGTCTATCTTGACGACATATTGGTGGCTAGCGCGTCGGCTGAAGAGCACATAGACCACCTGAAGCAGGTTTTTCAGCGGCTCGAGCAACATGGCTTGATTATCAATAATACCAAGTGTCAATTTGGTCTGCACGTTATTGATTTTTTAGGCCACCGCGTTTCGGCAGAAGGTGCGGTTCCCTTGCCATTAAAAGTTCAGGCCGTCGCGGAATTTCCCTTGCCCAGCACGACTAAAGGCCTTCAGGAGTTTCTGGGCATGGTCAATTTTTACAATCGTTTTCTTCCCCATGCCGCCCACATCCTGAAGCCCCTGTACGACGCTTTGCGCAAGCGGGCAGCTAAGGATCCTGTCGACTGGACCCCGGAACGGATCCAGGCCTTCGAGTCGGCCAAATCGGCCTTGGCTCGAGCAACCCTCCTAGCACACCCTAAACCGGCTGCGCGTTTATCGTTGTCAACAGACGCTTCGGACATAGCTGTGGGAGCTGTGGTTGAGCAGCATGTTGGAGGTGTGTGGCAGCCTCTAGCGTTTTTTAGCCGCAAGCTTCGAGACAGTGAATGCAGGTACAGTGTTTTTGACCGAGAGTTACTGGCACTGTACCTGGCTACACGCCATTTTCGGTTCTTGCTCGAAGGTCGGCCTTTCACCGCGTACGTGGATCATAAACCTTTGATGTTTGCTATGTCGAAGGTCTCTGAGCCCTGGTCAGCCCGTCAACAGCGCCATCTTGCCGCCGTTTCAGAATTCACGACCGATATTCGACATGTAGCTGGGAAGTCTAACCACGTGGCGGATTGTTTGTCACGTGCGCTGGTGTGCCCTGTTCAGCTGGGGTTTGATGTCTCAGCCATGGCTGCTGACCAAGCCACCGACCCAGATATTGTTTCTCTCCGATCGGGAGATACAAGCCTTAAGCTGGAGGAAGCTGTGGTTCAAGAAGGTGGTCCCGTGCTCCTCTGCGACGTTTCTACCGGTCGCCCACGGCCCCTTGTTCCGATAGTTTGGCGTCGTCGTGTTTACAATTCGGTACACTCCCTCTCACATCCCGGGGTTAAGGCATCAGTCAAGATGGTCAGTGCTAGATTTGTCTGGCCAGGGCTATGCAGGGATGTTAAGGAGTGGGCAGCCGCTTGTGTTGCGTGTCAGCGGGCGAAAGTCCACACACACACGAAGGCCCCGCTTGAGCCTTTTCCTATTCCTGCCAGGAGGTTTGATCATGTGCATGTGGACTTGGTTGGTCCATTGCCGCCATCGCAAGGTTTCACTCACCTGTTCACCATGGTGGATAGAACAACTCGGTGGCCTGAAGTTGTCCCTCTTTCCTCCACGACCTCTGCAGACGTTGCGCGAGCGTTCCTCTCAACCTGGGTTGCTCGTTTTGGGGTGCCCTCTGATATAACATCCGACAGGGGCCCCCAGTTCGTTTCAGAGTTGTGGTCGACACTAGCGAGATCCTTAGGCGTGCGGACACACCGCACTACAGCGTACCACCCGCAGTCGAACGGCATGTGCGAAAGGTTCCACCGGTCGTTAAAAGCAGCGTTACGCGCTACGCTTACGGATTCGAACTGGGTGGATCGATTACCCTGGGTTTTGCTTGGGTTACGTTCCGCTCCGAAAGAGGATCTTGAGGCATCCGCCGCGGAGTTGGTCATTGGACAGCCCCTGCGCATCCCTGGGGAATTTTTGCCTGTTAACTCTGCTCCACAGTTCCGTGTGACCGATAGTTCGGACGGAGCTAGGGTCCCGGGACCTGTTCATCACTGTTTCCCTAAAATATTTGTGCCTGTTCAGCTACAGAATGCTCTTTTTGTTTTTGTGCGTCATGATGCGCACCGCACACCACTTCAACCGCCATACGATGGACCTTTTAGGGTTCTTGAGCCAGGCCCAAAGTATTTTGTGTTGGACATGGGGGGCCGAAGAGAGCATGTGACTGTTGACCGGCTCAAGCCTGCTCACATGGTGGCTGATGAGATTTTGTCCCCGGCACAGGTTCCCCGTCGGGGCCGACCGCCTTCCAAGAGAGTGACTGAAGCTGCTCAGAGTGTGGACACTGGTGCTGAAGCTCACTCTTCAGCAGACGGACGACGCAGCCGTTTTGGGAGGCTTATAAAGGCACCATATAGACCCTGAGTTTTCCCTTCTGGGTGTTCTGGGGGGGGGGTAGTGTGGCGGGCACTAGGACCTGCGCGGTTTCATCTCACCCATCAGGGTGTTGTGTCTGGGCAAGACACCTGCAGTTGGTTTTGCTGAGTGAAGAATAAAGTTGTGTTCGACTCCTTCTCTGCTTCTTCACTCTTACCACAATGTAACCAATCTGAAAATAATAGGAGGGACCAAAAGATCAAATCTTTAGCCTAAGACTTCTTTTTTTAAATGATATTTAGTTTCTCTTTGCTATCTTATTCAAAGATGGTTACCCAAGCGCTCCAATGCCATTTAATACAACATTAATAGCCCCTGAAACTAGACAGATTTGACACCTTTAAATACCCTGAAAACAAATAATTAAAACAGCTGCTTGTATCTTCTATGATCGTTGCATAGAAATAATAGATAACATGTCATAAATTTGAATATGAGGACACCAGAAATAGTGGTAACAAGCCAAAAATTATCTATATTACCTACGTTTATTGAAAGAGTTGAATAAAGATCATAATAAATACATAATAAATGTAACCCTATGAGTGGGACATGTAAGTCCAGAGCTACTAAAAGTGAAAATGGACTGATCACACTTTCTTTCTTTTGACCTCTTTAAGTTATTACTTATTTTCTAGGACATGGTTTTGTACCACATTTTTTTTCACAACTCTGATATTAAGGATATATCCACTGCATGAGTTCATGGGACATCTTTGACCTCTTTTTACTCTCCAGTTGCCTAACTTTTGAATCTTCTGGATCATGTTTGGTCATCTTCTTCTTCTTCTGGAATCCATGTTTCCAAAGGTTTTGGTCCATTGATAGAGGATTCGTGCGAAAAGAAAAATCTCGAAAGATGTTTTCCATTGGTTGTATTTTTTTATTCAGTGAGTTATTTGCAGACACGTACAGTTGAAGCTTACAGTAAAGCTGCACATGGCTTTAATTCATTCGTAGCAATACCAGAAATGGCAACAACTTAGAACGAATTCAGAATTACTTAGTAGTTTTGCAATTGTTCATCAAGTAACTTTTCAAAATGAGTTGCTTGCATGGCTCTGGTAAACCAGTTATTAAGGATTTAAACCATAACAAAAGTATGCAAGTTGACTTACTCAAAAAGCGGGACTAAAACATATTTTCCAGATGTCAGTGGGACCAGTTTGTAAAAAGTGTCAGTCGACAAAGTCAAGATTTGTGGATGCTGCCTGCTCCCTCACTTAAAGCTCGCACATTCATTTTTAGGAGCGTTGACTAGAGGACATGTGTAGAGAATGTGTTTGCATTTCCACATAACTCATCCATAATGGCTGCATGAATGACCGGACACTTTAGTCGGTCGAGGCGACGGTGTAGTAATGCTGCGCGGGCGACATCGGCCCCCTTTTTTGAGTGCGGCGGCGCTAGCAGGTGATTTGTAGCCCAGGGAGACTAATGAAGTGGTTGCTCTGCCACCCTGCTTCTTTTGCAAGATCAATTCAGCGTCAAGGCGTGTACGGCGGCCACGCTTTATGAATGATGGAAACCTCCTTAGGCCATCCATATACCTGAATCCCTGGCATCACTGTGCACCCCACCACCCCACCTCCTCTCCAGGAGGCAGATGTTCAGCAATCTGTCTTATTTGGAGGGAAATGCATTAAAAGTCAGCCTCGTCTGCATCTACAAATAAACATAGTAGCTCAATTTCTTTGTCGAGAATTATCCCCTCCTAAGTTGGCCTCGTCAGTAAATGATTTGATTAACTTAGAGAGAGGTTGACTCATTCTCTGGGTGTCCAAGCATCAAACCAAACATGGCCTTCCATTCTTAATCATTTTTAATTACCTTAATAATAATGCTTTGTCTACCATGTACAAGAGTGAAGAACGGATGGAAAATCCTCTTTTTCTTTAACACTACATTAAATAACATGGAGATACAGCAGAATGTGTGTGAGACACAGGTTGATATTTGCTTGAGTAGAACTCCAAACTCAAAGCATTATTGTAAAATCAGATCACGTTAAGCTCTGAGGAACGTAAAAATTGAAAAAAGGTCACATCAAGAAATTAGATTCATTGAGGTGTAAGAAAATATCAACACACTGATACATAGTGATATTTGTTGGTCACGATATTGTATCGATATATTTTTTTTTTGGGGGGGGGCATCAAATCAGAATCAGAATCAGATTTAGAAAACTTTTAAAGCCAGTGTTGCAAACACAATGAAGGAAATTGTTGTGGTGACATTACAGAATATAAAAACGAAATGATACGAATGGAATTAAAGGAGATCATTCAAATAAATACATTACCATAAACGAAGTATAAATAATGAATAATTAATCCAAATAAAATACAATACATTGAATTAAACAATATTCATGATCCGAAGAGCAAACGGGTAGAAGGAGTTCTTGAACCATCATTTGTATCATAGTAATTATATGGTTATAATTACTAACTACACTTTTCTTTTTACAAAATTGTGAAAATATTCAGGGAATTTGTTCATTTGTGGCAATTAAACTACCAACCGCTAGATGGCAGCATTACGTTCGAATCTTACATAAACAATAAAATCCTGCAAGATCCCAACGATGACTGAGGATGAGAGGATACAGTCGACTCCAGCAGCTTTTAAAGCTGATGTCTGGACATATTTTTTTTTCAAAGCAAATGAAAGCAGTTACGACTTTGTCAAGAGTCATGTGGTCTGTAAATTATGCCACCCCAGAGTCAAGTACTTGGACAATACTTCTAATATATAATTGTTCCTACAGTATCACAATACATTGTATGGTTTCCCCTGTATTGTGTCGTATGGTATGGTATCGCCAGATTCCTTTCAATACAAACCCTACAGATTCATAATTACGGTGGATAGTCATAAGGCATCCAAGCATAACCTCCTTATCAGCTGCCATGTCTTACATACAGCCTCTTTGAAAACCCTCTGTGAAACAAGTGTAGCTTTTTGATCATAATGAGGTAGAGGTTAAAATTCCTTTGGTGTTTTCCCTCGGGGATTGTAACAAAGACGGCCCAACACTTTTGCAATCGGTCAAAATACAACCAACGTGCTATAAGGAATCAACATAACTACAGAGCAAATGTAGATCTTTGTCTGGCTTTACTGGACAATGGAATTGGTTAAGCATATAGAGGTAATAATTATTAGGATAGTCAAGCGACAGAGTAATACTACAAGGATCTGCCATAAGGATCGGCTGGAGATGAGATGTATTAACTTCCCTTTAATGCTAGGTCTGTGGTTGAAACTGAGGAAGAAGCTGGAGAAATTAAGAGCTTCAAAACTGTTCGGAAGAGTTTATTGTGGTTTATGCGAAATCAGACTTTTGAGAGTTAATTTGTTATTTGTCTCTGAGATCAACAGTTGTCTTGTTCTCCAGGACATCATCATCATCATCATAGAACAAGAGAAAGAGTGGTTTTTATCTAGTTAAATTATGGAAACTGAGAGCATTAGAATGGTGTTACATTGTCCATATATTCGAAAAAATATATATATCTACATAAAAAATTATATATATATATATATATATATATACATATGTGTATATATATTTGTATATCAAAATGTCTTCTTATTCTCAGATCCCCCTGCTTAACACGACTTAGATTATCATACATAAAGAAGGCATGTCGGGAGGCCTCCAGCAGGGAGCTTGAAAGGGAAACGTGGAGCGACAATAAATATATGCCAGAATTTACCAGCCTCCCTTTTTTTCATTGCTTGTATTAAAACAAGAGGATGAGGGTTTTGGTTTCAAGGAAGGATGTAAAGACAATATTACTGGTAGAAAAAATTGTCGGTAGAAAGGCAGAAACTTTTCAAATGGATTGTATCGACCTCCCTGCACATCAGCACCTGCCCTCTTCTTTATGATAATCTGTGTTGGAGCGGCGCAGAAGGGAATAGGTGTGAGGATGGGTGGTCTTTCCAATGAACTTGGCTGATAACCTTGCTCTGCCTCACCTTCATCCTTCATCTGCCGTGTGTGAGTGGAAGATGAGCAGGGGTGGTTTAATATTTTCCTTTGAAGCCAGACCAGAATGAGTTTTTTTTTTTTCTCCAGCAAAACACCAGGATAGGATTGAAGTTCATGCATATGATATTTTAGTTTGGAATAATAAGGAATTGTCAATATCTGAATTATGTCCACAGTTTTGTGTCAGGAATGTTATGATCTGATCTTTGTGACATGAATGGTGCGTTCTCCTAGTGAAAGTAAGCAGAAGCCAGTGAAAAATATCCCCCACACCTTTACACAACTACGGTAGCCTGAAGGCAGGACGGACCGTTCCTTTTTGTTTACGCCATAGTCTGACCATACCTAATGAGTGTTATCTCAAAAATCGTTGTCAAGAAACAATGCAACTCTAAATCATGACCATATTTTGTCCAATTTCTGCCAGTGTGTCCAACTTGATTCCTCTTTTTAGCTTACTGTAGTGGCACCAAGTTTGGACTTGTTGCTGCTTTGGACGGTCAGGATCGGACAGGTTATGTGTACAGAAAGGGCATTTTGCAGTTGTGGGGGTTTTTGAAACATTGTCATTATATTTAGCGCTTAGTAGTAAAATGAGACATGGTTCCTTTGAAATAGTGGTTAAGGGCCCAATCAATTTCCATTCTCTGTAACCTCTAGGTAAATGATAAGAACCAATGGTCAATTGTATCCAAAGTCACCTTTATATTTTATATGTTCTGTATGATTCTCGGTTGATTGTTGTATTGAACTTTTAAGTATATATTTTATTGGGTATTGTTTTGAATGTTTAAGTGCTTTGTGACCCTGGTCTGGAAAAGCGTTCTACAAATATAAATTACTTACTTACTTACTTATATTTGTGTATGAGGACACCGTTTCATGACCCTCTTCTATAGTGGGCCCATGAAGCTTCTTGAAATAGTGAGCCAATTTTAAGAAGTCATTAAGTGGAGCTCTTCTAAATACATTTTTGTGAGGATTCATCATAATATCTGTAAAAATAGTAGATTTAAAACCAGAGAGGGTCATCTATTGGGCTCTGAAAGTTAACACACTGCTTTATGAAGCTTCATCAACCATTGGCATTGTCAACCTTTACATGCCTGAATTCAAATTTCACTCATTTTCTGCTAACCCTCATTTTGATAAATGGTGGGATTGTTTTGAGAGTAATGCGTTCCTTTTTATAGTTATAGACAAAAGTGTCAGTCTTTTTCGGAACAATCCGTCACGTCAAGTTTTAAACACAAGATGAACATTACAGACGAGATGAAGCCTTTAATAGGACATAATGAAGTCAAACGCCGGCCTGAAGTTCTATGACAGAATTTGTACTTAGTTGTAGATATTCTAAATATTTTTTGCACAAGTAGCAAATAATTTTGAGGCAACTTCAAATATAATCTGGGCCAAAAAGGCCAGGCACATATATATTTAAATTGCTGTTCAGAACATTCTGAGTAAATGTATATATTTGTGTTTGGCTTCTACATTATTTTTCAAGTTCTCGTACTTCTACTGTATAGGTTCAAAGGTTGGTATGTCGATGATTCTTCCGACAGCTGTGATGAAACCAAATCAAATTCACTTCTTGTCACATCTGCTTAACCCTTCAGTAAAAAAAAAGACCCCACACTCTGACATCTAAATATTGAGGCTTAACCGCCTTAATCGCATTCTTCCTTCCGTTACACTCAGGCCCGGCAACTACATACATGTGTACCTTGAACCCTTTTCTTGCTGAGTAACGGCTGGAAGTCGAAGTCTGCTCCCTGTACAGCGGCGGCTACAGCAGAAGCTCTCAATCCATGTTTCCCCCTGAGTGTTCTACATTTATTTTTCCTTCATATATTATTCAAGTTCAAATAATTAATTCAGGATATCAAATCAAGATGTAGGAAATCAATCAAGAGCCTTTTGCAATCTGCCTTTCATTACGCCGAACCCCCGGCACTGGCTGAGCCTGCAGCAGAGCTGGCCCGGACTTCTATGGAGACAGACTGAAACACTTACGTGGCATCCCGTGCACTCGGCCATGCTGAACTACTTAGGCAACATCCGATTGGGTGGTTGGAATTATTTTTTTTAGCACTGATATAAAAAACGAACCACATGGCAGGCTGGATTCTAACGGTCCACTTCCATGGTGTCGTGAACACTTCCCTTTTTTTTCTGTTAATGTTCAAGCGCTAATTTTACAATAATATTTGTGGATGTATTAGAAATCCTCCTGAGTTTTAGAAACTTCAAATAAAACACAATCTAGTATAGGACATCAATAAAAAACAACAAAAAAAACACTCATTAGCTGATTCATGAAGCAGTGTCCTTATTTTCAGATTACACTAGGTGGCACTCTCAGCTCTATAATCAACTGCTTTGAGAAACTAATAAAACCTCACATTATAAGCACCACCTACCTACCTCTTCTACCTCCACGTGTATGCACCAAATACTGGACACCTCTTAGAATTTAGTGGCAAACATTTCAAATGGACGCACCAAGTTGGAGACCAACTTTTTAAAAAGAAGAGCACATCTTTCCTGCTTTGCAACATAATGAAATTAGGCAGGTATAAGTGGACTAAGCAAGCAGAATAGCCAGAAGGTCGACTATAACATTATAGAATAGGTGTCAGACCATCATTAATCCTCAATAAAACTTTAGTCTGTGTGGCTCAAACACACCCATTCAGAAAAGGATCAAGCTCTTTATTTTGATTTGCTGTCCACCCAAGACATAACAATAAAAGACAACATTATAAATTAATTATTAACATAGTTAATTATATAAAAAAAATTGAAACGAGAATGAAAAACGTGCTTAGACTGTTTTCTTATATTGATGTGATCTCTTGCAATGTATTTGCAATTACACAGTTAGGCAGGTTGGGCAGATGGTTAGTTGACAATCGTTCAAAGGACTGAGGTTATTGGAGTGATGGGAGATGAGCTACAAGTTAAGCCAGTTTTAGATATACCGCAGTTCGACTGATCTCCCTTTCCAAAATGAAGGGTTCCAGTGACCTAGCCACAAGCATTCTTATGTCAAGTAGCAGTGAAACATCATCAGTCACACCTGCTGTCTGAGCATGTCTCCTCTGGGATGGTTGGAACAAGGCAGGACTGAGTGGCGACTATGCAGGCGGGCATTGGATAAAATGCTGCCTTGGAGGCTTGTCCGCCCTGCAGGACCTGGTAGAATGCAGTACAGTACTCCAGAAAAGTTTCGGTCCAAATTGACCTTCCTTGGCCACCCCTGGTGTAATGAAGCACCTCTCTCTGGTGAGGGGACTAGTAGCTTCCTAGTTAGATCCACTTGATGAAATTGTTTCTGCCCAGCCAACAAGAAATGGAGAACTAAAGGTGACTCTGCCACAAGCCCTGGAAGTATTTTGAGTCGTTGAGATATGTTAAGTTTCTATTCTTTACAACACCTTGACTTCTAGATATTTTAAGTGAGGTTTTTTCCGTTGTAGATGGCTCAGTTTTCTCAGTTTTATAGATATTACATACATACTGATGAGTACAATAGAGGTCCATGATCAATTTAAGAGACACTTAAATCAACACATTAGTTTCCCTTTAAAGTAAGTAATTTGTGTTTATATATCGCTTTTCCTGACCAAGGTCACAAAGCGCTTAAACAATCAAAACAATACTCAATAAAATATATACTTTAAAGGTCAAGATAATACTGAAAACAACACAGGAGTTCCAGAAAATCAAGGAAAAACCTGCACAAATAAAAATGTCTTCAGATGTTTCTTGAAGGTGTCAGTAGACTTGCAGAGAGAGGAAGATCGTTCCAAAGCTTAGGAGCAACAGCCTGGGAGGATTTCTCTTCTCTGGTCCTGAACCGTGTGTGAGGAACCATCAGTAGATTCTGATCCACAGACCTCAGAGCCCGAGCTGGGGTGTTAGTCTGGATCAGATCAGTGATGTAAGGAGGAGCCTGACCATGAATAGCTCTGAAAGTAAGAACACAAATGTTAAAGTTGATCCTGAAAGAAACTGGAAGCCAGTGAAGAGTTTTGAGGATCGGAGAAATGTGAGTTCTTCAGAATTCTCGCTGCAGAGTTTTGTATTAACTGCAGGCGAGACAGATCCTTCTTGTTAAGACATGAAAACAACTGTAACAATAGTCCAGGCGAAAAGACACAAATGCATGGATTACAAGCTCCAGATCATGTTGTGACAACATTTTCCTAAATTCAGAGATTTTTCTCAGTTGAAGGAAAAAGTTTATGTTCAGTTTTCTACAGTGTTGAACTAGAAACATGTCTTTGTCAAATACAACACCCAGGTTTCTCAGGCTCAGTTTGACAGACTGACCTAAGTCACCCAAGTACTGACTTAACCCTGGAATCTTATCATCAGGAGCAATAACCAGAGTTTCAGTTTTGTCCACATTTAGCTGCAAAAGAAAACATCTAAAGAGAGCCAAACATCTAAAACAGTTGTGTTATATAACATCACAAGACAGATTTCCCACAAATAAGTTGTTTGAATATATAACCAATAAAACAAACAATAAAATAAAAACATTTAGTGAAAAAAGGAGTCAAAACTAATAAAGAAAATTTCGCTCTTTGCTTGTATCTTAGACCTTGAAATTAAATTATAGATTTTTTTCAAGAATAATAAAATGAGACCACATTGTCATTATTAACTGCTAAAAATAAGATGAACCTACAACAGTGATGTCACTAGACCCTACTAGTGTTTTTTTTTTTTTTTTTTGTCCCTGTCTGCAGTCATTTAGTTGCTCGTCGTTATGGGGAAACCGCTGAGCATCCGACTTCATGCTGAAAGAATCAATAACTCCGTTCAAATAACACCAAGAGGTGAAAGTCATCTCACCCTCTCTTCGGTAGACGTTCGGCTCTGGCGATGATACAGCGATGACTCTCCCATCTTGATGCAGACGCAATAATGCCACCGTTAAAGTGTCAGTCAAACAATGCGAGGTTGTGGACAGGTAATGTGTGTGTGCAGCGATAATTTATGAAAGGAAATGTATCCATGTTCTCAGAGAGTCACTGTGAGGCCCAGATCTCAATCGCGGTGATAATTTGCGGTTGTTAAAGTGACATGGTGTTGGTCGGCCAGGAATGTGGGGGCCAGACCTGACAATTAGAGCTGTGTATATCACACACACTCTCAAAGGATAGTTACTGGAGAGAGAGGGAGAGGGCGGGAAGGGTCGGGATGTGAACACACATACGCTCGAAAATATACTGTACCAGGGATTCTAAAGTACTCCCAGACTCTGCTTGGAAATATATCTTTTTAGCAACAAAAAAGAGAATGATCTTAAACATTGTTTTACTGAAGCTACGAAAAAGAAAATAAGTATGTATTTGTCATCCGGCAAATTTTAGAAAACTTAGGAAAAGTCCAAAAAGGACACAAGGGTTTATTTTTGATCTAGTTCTTACAATGTGCAGTTTCCAGATGACAGAAAGAAAACTTAATACATAGTTAGCAATGGTCTTTAGCAAATAGGTATGGTTCAGGTAGGTAATGATGTCTTATCTTTGGTAAATTTAGATAGATAGATAGCTGGTCATTTTCCAGGGCGGAACAAAAGTACACTTGTACACAGCCTTCAGTCAACAGCAACGATTGATGATAGCAAGGGGTAGGGCTGTCCCAATTCTTAGTTGGATATTTCGACCCCCTAACCCTCTACACTCTAAAAGGGGTAGACGAAGGGCTAAAGTCCGGTACACACCAACCCGATTGTTGGCCGTCGGACGCTGTCGGGCAGTCGGACAAGGTCGTTGACTTCCATGGCTCTGGTTTGTCCCCCTGCTGTGGCCAGTTGGCTTTACTTTTGGACGGGTTCACACGCAGAGTCGGGCAGTGTCCTTCGGGCTCAATGTCCAATCCGTCGAGTTCTAGCTTTGACTAGCGAATCAGTGCAAGATGATACACCAGAAGTGACGATAGTAAACACTAGATAAGCAGCGTTGGAACAGATGATGGCACCACACCTGGATCATGACTCTCTGGACGGAAACCCTTGAGGAGGAGCTGATCAACATGCTACTCTACAACATTGTTGAGAAAAAAAGTAGTGAAGGCGGACTGCTGGCGGCAAATAAATGAGTAGAATTGTGACCTTACCTTAAACTAGCCAGTAAGCACTTAACCTGTAGCTTTCAGGAGATTAAACTTAAAAAAAATGTTATACTAAAGTAAACAGTTACATTTAGTGCAATGGTTTTAATCTGTAAAATGTAGGATACTTTGAGCAAGAAACCTTCTCTAAAAGCCACATAAAAGAACTACAGATTCAGTACTAAACCAGGAACTGCACATCATTTCTACCCCGTGGTTTGGCAACCTTAACTGCATTTAAAGGAATGTATTTCCTAATACAATATGTATTCCAAGTCGATGGTCTACAGCTCTTTTCATGCCTCGATTCAGGACTACTACTACTTCTCATACTACTACTATTGTTTTATGTGCTGTCTCATTGCTGTCATTCCCAGCCCTAATAAACTCATTTCACTCTATTCATATTACATGAAGTGACAATAAAAAAATAAAAAAAAGTTTTAGTCCTTAATACCACACAAACCTGAACAGAAGATCCGAACGGAAGTTTTGCATTAGCAACATTGTGATCTGGGGTTGATCAAATTGTTGGACGGACTTGGGCACTTTAGAAACTAGATGTCCTTGTGAGCAAATTACATTATTAGGGAAATTTTGATTTGTTTTTTTGACAATGATGGAAAAAATACCACTGAAATAGATTAAGAAACTACCAACTATTTTTTGCAGGTATTGATAAACATTCCTGTGTGAATCTTTTAACCCAATAACTTTCCAGATAACAGCAAACAACAAAATACGAATAGATGGATGTAAAACTTCTCCCATTTAGGAGACAAATACATTTCCATAGTCCTGTTTGACCTAAAACTGTTATTTTTCCCTTTTATTTTGGCTTTACTTTGGTAGGTTGTTTGCCACTTCCTGTTTTTCCTTTTGTCTCCTAATGAACTTGACGAATGGCACATGGCTGGAACTGATTAAGCAATCTGCACTATTTCTAGCACCTGCTTCCAGACCAGCGCGCCTGACCAAAATGTTTTCCATGCATTTGTTAGTGTCTGTGTAGCTTCTGCTCTAGTCTGAGTTGTTTCTTTTTCCCTGAATTTTTTTCACCTTGCTTATTTTATATTCTACTTTCAGATCTTTCGTAGCCATTTAGTTTCCTTTTGGTGGATGTTTCGGTGTTTGACATTTTGTGGAGATATTGGTCTCATGGTTTCGTGTTAGACATTGGACTCTTTGTTGATTGTTTTGTTGGACTTTTTTATTAATATTAAATTTTATTTTCATTGTCTCTTTTACTGCATTTGCTGAAAACTCTTACTTGCAGTTAAATCTGGACACAACCAAATCTGGGATAATAATAAATAATAAATAGCTGGTCAGATACAGGAAAAGAATAGCAAATATTTGGTAAAAACAACTTTATTTATTTGAAAAACTTAAGAAAAATAACTTGGACAATCGCTTGAGAAAATATATTTACAGTACAAAAGCCTCAAAATGAATAGGAATTATAACAAAGACAATAGGTGTTAAAGAAAGAACTCTACTTTATGTCAAATTAAGTCAAAACTTATGAATATGATTTTTTTAAATGCTTTATACATTTTTTTTACTCTCTACTTGGAAACAAAGGGTTGGAAATAATCGATGAATACATAATTAATCTCTAGACCTTTTAACCTTAGACAAAAACTACCTTTAAAAAAAAGCTTTTTTTCAATTGTTCTCGAACATGTGTCTTGCATTGGCACACGGGAAACAAGAAAACACTTCCCAGGTAAGTGCAGAACACAAGTTAATTTAATTTCCTCTAGCTGCTCATTTTTAAGTCATGAAGCTGAGAGCAAATGGATTCATATCAAGTGAATCATGTTTTTACATCATTAACCATCACTTTCTCTGACACTGCCGCTATGTAATGTCGTCTAATTGGACAACAGAGGCCCCAGTACGCTCCGTACTCTACATAATAAACATTTTCTTTCCTTCTGCAGGTAACAATCTATTTTCATCTCCGACACTCAACAAAAAAGATCCCGCACATGCTTAATATACTTGCTTTATTTTCCCGTCGAGGCTTTGGGGCGCCTCGTCAGACAAGCGGGGTATGAAATCAACAGTCGATATGTGTCTGCGATATGAGGGTGAATAATTGTTGTAATTAATGACCTGTGGGTATTAACCGCAGCCGTCGGACGGACCTCAGAGGCTAATTGTGCAAGTGAATCTTTTTTGCTATTGGCCACATCATTCATGTCATCAAAACAGCATATTTAAGTGTTTTTGCAAAAAATGTGCAAACGAGTGTTTTCCCTCGTGAGTTCATCGCCCGCCACTTTGTTGGTCCAAACTAATGTTGGATAGGTAAGTTATGTTATTAAAAGTTCTTCAAATTAACCTTTTTCTTGATTTGTTAAGGTGTTACAGTGTTAATGTTGTACTTTTCCCTCATTTTCTGTTTGTCTCATGTATCTTGGCCTTTTAAAGTATATATTTTAATTGTGAAAGGTAGAGAGGCGCTTTAAAAATAACCATTACTTACTTACTAGGCAAAGCGAATAAGACAGTTGTCAGCAGATAGCTGTGTGGCTTTTTGCAAAAATGTTTGAACTTATTTAAACTCGCATGTTTCAAACTTTGAAGTCTTCCTCTCTAAGATGCAATAAGTCTCTCATCATGATGATGTTTTGAAGTTATTACTTTTATAAAGTTCTCCTACTGAAAATCTTGTTGAACGAGAGTTAACGAGAGTGGATTCCATTATGATGCAATAACTTTGATTATACAACGAGTCCCTTGGAGGTGGAGACATCAGGGATTGATGTCTTGCGAAGACGAACCTTGTTGTTTGACCAATCACAGAAGAGTGGGTGTGGTTATAGTAAACACTATCTCATCTCCAGAAAAAGGAAGTGTTTTCAGTGGGCGGGGCTTAAACACATTTTCTAATGTAAATGTTTCAATAAAAAGAGAGTTTAGTACAAACAGACACATACTGATGAGTACAATAGAGGTCCAAGATCTTTTTAAGACACACTTAAATCATCACATTAGTTTATTCATTTGGTTTCCTTTAATAGGGAAAATTGAAGTGGCGATGAATCTGTCTTGATCCACTTACCGTAACCGTAAGTTGAATAAAAAACAATTTCTGACTCAAAAATAAAACTTTGAACTTAAGTTTCAAAAGTGGATTTTACAACAAATACACAAGACTACTATCTTGCTGAAGTAACGTACTAATGAGCAATAAACGGTGCCTGGAACCTTTTCAATGAATCTTTGTGTGACAGAAAGTGAGTAGATTTAAGGTGCAAGAGAAATCAGGAATTAAACTAACAATAGAAAACTGTATCAAACAAGCTGATTTATTCCATATTTTTTCCTATATTTCTTTGTTTAACGCCAGAAAACACATTTTAAACTTTTAGGAACAAAAACCTGAGCCAGATATAGGATCTTTGAGTTTATACATTGTAACTTTGTAAAAAAAACATTTGAACTTGGTTGTTTTAACTTATTTAATCATGTATAGGTTATTATTTTAATGCTTCTGATTACACAATTATTTCCCCATTCATAATCATTTCATCCGCTTTAGAAATGGTATACATTTTCTTTTTTCTAATTATGATTCATTATTGCTTGAATTTGTTGGATTAGTTTGATTTTTACATCATTGAGTGAGCTTCAGGTCAAGACAGTAGACCTTCACCAATATGCATCTCTGACTGTATCACCCAAAGATCACAAAAGATAAAGAACTTCCAGGAAAAGTCGTGGCTCATTTCATTTTCAACCACTTACTCTAATTCGTCAGTCGTTCACTGCTGATGAAGCTGATAGGAGATGGGAGTGTGTTCAAAACTCAAGTCAACTCAAGGAACCCTTTACACAGGTTTCCAGCATTATTGTGTAACTATTCAATGCTAAATATTAAACACCAGAATTTCCATATTCTACTTTTTTCTCCAGATTCCTACAGTTTTATTATCAATATTAACGGGTGAATAGCCTCCAGGAGGCGCTCTAGCAGTCAGCCTAAAGGTAGACAGAAAGGTGGACGAGAAGATGTACACAGGAAGATACATTTATTTTTTAAATACTGTTTTATCTTGTGGTTTTACTGCTGTCTTACAAGCACTGTATTTATTAAAAATCCAAATGTCTGTGTAAATATTCTCTGCTACATCGCTGACCCCTGTGGCTTATAGACAGGTGCGCTTTGTAGTCCAGAAATTACGGTAATTCAATTGTATAACCTGCTGGACCATCTTTTTTGCAGAATATATTGATAGTACATTTGGATAAAAAGTTATGAGCTCAGTATCCACATTTCTTGCTTTAATGTATTTATACCATATTTTCAATCCCTTCCAATTTTGTGGATGCAGACGTCGACTGAAGATGTTTTAAGATAAGCATGGGTGCTTGGATTCCATGGATGTTCTTTTTTTTTTTTTATTTTATTTGCTGTAATTGGAAGATAATTCAAGAAACGTCAGGAGAAATCAATAAAGAATTAATGAAAGGAGAGGGGAGTCATTAAAGGCAATAAAGAGGGAGAGGTTATGATAAAGATGGCATCATGGAGACACAGAGGAGACAGACAGGAGGCGCATCTGTGTGTGTGTGTGTGCGTGTGTGTGTGTGTGTGTGTGTGCATGTGACTGTGTAGTCACGACAGACAAAGGATAAAACACAAAGAAACAATTTAAAGAAGACAAATTTAAAGTGAGTTACATGAATAATGACAATGATATATTTTTATGTTCTTCACACAGATGTGTAGAGTTTATTGTAATAATGATTGTTTTTTTCATGAATAAAATGTATTTGTTGAATACAGAACTAGCTTAAACATGTAGCTTTTAGCTAAAACTCAAAGTGTAACTTATGTGTTGATTTACGTGTGTCTTAAATTGATCTTGGACTTCTATTGTACTAATCAGTATGTGTTTGTTCAAAAATATCTCTTTTCATTGAAATATTTACATTAGAAAATGTGCTTAAGCCCCGCCCACTGAAAACTGTTTTTTTCCGGAGATAAAATCTGGTTTACCATAACCACACCTACTATTTTGTGATTAGTCAAGCATCAAGGTTTGTCACAGCATGTTATTAACCCCAAACATTGTGACCTCCAATGGACTCATTGTATAAACAAAGCAGGCGTGATTACAGCTGGCTGGAGAAGGAGTGAATAACGGGCTTCGCTCTCGTAACCTCTAGTTCGCCGAGATTTCAGACAGAGGAGAACTTTATAAAGTGATAAGTTTAAAACATGGTCATGATGAGGGACTTACTGCATCTTGGAGAGAAAGACTTCAACGTTTGAAACATGTGAGTGAATCAGGAAAGATGTTTTTTTTATATTTGGATGGTTTAATCCGGGACTTACTTTTTATCATCATTATCTTCATATTCTAATATGTAATTAGTTTAGTGTAAGTTTGTCATGTGTTAACTTCTGTTAACATGTTAAGGATCCACTGCCACACATTTAAAATAAACTAGATTATCATCATGTTTGATGTTTGACCAAAAACCCCGGTACCCCAACACAAATAAGTGTTGAAATAATATTTTTTTATTTTATTAATCAGTGATTGGTTCAGATACTTGATCAATAATTGAATGAATATAGAATGCACATAGTTTATTATTACCTACCAAACAGAACTCAAGTGCATGTTTCACATTCACACTGTCAACGTTTGTAAAGTTACCTTATGACAACACACACATAAAGTGATGAAGTTCTGCTTGAAGAATCTCGCGAGGGAGAATGTGCTTAAAACAAATTTTGACAACTATTTGTAGTTATTTGTAGTACAGATAATCTAACTCAGAGTTTCTGTTTTTCTTCTCCAGACTTGATTTAACTTGACTGCTTTGCTGCTTAAACAAGGGAATAGAACAGAAATGCTCATCAAATTAGGAGAGGAAATACAAACTCCCCCCCAAATAGTCGATCATTTATTGGGATTAGAAAGTTTGTAAACGTCGATCAACATGGGGAAAAAGTGAGGGATTTCTGTTTCTACGATTTAACTGATCTTTAAAAAAGTGAGTGAAGCAGAGAAGTCTGTTGTGCTATTGCTGCAAACTCATCTATGATACTGATCAATCCCGACAGAGCAGGCGTATTCAATACTAAAATGTATATATAAAAATATAAATATACTAAATGTAACTAACAGACGTGCTCCACATGGTACCAGTAACATTTAAAACAAATTTGAATTACTACTGTACACGGTAGCTGGCTGTTACAGTAAAACATACATTAATAATGAGTAAAATAATAATAAAGCAGAATTTTAAATCATAGATAAATTCACCACAATGATTGATATCTTCTGATTCCTTGAAAAATGTAGAAGACATTTTCACAAATGAATTAAAACGTCATAAGAGATGAAAGAGATAAGATAAGAGACTTGCTACTCTACGTGTTTTCTGTCCATTATCGTGGCTCGAGTGCCACTATAAAAATTGATAATTCCTTATTATTTCTTCTCCTTTAACACCATACCCTGCTCCGAATAGTGCGGAATTAAAAAGTACTAATTCTTCCCTGCTGCCCGGAGATTTATTATCCCCACTTTTATTCCGTCCCTCCGGGTGTGTCTCCTCCATCCATCCTTCAACGGTGTCATCGCGCGACACGTCTATGATCAAATAGCTGCGCTGCTCTAATAGGATGTGAGCCATTCTAGATCCGAGCTAAAGCTTCCACCGCTCATCTGAGTGCCATAAAGCTGCCAGAGGAAACAATACTGCCGCGCCGCTCACCGCCGAGGTTAATGGCAAATGGGGCTATGGCTGCCGGTGATATTGTTGGATAAATGATTATTGATTAGGTAAAGGTTGAGCTAATCATTAGGCTTCATCCATTTTACGGACTCTCGCCGTGACCTTTCTGGCTGGCCCTCTCGGATCAGGCTGGATTTCTTCATACAATGATTTGATCACCTTGCAAATGGACACCAGGGAGAGGGAGGAGGAGGGAGGAGGAAGAAATGGAAGGAGAGATGTTTGATCTTATTAAAGATTTAGCACATATATTGAATCTTTACATGATAGTGTGTTACAGCGTTATATCCGGACTTGAATCCCTCCGTCGGTTATTTCAATCCAGACCGGAGTGAGCGAGCGAAGCATGTCCACGGCAAACATTCGCTCCGAGACCTTGACATGGTGACAAGGAAACGCTTCGCTCCTAACAGCTCTATTTATTGAATTGTAGCGAATATTCCTGGCAGCAGGACTTTAACCCGAACCAGACTGTAGCTGACATCTGCAGCCGATCAGCTCGCCTCTTCCTCCTCTGTTCAATGTGTTCACTAAATCCCTGCTCCGTTTATTTGCAGGCTTTTCTCTCGACGACTGAATGTTTGCATCCCTGCTGAGGTTTGTACACATTCTGGAGAAAAAAAACACTTTTAATTGTTTACAAACGAATATACTTCAACTTTACTCGTTTAAGAGCTACTGGGTGATCAAATAAAAAAAAATAGAAAAACATATGTATAATAATCAAATTTTATAAGCAAAAATGTTCCACTGTTTTACATACAGTTCATTGTGCAGGAGAATGTAAGTAAAACAAAATAAAATAAGAGTTTTATTAAGCTTACATTAATTTTGAACAATAGACGTTTTAATTTATGCTTACATATTAATTTATTGAAATAAATATAGTGTTTGAAAACATTAGTAATGCATGCATTCAATTAAAAAAAATATATATATATATGTATTGACAAAATGGGCAAATATATATATTTTTTAAACCCCAAGAGAAGTAATTAAATAACCTCGATACCTTTTTCTATTATTATTATTGTAGGGTCCACTCACGGCTCTTTGACTGAATTAATGTGGCCAATTTATGATCAGAATATTCATTTAATGTTTGAAAATTCGAAATGTTGAGACTTTAATCTTAATTTTCTTTGTTTTTGTTTTAAGGTTTTCAATTTTTCAAAAGTTTATTTAAATAATTTCCATTTTTAAAGGTAGAGTTGGTTTGTATTGCTTTTATTTTGATAATTGACTTACAAAGATTTGATAATTTTCAAATTAAAATAATTTACTTTTTACTTTAATTTAATTTTATGTTCTTATTCTAATAATTATAAATAATAATAATAATAAAAATGCATCATTTGGAATCTGTTGCCTTTTAATTTATATATATATATATATATATATATATTATATTTATTATAAAAATGTTTGTACCAGATCATTCCAAAAGACGAGAGTTTCATCGTTTGAAATGTTGAATTCAACTATTCAATAAGATTTATTTTATACACTTTCAGACATGAGGTTGAAATTGGTTGAAATCATTGATCGCTGACATGTTAAAAAGACTAGACATGATGTCAATCAAGCAAAGCGGTGTTAGACGATGAGACAAATTCTTAAATCTATTGGAATTGATGGCTTTGAACTATTGACTACACCTGACAGTGAGAGATAAAGCTACATTCATGCCATAGCAACATCTTACACAACTTTTCAATGTCGTCGTCGATTATGATACATATTGAATTTTTTTTTTTTTTTAAATGTATGTCTGTCATTTCACCATTTACCGCTTCTCAGGGCAAATATATTTGGTATTTGTGACGCCACATGATGAAGTAAAGTAAAGACTACTTTGGTGTCAGTCCAAGAGAAACTCCTTCCTCTGTCCTGTCCTCCCTTCACCGCCCACCTCTTCCTCCTCCTCCTCCTCCTCTTCCTCTCCTGCCCCTGCTGCCGTCTCTCATTTAAATATTTCATCCCGTTGTCTTGCGGCTTTTGCATCTTGCCAAGTGTCATCTAGATCCCAGGGCCTGACACTAAAGTGGAGCACGGAAGTCATTTTCAGACGAACATGTGTGTGTGTCAGAGTGAGAGAAAAGAAAAGACAAAAAGAGGAGAAAAAAAAAGGATGGGGGGGGTGAGTCCAACAGGGTCTGAGACGTCGGCTGGAGATGAGAAGTGAAACGGTGGCGAGGACATGCGAGTGATAACTAATGTACTTCCTGTGTACTTCTTCTATGCTGCTGCCAGCCTCGCTCACACTCACTCAGCTTAAACATTACAACTGATGTGTCGTCTGGTGTGTGTGAGTGTGTGAGTGTGTGTGAAGGTGTGTGAGTGAGAGAAAGTCAGACACGTTTGACGTTAAAGCCTTGTGTGTGAATTGTAAATAAATGTGCGTTACGTGTCTGTGGGACGCACAATATATGTGTGTCTGCATCCTGACAAACACACACACGCACACACAGACACACACACATGCTTCCCAATCTCCTGCAAGAAACAGCGACGGAGGAGATGAGATTGCAACAATCTGAGTGTCCTCTGCATCGCACCGGCTCCAAGCTGTAGTTTAGATCTGGAGCTGTGAAAACACCGCCGCAAACACGGTTTGGCTTTTAACACCAACATTGTCAGGTAAAACAACCTTGGAGACGTGTTACGCCTTCAACGTTGTTACCCGCAGAATAGTCTTATAGACTTGTTTCATTTTTAGAAGAGTGGCAGCAGAGAATCCTGGCCTTGGAAAGTTTCTGTCAACAGACTTTAGGTCAGAAATACTGACTTTAAACACAATAAATAAGACATATTTATTGGGTATTACAACATTACATTCATCATATGCTCTCTAATGCCTTTATACATTTCACAAAGATGCGAACAAACAGTTACTGAAATTCTCGATCCACCAATTGTAGTGAAAATGTTTTGGTTTTATCATGAACCCACTACTTCACACATAGGGGGGTTAAATAAGTGAGACAATCGTTGGGTTAACGTGTCTCCAACAGTATATTACACTGTGGTCTCCATGTATCGTTTTTTACATTTGAATTTTCGACGTCAGATGGTGAAGTAATAAAAATGTTATCAATTACATATATAGTGTTTCTTATATAGTTAAGATAGATAGATTATAGATTATATAGAATAGATTTCTTAAATAAAATAACACAAAATTAAAGTTAAAGCTGCACAAAAATCAATTAAACAAATGTAAGAACAAAATATTTATCCATTTTTAAAAATACATTTAGCAAAGATGCTGAGTCAGCCATAATTGACCTCTAGGTGACCCCTGGCCATTTGAGTTTGAGACCCCGGATGTACGGGGAATCAAAAGCAATGTGTGGTTTTGCCCTTTGCACAACATTTTTCACTAAGAGATTTTAACGAATCAGCAATTATATGTTTCATTGTATTATCAAAAATAAAGCCTTTAAAACTGAAAACCTCTTCCAAGTCACTCCATTGGTCCAGCTTTGGAGCTTAGTTTTCCCTAAAACACTGCTAAGACATCTGGAAATAATGAATGGTCATAATTTGGTGTCACTAAAATACAAAACAAGCTCAGGATAACCAGGATTTCCATCAATTTGCTTGTTTTATGACTGAATTTAGTTTAAGAATCACCAAATATGACATCAATGTCTGTTTAAACGTGCATCTCACACATTCAGTTTGAGTGAATGCATGTATTGGTATAATGTATGTGTTTCTCTATTTCTATAAAATCTTGCAGGTGTGTACTTTTAATATCAGAACGCATGTTTGAATTAAACATCATTTAAATAACCGACACGAGCCTCAGCTTCACACGTTCATGCTGCAGTAATGACTTGAACTTTGGAACCAAACGTTACTTTAAATCTAAACCTTGTCTCATCCAAACATGTCTGTCTCCTCCTCCAGGACGAGGACGAGACAGACGGCAGGGTGAACTTTTAAATGTACAGCAAAGCAACTCAGATCAGCTAAACTGATGCTGCGAGCTGTCCTGTCATCCGTGTGAAAGGTCAAAGTGCCCAGCAGCTTTGTCGTAATGGAGTCTCAGCTTCACCAGTCAGTGTGTGTGTGTGTGTGTGTGTGTGTGGTTGAACGGTGTGTGTCCGGGCTTGCATGCACGTATGTGTGTGTGTGTGTGTGTGTATTCACATCTGAGCATTTGTGTGTCCATGAATGCACGTGTCTGTTTGCTGGACATTATTTTGCATGGAAAAAAAAGAAGAATTAAGTCTGGATCAGAGTGGTATCAGTAGAAAAAAATGTGTTCTGTCAGATAACAATTTTTCTTTGTATTTACTATTTTCCATTAACAATTTTTTGTTATTTTATAGGACCTTTTCCCTTTCTTCATCCCTTTCTTTGAGTAAATATTGAGGTACTATTTTTTAATAAAATTGTTTGTTATTTTTACGAAAGCGTTTTGGCAACGATTGGCATGTTAAGGTTTATTTTAAGTTGATCTTTTATCTTTACATTTCTTACTTTCTTTATCTTTTTTGTTCTATTTTCTATCATATTTTGACTCTTTAATCCTCTGTCATTTGTCTTATGAGATTTAGTTGCCCATCTCTTCTTTAAATAATGACAATTACCAACGTACTGATAATAAACGTGCATGTTTTTCAGTCTAAAATTGATTAAAAATAAAAATGATGTGTATATCAGTGAATCTGCACCAATGACCACCAATATCCAACGTTCAATAATCTTTTGGTTGCGTGTGGTTTTTGTTACACTTGCCAATCTGCTCGCTGACCCTCCCGCCCCCTACAAGTGTGTTTGACCTTTGAACTCTGCGCCTCCCTCTCTGGAGGAAGGGACTACCGGCTAATGCACACACACACACACACACACACTGAGACACACACACACACACGTTGTCAAGGGGCGACTCCACTCTGGCTTCTGGTCAACCACCGTCACAGATAAAAGGATGTATCGCTTCTCAGTGCGCAAAGTCTGGACGGCTTCACCAACACACACACACACACACACACACACACACACACACACACACACACACACACACACACACACACACACACACACACACACAGTCATGCGGAGTATCTGAGTCCCAAAGCTTAGTGCCTGATCCTCTCCGTGGGAGTGTGACACTTCACAAACCCACTCGGACTTGGAAGCACACGACGACGGCCCTTAAAACCTCGGAGGCCTGTTTATGGTGATCTGCTGGTCAGCGTCTGTTTACTGTCAGCGACGCCACTTCCTGCTCCCCGATCCGTCACTCATCTCTTACGCCGATGAAAATCCACGTCCGGGCGGCTGAGGTGGAGGGGACACATCGAGAAAATCACTCGGTTCGCATCCGCTTCGCCCAGGAAAAAAAAAAAAAAACATCAGCGTAAATTGACCTCCCCTTCCTGCCTCCCCCGAGGTCGGGGGAAACATCGCTAGCCGTTTGAGCGGAGCGCTAATGCGGACAGGCGTGCGGCAGCCGTGCTTGACGGCGTGGATGTCAGCTCGGCTAGCGTTCCCGTGTGGCCCGAGGGCACCTGATCGCCAGTTTGTAAGGGAGACGCAGTGGCCGTTGAAACCAGAGGTGACTTTATTTAATCCAGTGTTGACGACGACGGTTCAACGCAAGGTCACGTCAAGCGTTGACATGATGATGCGGACGGATGTTTCATCTTCCTGAGACGTCTTTGACACGACGTAGATGAATGGAACTGTATCAATAAATGAGAGTGACCATATTTTGAATCACCAAAAAAGAGGACGAGTGGAGTGAAGTGAAGTTGTCGCAAAATGAAAAAGGGTTTCTGAGGGTTTTTTTAAATGCTCTTCAAACTCACTTCTCGAATCCCTAAAAAGGCTTCTTGGAGAAAAAAAAGTTGTTCTTATAAACTAAAGCTAAATCAAATCATCTAAATCATTCATCAACAAAATTCTAAGCAAAGATAATCATTAATACCAAATAATTTGTCCTCAACAACATTTTGGTTTGTAATAGTACTAAATAAACACGTTTTTAATAAAATACAATATAATATCTGTCTGTCAATATGAAATAAACTAAATAATGCCAAAACAGAAAGAAAAAATATGAGATATGTATACTAGTTTATTATTTATTTATCCCATTCATATAATAAAGTATATTGTTATGACCAATGCAACATTATATAAATAATGTCTCAACAATGATTTAAAAGAACAAAAAAAGTTACCTATTGTTAAAGTTGTATTTTTCTTCAACCTTTTTTTCCCTGGATGGTCTGATGAAGCTTCATGAAGCAGTGTCATGTTGTTTAGAGGTCAGTAGGTGGCGCCATCAGTTTAAAAATGAGGTGATGTTTCATTAGAACAATTGAAAAAAGTCCAGAGACCGCCATCTAGTGGGCTCTGAAATTAAAGCCACTGCTTCATGTAGCCACTACTTAAAAGTAGTGAGTTTGTGATGAAGCTTTTAAGTAGTGAGTGTGTGATGAAGCTTCATGAAGCAGTGTCTTTATTTTCAGAGCCTACTAGATACAGTACAGGCCTGTATACTATTTTCTTTGTTTTAAACCACTGTACGAATGAAACATCGCATCATTTTTAAGCTGATGGCGCCACCTACTGACTTCTAACCAACATGACACTGCTTCATGAAGCTTCATCAGACCATCACTTCTTATAAGGCCTCTATCATAACCAGGTTATAAAGCCAAGTGTGGCGTGG
Source organism: Callionymus lyra (assembly GCF_982586985.1). Taxonomy (NCBI): domain Eukaryota; kingdom Metazoa; phylum Chordata; class Actinopteri; order Syngnathiformes; family Callionymidae; genus Callionymus; species Callionymus lyra. The sequence goes on along the minus strand of NC_141819.1, from coordinate 33,677,841 downwards.
AACGCACCTCCTTGAGATGAAGGAATTAAATTAAAAATGAAAGATTGGAAAAACACATCACACGGACACTGAGATCAGAAGAACCAGGATGTATCGTGAGATTGACTCCTCTCTGAGGGCAACAAACACAAATCACTCGCAGGCTCTCACGTCGTGTCAGCTCGGAGATATCTCAAGTGCGCTCGTTGTTTATCTTCACGCTGACATTCTCACTGCTGTAACAGCTGAGTTGATTTATTCCTCGTCCACCCTTCACGCCCTCGATCTTGTTCAAATGAGGGTTAATTAGAAGAACCGGAAAGTCAAGTTTAAGAAAATTGGGATTCGACCTCATGTCTTAGCATAGCCAAGATCACGGCAAAGTACCAGAGACATAATTGACTGATCCCTTTTCTTAAACAGTACAAAATATAACAAAGGTTTTATGATCATATTATTTCTGACGATATTAGGTATGTTCTTACCTGCAGGGGATTCAAACAAGACGGTGAATAATAAAGCATGGCTGAAACAGAGCATCCACCTGTTTAGCCTGAAAACATCCTGGACCTGATTGGTCCATAAAAAACATGTATTTTTAAGTTTATTACAATTTCTTGTGCCTCGGGTGATTTTAATGCGGGGATCCACTTAACAATTTCAACATTTTGCGCATGTATTGCCATCATTTTATTGACAATAATTTTAGTTAACGATCATGGGAATGATGTGTTTTAGCTTTGGGACGTCAGATTCCCTCGTCTTGAAACCGGAGCTATCCTCTGTTTTTGTCGCAAAATCTCCTCATGCAGAACACACTATCTTAGTAGAGTCAAATACTAATGTATACATCTGATCGTCAGAATCCATTAATCTAACCCCTTAAGATATTTCTAATGCATTCCGACCACTTTAAGGCACAGCCTGTGGAAGAACGCTATGTTAAAAAAAAGAAGGCTTTTGAGATTATCGTGTCAGTATCATACACATTTTTTTTTACAGAGATAAAAAAATATATATCTGTGTATCTATGCATGGACTCTACATTAGTGAGGTGTTAATGAGGCCTCATAAAACAGCTGATGAGTTATTATGTTGGGATGAAGCTTCATGAAACAGTGGCATGTTGTTTAGAGCTCAGTAGGTGGCGCCATCAGTTTAAAAATGATGTGATGTTTAATTTGCACGGTTGTTAAAAAACAAAGGAAACTAGCGCAGAGACCGGCATTTAGTGGACTCTGAAAATAATGACAATGCTTCATGAAGCTTCATCAAATCATCACTAGTATAATGATACAGTGTCTTCATCTTGAAAGGCCACTAGATGGCACTCTAAGTTTGAAAATGATCAAAGCCAAATATAAAGCAGAGAGAGCAGAGACATGGTATATATTGATGGGTTGATGAGGTTTTAGGAAACAGTAGTGATAGTCTGATGGAGCTTCATGAAGCAGTGTCATTTTTTTCAGAGTCCACTAGATGGCAGTCTATGCAATCTTTCTCTTTGTTTTGAACAACTGTTCTAATGAAACATCACCTCATTTTTAAACTGATGGCACCACCTACTGACCTCTAAACAATATGACACTGTTTCATGAAGCTTCATCAGACCATCACTTGGAAACAGAAAATTTGGTTTTATGAAACAAAAATTGTACATGTCAGATCTCAGTTGCCACTGCCATAGGTGTTTAAAAATGGGATTTCATTGGTGAGTAGAGCGCCCTCTGGTGTTTCATGAAGCCTTACCAGGACAACGTACTGTGGTCCATGCTAGCACACGTACAGACAACTAGTTACATACAGATTCCAGCAACACAATACTAATTACGCATTTTATCATATTTTTTTTCATTTGGATTTTGTGAACCAGGGCATAGAATAACAAGAAAAGACAAAAAGAGATTGTTCTGCAGCAACAACATTATTTCAGAAACTTCAAAGATCTCTTCTGTTTATTAACAAACCTACAGGGGGCAATTGACAGCAAAACAGCGACTCTCAAAGCAGCTGTACACTCTTTTTTTTGTGTTCTATCCAGTCTTTACTTAGCCAAGATAATTTAGGATTTTATTGCCGGAATAAAAATCTTAACAACTCGCAGATAATTAGCCTAATTAGCAAATTGGCACAGGACATAAAGTGAACAACATTAAAGTGTTCGGAGACAGTGTTATCGATGATCCCACCGCGGCCAAAGTTTACATACATAAAAACAAATTTCCTCAGGTAATTGTAAATAATTCCGCTTTTAGGTCCGTCGTAAACTTGATTTGTCGGCGTGACATTTTCAAATGTTTTACACCTGATCTTCCGCAGTACTCTTCTGATGATGTACAAGAGTTTTATTTATACATTCATCAATATATGTCGTTTTTTTTGCCGACGTAGCGAAATATTTCCATCTTCGTACCAATGCGTAGGTGACTGGTGCGTCTAGGAGAGGAGGCCAGTTGAAGCGACGCCCTCTTGTATTCGCGCCGAGCATCATTAATATAAGCCGGGTGTTCCAATTTAAGAGGCTGATTAATACAACAGATACATCACAGCGTGGAGCACGCCATCGCGCTGCCTCACTTGTCTCCTCATGCAGAGACGGAGAGGGAGCGTGGTGCTGTTTGGTTATGACAGAAAGTGCTTATCATAAATCTGGAGGAGACGAGCGCCAGTTTCTTTTTTTTTATTATTTAAGGGCTTTGTCGCCTAACAAACAATATAGTTCCGGTTTTATTTACCTAATTGGAAAAATGTTCTTCTCGGCTCATAAGAAATATTAATATTATAACATGAATCAACATGATTTTTGATTTGTCAGTTTTGATAAATGACAAAAAATACACATAAAATGGTAATACCAATACCATCTAGTAAATGTAGCCACTAGCATATTCTTTTTAGCATCTTCATCCTTCTTACTTCTTTTATATTTTATTTTAAATTAACATTGCTAACCCTTTTTCCAGGAGAGAATATGCTGATGACTAATGCTAATAACTAGTTAATGTAACAAAGGTAACACATGGAAACACTCGATACTGACACCGACTTATTCCAACAATCCACTGTCCAGTGAATCGACTTAGAAATAAAAAACTCACTCACTTAAAAAATCCACTCTTTGTGAGAGGTCACCATCGACAGCTCTCTTTTCCTTCCTCCAGAAAAAAACACTTGAATCCATATAAATGCCACCAATTTCTTATTAAGTACTAATTGGAACACACACGGTAATGTGTCTGTTTCAAAGATTTTCTCAATCTTTTCATAAATCTCAGTGTATGTTTTCCACTTAACACTAAAGTCACATATATACTGTATAAATGTATATTGTTTAATTAATAAAACATCACACTTTTTTCGGTTGCAGTTTATAACTTTATTATGACTATTATGGCACTCGAACATTTATATTAATCACAATAAAATATTTACATTTCAGTTGAAAAACACAAAGAAGGCAATGCATTGTGTAACATTACATTTATTGAAATTCAAATTTAGGGTATTAACATTTACGTACCATAAATTAAGAAACGGTTTGCATTATACAATAACAAATTCTTACCTATAGGCTACAGGTGACTTGGAAAAACCACCTGTAAAATCCTGCATTTTGTCATATTCGAAAGCGAATATCCTGTGCTAGAAGGAAGAAAATAAATAATTAAATTATATTTACAGTGTAGGAAGACATTCATGTTATCTGAACACAACAAGGGGACATATTCAGATGTTAAATAAGAATAAAACGATTTAAAAAAAAGTTTTCTCATCAAAAATATACATATATTTAAAGGTATAATATATATCCATATTTTTCACGCAACATATGATCTAATGGTTGATTCAATTCATGAGAATGACTGGTGAGAATTGTAAAGCAGATGAATGTAAAGTTAAACCATTGTAAAGTTATACTTGTATTCATTTGTTTATATATTTTAAATGTGAGATAAACTCACCAACACGGTGTGTCCTTGTCACATGTTAAGTGCTGCTTCACGTCGTTGTCGGGAGAAACACGTTCTTCTTTGATTGAATCTGTAGTAACAAGAGGAGAAACATCATGTTTATTTTTAAAATAAAATGGGACACAATAAGACGGCAGTCATGTATAGTGAAGTTAAAGTTCACCTCTGAAAGGTCAACATTAGTCATCATGCTGGTGTCGTCATCGAGGTCCTTGATACTCGACAACATTGACTGAAATAAACAACAATAACCATTAAATTAATGACTTAATTTCTTTTTTATGTTTAAAATATGTAAATATTTGTGCTCATAAATAATTTACACAAATGAAAATAAGGCCAGATTGAAAACGCTAAATTTCAAAAGGGAGTAGGAAGAAGTAAAATATAGATATTTTAATTATACTTCACTTTGTAGCAAATTGCCCAATATTTCTACTAACATTTCCATTAAAATACATACTATATAAGCACTCATAGTAACAATTATCTTGCCTTTTGTTATCTGTACTACGCAGTTTAACATGATATAGAAATAAATAAGCGTGTACTAAATAGATAACATACATAATATCTACATTTAATATTATAATACATTTGAATATATACCAGATGTATTAAGATGCATCCTTTCTCATCCTCATTTATCAAAATTCCTCTTCAAATTCTTATTAAAAGATTCTATTTTGAAGTTTTTTTCTTTTCATATTTATCGGAAACTTCGCCTTATTTAAAGTTTTTTTTTTACAATATCTTTTGATGATAACTTTGGTATAAAGCTTTTTTTTAACCTTTTTTGTTCATCATTTCGTTTTATCCCTTTGAAATCTGCTCAAACATATCCTAATGTTCAACCAGGTTTACTTTCACTTTCTGCTCCGGCTGATCTTCGGCGTCACTTATGAACAAAGACTTTAATACGCAGCTACGCACGACAATAGTCATAATACGGATGAAGCTGCGACACACAGCCGAGTCAGGACTTAGATCCCCCACACTTGAGAAGAGTCTAACCAATGAAGTACAGTAAGTGCAGTAGCCTCAAGTGGAACTATGAAGTCTCGCTAATGACTGTAGCACATGTGTGTCTGGTTTTTAGCCCTCTCATTAACGTCACTGGACACTGTACACCGACGTGTGTGTGTGTGTGAGCGTGTGTGTGTGTGTGTGTGTGCGTGTGTGTGAGCATGTGTGTGTGTGTGTGTGAGAAAGAGCCAGGGAGACATTGGTTACGTATATAGCAAGGCTTAGAGCACTCTGATGATCTCATCTCCTCTGTAGTTTAATGTGTTTTTACTACACACACCTACACTAAAATTAACACCATCTATTGGTGAGCGCCATAGTTCTTCTCTCTCTCTCTCTCTCTCTCTCTCGTCCAATCCCCTGAATCTGTTTTTCTCCTCATCCCGTTTATACTCTCAGGTGTAAATGTTTGGTAAATGTTTCTCTCTCGTTTTCTGGCTACAGATGTTGCATCGAATGAGACCTGTTTGTGTGTGTGTGTGTGTGTGTGTGTGTGTGTGTGTGTGTGTGTGTGTGTGTGTGTGTGTGTGTGTGTGTGTGTGTGTGTGTGTGTGGTAAACAGGGTGGTTTGCTCTGTGGAAGAAGGAATTTCCCCCAGCAGTCCCCATCAGTAATAGTGCCTGTAATGAGCTGCAGCTGTCAGCATGGTTTTTCACACACACACACACACACACACACTCACACACACACACAGACGAAGGAGGAAGTAGTGACTCACGCAGTGGCGCGCCGTCACACTGTACACTGACACACAGTGTAACTCATCAGACATGAGATGCAAACACAAAAAACGAGTCACCGATACTACATTGTCCAGAAAAAATACCTCCTAATTGTACTTTGTATGCAAAGATACTATCAGACGGCGGCGTCAGGTTTAAACGTTGTTTTAATACAAACAGGAAAGAGTTGTTGAATCGTCTTCCTGGACACTGTGTTCTACACAGAAAGTACTTGTGGGGCAGCAAATACAGAGTGTTAATACAGTTTTGGATCTCTTTGAAATGATCTTACAGCACACGTACATCACTGCTGAGGACAAAAGCAAGTTAAAACAAGTTTTAGAAAATGAAAACATAAAAACAAAGCTCAAAAAGTAGATATAGGTATAAGTAGGAATGTTAAGTAAGTAAGTAAGTAAGTAAGTCATTTTTATTTGTATAGCGCTTCTCCAGACCAGGGTCACAAATCGCTTAAACAATCAAAACAATACTCAATAAAGTATATACTTTAAAGATCAAGATAAAACTGATAACACAACAGGAGTTCTAGAAAATCAAGGAAAAGCCTGAACAAATAAAAACGTCTTAAGATGTTTCTTAAAGGAGTCAGTAAAATTGAAATATACTATGACACTAAATTTTGATGTGAGCTTGACACTTTTCATCTTTTTTGCAAATTATTGCACACATTCAAACCAAAAACTCTCCACAGTAGTGGTCATATCTCAAAATTCATCATTTTATATTTTTCCTGTACATGTTTAAGGGCAAAATATTTTTTAAGATATTGAGTAAATTCAATAATAATTTCTGTTATCTTGGACTGCATGCCTGTTGTGACGGTAAAACGTCAACAATTACAATTCAGTACTTATAGTAGTTGATGAATCCACTGACAACATAGATTTCAAATGTCATATACAAGTCAAGAGTGCTGATGTCACATTCTTCTTTTATACATCCTTCTGTTGGTGGTGAACTCAAGTTACAAAAATGTTTTCATCTTTGATCCCAACTATTTCAAACCATCATAGAACTGTTAATACTTGTTTAACTTGCATGAACGCACATAAAATTGTTAAATGATTAATACAATTTAAACTTAAATGCACTTTTGATATAGAGTTAGATTTATTACATTGTTTTCGTGGCCTGTCATGCAAATATAGTCTTGTATTATTTAACTATCAATTTGACATTGAAAGACCATTTTCCATTTCACAAGATATATATATATTTAAATATATCATATATATGTGGGTAATCATCATTAATTCATAATGAATCACAAATTGCAATAAAGTACAAGTTTAGGAAATTATCAGCCATCAGTTGCACGTAACATTTTTGTTTTATTTTTCTATAGGTTACATGTTAAATAATAAATAAATAAATGTTCAGAATCATACTAGAATGAGTGGATTCAACTCTTTCCCTCTCCTTTCAACATCAGAAAAAATGGATAAACAAAATTTGAGAAAACAATCATGAAATGATTCAATATTGAAGTGGTCTTAAGTTGTTTCTATGGAGGTAATGAAAGCCGGTTGACCCTCAAAGGTGAAATGAACTACACCTTTACAAACCACTGATTAGTGAAAGCAGCTGGTTGCCAGCGTTCGTGTTTGAAGGTCCGTCGGGCCTCGGTGACCTCTGCCAATTTTGATCTCATTTCACTCCAACTTTTGTAGATCAGACTTTAATTTTGAGGCGCGGACCTCGGGACAGTGATGAATAGGCTACATCAAGGAGGGCTTAAATTACCCCTCTCCCAAGTGGCAACTCTGACCGCAGGAAGAGGTGTGTGTGTGTGTGCGCGTGCATCTGTTGTGTGTGTTGTGACCTAGTAATAGCAGACAGAGAAAGAAAGAGGGCTGGTCAGCACTTGCCCTCCTCACCCTGCCCGCTCCAGAGCAGCCGACCAGGCAGGAGGGATCGAGGACACATGGGAGGAAGAGGACGTCCACTCCATCTTTTTTTTTTTCTTCTCCTGCTTCCCCTGTCGATGGCTCATCTGTTTTCATGGGCTTCTTTGTTGCGGGGTGTGTGTGTGTGTGTGGGGGGGGGGGGGGGGGTTAGTGGTGGTTTCAGGCCCACCGAGGGACACCTGCATGCAAATAGACGTGTCCCTTATTATTGACCACATATTAAGATAAGAGAGTCTTTAAAAACCCTCAGTGACACGATCATTATACGCAGATAAAAAAGTATAAAAATCGTGGAATAGTCCTTGTTATGTTCCACTTGGGTTTGTCCTGTAATTGCTGGAAAATCTTTTCACCTCATGAATACGTCAATTTTGGTTAAGATAACAAGAGCATTACGGATTTAACGACGACTTCCTGCGTATGTACGGCACATTTCCAGCAGCGTGTTGCACCCGCACGAGTCCTCATGTTTTAAGCACCGTAAAAATGTACATAAAACATATTAATACACAGACGAAAAACACACAATCAATCCGAGGAAAGCATCTGTAAAAGCTACTGAAACATTTCCTTTGATGCTGTGTGTGGAGACCATTATTACTTTCTACATGAAATGAAAGATAAAATAAATGTTAACTTCAGTCTACATATAAAATACAAAATCACTTGTTAACCTTAAAATCAAACTTTCTTTATTTATTCGTGCTGTGGTCCTTGAAAAAAACTAGAAAGAGACAAAGCTTGGTGACTTGCAGAACTAAATACTAAATGTAAAAACTTTTTTGTTCTCAACAAGACGAACACGTTCTTTGTGCTTTTTGGGGTTTCGGAGAAAGATGACTACAAAATAACTTGATTTATGCATCATTGTCTTCCTTGAACAAAGAGCAGGAGCTGAAAAAGATAGTTTAAGGGAATTTATTCAACACGTTAATGACGCTTTATTGGCCAGGATTTCTCCCTCTCTCTCTCTGTGTGTGTCTTTATGTGCATGCAGGCATGTTTTTTTTATGTCTGTGTGTGTGTGTGTACGTGCGTTTTTTTGAGTACGTGTGTTTGTGAATACAATTCCCACCGACTGATTTTCAAGTCGATGACATTCTTGATGAAAATGCCTTTTACTAATAGTCACTTTGTTAAAAATTACATGGAATATATTACACCTACTGAAAACATGTCTTGAAATATTTAAAGAGACCTAATATTTTATTTGGATTAATATGATTCACCAATATGTAAAGGAGCAACTAATACTATAACTATATATTGTGTATATGGCTGATATCAAGTCAAGTTTTCTAATCTTAAAATGTTTAAAAAAAATACACTTTTAATCAAGATTTAGTATATAATAATATAAATTTAAGAAGTTAAACTCCCTGTCTCTCTTCTCACAGCAGGAGGCTGGCCGCATTACGTCTGGTTATGCTTAAGATTTCTGCCTTTTTAAAGCAAGTTAATTCTTGATTATTGTGATTCCTGGACAGATGAAGTGTCCTGAAATAACTATTAAAATAACACTGCATTAAATAGAGAACTTGTTGTTAAGTAGACTTAAAAAAACAAACATTTTGTGCAACTTTTCTATTAATGTATTTTATTCCGTTATAGTAAGTTTCTAAAAAATAAAAGTTGCACATTTTTCTCTTGGTTTAGAGCTACTTTATAGACTTAACTGAACTTAGTTTTGCATTAAATGAACAAAGAGATACATTTCCATTCTGAGGTAACTTATTTCAAGCCTGTGACAGAACCCACGCTATATTTCTATCAGATACTTTATTTTTTTTTTTGTTCCTGATCCACGCCGCTCTGTGTGGACTGTCCCTCCCTCTGGCTCTTTATCCACTCTACTAGAACCCAGTGTGCCGTGAAGCCGGTGCGCCGCCGCCTCTCCACGCCAAAGTGATCATCGCGAGGGGGGAGAAAGCAGGGGGGTAAAATAAAAAAAAAAAAAGAAGGGAAGAAAAGAGGAAATCACGGATTGTGTCGAGTGGAGCTTAGAGATAAATCACAGTAGTTGTTCACTAAACCTCGATACTATTCACTGGATGGGAGAGATGCGTAAAATCACTTTAAACTGTGAAGTTAATCTCGTATTTAAATATACATAAATAAAAAAGGATTTTTTTCTCTTTTTTTTTGGATAATGCTTAAGGTTTAAAAGTATATTTCCGGACTTGAAAACAATTAAACTCCTGTTCAGAATCACAAGGGGGCCACCTTGCTTCGCCACACGCACTCGCATAGCGCGCACGCACACATACGTTATTACCAACGTTAATGTATGTAACATAAGTTTTCACATAGACAGCGTGGCAACAGAAAAAAAGCACTTAAGATGACAAATACTTGGATTTAAAACATGGAACAAATCTATATAAAAAAAAGTGGATTGAGCCAAAAACTCAATACATATAATTTTCTTAGATTATAGTTAATATTGACAGATGAAGAGCGATTTCAATTTCACTTTTTTTATATTATTAAATAGCGTAAATAATCTCCTGAAAGTAACTCTATTGAGTCATACTTTGAATATACTAAAATGTGTGTTTTAGTTTAAAATAAATGCAATTAAATTCAGTCAATTATATATTCAAATAAATGACATTAACAGAATTACTCTTAACCTAAACCTTAGAACATTAAACACAGTTTAAAAGTAAATTAAAGTGGGAAATACCGCCTCATATTTATTAGATAGAAAACATATCATCGCCTGCATTTTTTTTAAGGAATTTAAATGTATCTCTAGAAAAATACAGAAAAAAAAAGTCTCATAGTAGAGATGAAGGTTTTACCGTCTCGGATGAACTTTACACGCAGAGACACACACACGCTTAAAAGTGACACACATCCTGTTGAAGTCATTTTTCTCCTCGTAAAATTCAAACCGAAAAAAAACATCAAATAGAGAACTAGACTACTTTTTTTTTTGGTTTTAATTTGGGACAATTTTCTACTCATCTCTCACATCTTCTCCGAAGCATCCATCCGTTTATAACGGGGGTCCATCAACAGAAAAAAAGGGGGTAAAATCATATGAAAGTCACCTACGTGACTCTGGAATGTAACACGTGAAGCTGTAAAGATGACGTAGAATTTAAAAATAAATGTTAATAACACGCTCTTCTTGTTTTCCTAAAGTCTCAATTCGCGTCTTAAATATGTTTGCAAACACATCTTATATTTTCTTAACCTTAATATCTCGACTATCATCCATAAAATGTAACATTTAAGTAAAGTCATTCATTAAAAAAAATAAAAAATCAACTTTTTGGGTGTCCCATTACGCGCATTTCATAAACCTTTGAAATAAAATGTTTAAGAAGATCGTGTTTTTAATAGTTTTCCCTACGAAGTGCTTCATAAAATGGACTGAAATCGCACCGTTTCTACTTATTTCTTCTCCCAACAGTGTCAGTCACAATGAGCTCTCCATCGCCCGTCGAGCACGCGCAATCCAACGCGCGTGGAGTTTGTTTGAGCGCACACTGAAGGGGTGGGAGGGGGTTATAGTAGTCAGGTCCGCGTGTGTGTGTGTGCGCGCGCGCGGGCGCGTGTGTGTGTGACACTGATGGATGCGCCAATGGAGAGACGGACAGATGCTTGGGCGGATCTAACGGCATGCAGTGGTGGAGCGACGCGCACAGTCGCAGCGAGAACCGGCCGAAAAACATCCTCCGTGCGGCGGAGAAGGAGACGCGAGGACACGGAGCTCGAGGAGTCTCGGGGAAGACCTGACTTGGATCTTGTTCCCCCCTATATTTCTCGGCAGATGAGAGAGGACCAGATCTTACGATTTTTTGCTTTTTTTTGACCAAAAGAAGAGGCGCGTCTGAGAGACAGCTGACACTTGGCAACTTACCTTTTATCGTGCGTGGACAACAAAAAAAAAAGAACTTTACATAAGAAACGCGGACTTTTCTTACCTCAAAAGTTATTTATTCCGCTTGCTCGTGGAGGGGAGACACTCCGACGTTTAAGGACGAGATCATCGGCCACGAGAGTTTTTTGGCGAAACAAGCCTCATCCGTGCGCTCCACGCATCCAGCCCGCGTGCATGGGAGCCGCCTGAGCCCACCCCTGTTCCTCCTCCTCCCTCCTCCTCCTCCTTCCTCCTCCCTCCTCCTCATGAACATTATTACAACAAGGGAGACCCAATCAAGCACGTATCTCATCGATCCACACGCACACACGCACACACACACAGTGGGTTTTTGGATCGGGGTCCTCAGTGGATTCTTTAAAGAAAAAAAAAAAACCCACGTCCCGATCGTCACCTCCTTTTCTACCACTGCATGTGGGTTTTTTTTGTGTGTGTGTCCCTCCCCACACTTCACCTCCACTGGACTTGAATGGATCTTTTCTCGTGCGTGAGATTTTTTATTTTTCTATCATTACGCATGAGGGAGTAAAACACCCAAAAAACATGGTGCCGAGGATAACAGTGGGTACGTATTTGCTCTGTTTACAAGCGAATGAATGACAAGCAGTGGGAAGGGTGAGACACTCTGAGAGGAGAGAAAAAAAAGGGGGAGATATATAGTGAGAGAGAGAGAGAGAGAGAGAGAGAGACGTGACGCCTATCAGCCACGGGGAGGTAGACGAGGCGCTCCGGTTGATGCGCGCTGTCCCCCTTGTTTGCGGACTTTTGACTGACGCGATCATTCTGGTTTCATCCCCTCCAGCTCGCCTGTTGCAGACCCTCAAACGCAGGAGGACCTCCGAAGAAGAAGAAGAAGAAGAAGCGTGATTTTTTTCTTTTCTTCTTTCTGTCTCCAACGGACCACACCGGGAAGACACGCGCGACAAGAGAGAGTCGCGCTGGTCCTTCTTTTTTTTTTTTTAGAATATATATTTTTTGGCTGTTTTTTTTTGTTGTGTGTGAACAACAACAACACGCCCACTCGTGTATCGATGTGGGAGCAGTGACACGGAGAGAGAGGGGGGACTGTTAGCGAAAAGGAACCGCGGACCCCCACGGGAAAGCTCCGGATCGGCGGCAGCGGGGCCTGACAAGAACTCCCCGCCGGAGCTCAGCAGCCAGAATGCCGCGGAGGAAGCAGGAAGCGCCGCGGCGCGTCGCAGGTACACGCTGGAGCTGACTTTTTGCATGGAATTTACCTCTCGACCCCCCCACACCCCTTTAATAGCTTCTATATACACCCCCCCACATACACACACACACCCTCCCACCTCGTCCTACACGCACTTCTCTCCATTCACTTACCTTTTATTGATAATTTCACACACTCCACTGAAGATAAACATTGTTTTAAACTATTTATCCTCATCTTTTTTTTTCTATTGGATCCACGCATGGATGTTCAGAATAAGTATCGCTTCATCGATCACATCATTTGATTACGATTTCTTAATATGCAGGAGAATACGTGTACAAATACAGTTGTATATGTATCTTTATATTTGCTATAAGATCCAGCTACTCATATATCACTTTATAAAAGTTCAACTATAGGATGTCAATCACAAATACTTTATGCTCACATCATAACACTTTCAGTGCTCTAGAGTTGGACATTTTAACATATGCTTTTCTTATTTTCTTGCACTAATAAGTTTTCCAAAAATTGAAGGATATTGGTTTAAAAATTCTCAAAACTTCAACCTCCAATTTCTTGTTGTATCATAGTCACTCGTTTTTGTACATTTATATACATTTAACTATTTACTTTTAACTGCCTGTAGACCTGGAATATAATATAGATATTTGTCATGCTGATTATCCATTTAAATACCGAGTTATATGTCTGTAATTATTAAAAAATACATTTGCTATGTATTAGCAACAAGTAAAGGAACCTTTAACGGTGAATGAGCAAACTTCTGCAGTTTTGAAAAATAAATCCAGACTTGCTGTTTTGAACATCCATAAATCTTTATTTCAAAGATGAGCTCTTTCAGTTTAATAGTGCGCTCCTGAAGTCAATAAAAGTTCAGAGCATTAATCGTCTCCATGATATACCGGTAAACTTAAAACATATCTTCACGTTTAACCTTTTTAATTCCATATATTGATGATACTTTTATCTTTGATTGAATGGGGGGGAGCGGAAGAATGCCTTGCTAAGAGCAATGAGGGGCTTTTGCCCAGGAATACCTCATCTGCGCACAAGAAGTGAGCCATCCACAGTTCTTATAAATCTCTGCTACAGTCTGAAATAAAAACTCAAACTGCTTAAATCGTCTTCTTCCAGAAAGTAGCGACAAATTAAACTATTTTATTAAAATAAAGTAGTATTCAATTGTATACACTCTGATTTTTTGGCGCATAATCTTACAAATCCATAAATCTTTTTCACTCATTCTAAAAAGACATGGTCAGCATAATTGCATCGATAACTGTATCAATATTTGACAACTGTAGATATATTTCTGACTAGAGTCAAGTACCTACAAACTAGAACTACTTCCCTATGTCCTTAACTTTTATCTTATTTACTCCTTTTTAACTTCTAACGCTGGATATCGCTCACACATTCAGTTGAGAGCATAAACAGATGTTCACAAATCAAAGTTTTGACTTATGATTAATAACTTTGTCTTCTGGCTGAGTATTTAATCCATACGAAAAGTCCATAAATCAAACCCGTAGCCGTAAATCCTTATCAAGTCCTGGCTCTATAGCTTAAGTCTGGTCCACATCATCGTCGCCTTTCTTATCTTTTAGTTACACTTATAGTGGCTTTTTCTTTTTTTTACAATGAAGATTAATTTAGCTTGAAATATAAATAGTTTTAAAAAAAGGTTTCGCTAAACACATTGGGTGTCGTTAAGCAATCAAGACGTATAAGCTCCGCCTCAAATGGAACGTGTCACCTATTAGTATTTCTTTTAGTGTTTTTTTTTTAACACATCAAAACTTCAATATGCGAGACGTCTCAATAAACTTTCATTTAAAGACACGCAATATGCTGATCGGCTCATCATTTCTACATTTTGCTCTGATTTATCAGCCATCTGCTTCGTGTTCAAGACAGCTGTAGGCTTGGTAACTACCGACGGAAGGTGCTATACACGATTCTTATGAGGATATTTTTTTTGTGTGTTGAGGAAAGTTGATAGTAGGCTGTGGACGCTTACGTCGTTCACGTATGGGCAGCCACTGAGTTGGTTTGAGTCGATTCTTTGTGGTTAAGGTCGTCAGAACATGAGGTGATGTTTTTTTTTTCTTTTTTTTTTCGCTCTAATGTTTGTTTGTATCCGTGTTTTGAATCTCCTTTCTTGTTGCTATGGCGAGACAATCCACATCTCACAAACACACACACACACACTCTTTACGTAGCTCATGTGATGTATACGCTCCGTGTGTATTTATACCCTTAAGCACATGCACAGTGCTATGAAAAATGTAACTATTAGCCTAATCGGGAGGCGGAAGACTGGTTTGCTCCATCAGAACGACCCGTCAGAGCGACTTTGTTTCATATTTGATTTAATTGTCTGCCCTCTGACAGCCACATTCATCAATGGCCCTAATGGTCAATCAGAGACTGGCACACACACACACACACACACACCAATAAATGTAGGGGAAAGAGGCAGCAATGTATTCTCAGCCCAGGGGCCCCCACTTGATCAAAATGTTTTAACTCTAATGGACAACGGGAGGAGGGGGAGGAAGGGGTGGATGGACAGATAGATGGATGGTCGGATGGACGGCGCGAGAAATTCCCTCTTTTTTTTAAATTCAGCTGGAAAAATCAAGACCCGACGGAGAATGAGGCATTTATTTTCTGTAATGAGGACAAAAACTTTTCGGAAAAACTTCCTCCTCTGTTCTCCTCGCGCAGCTGCAAGTTATAAGGTTAAGAAGATGGCACAGAGCGAGTGATGATAAATTGATTGCGCCGCAGTCCTGGCATGAGTTGTGGGGCGGATGGCAAATGATGGGCCTTGATTGGGAAACAGGGGTGTGTGTCGGTGCGAGTACAACAGCCTCAGTTTTTCCTCTTCTGTGAGCGCTTTTTCAATCAAGAACGCCGGACATTAACAGAGATGTGTTGACAGGACTGAAATAATTGATGGCGACTTGCGCTGATACTAATGTCAAAAATCCACGTATACCTAAGTATTTTGTAATAATTCTGATTGATACTCATAACTGATATTTTCCTTCAACATATCGTCCTATTTTGTCAGTTGTGATCGTACAATGTAATGTTTATTTAGAGGAAATACACCCATAAAACAAGAATGTTTCTTGCCAGTTTACTGATGCCACAAGATGGATCCATACTTCCCTCTTAAGTGGATTGCAGGACATGCCACATAGATTTTTGGTGTAGAACTTACACGGCTTTAGCTTTTTAAAGTTATTATGAGTGAGGATAAAATACGGAACTTAACTTGTTGGGTCTTAAGAAGGACATTACACGCTGGATTATCAAGGACCGAGAGTCGCTGTCAAGAGAAAGACGATCTTTGAAATGTAAACAAGAAATGCGATATTTTAAGCAACAATTTCTATCAATATTAGGACCTTGCTTATGATTGAGGAGACTGAAATGGCCAGCGTCACTGATCAAAGTTTGTAAGACGACACTAGGGGTGTGAAAAATGTCAATACAGCGATATGATGCAATGTTCTTTCTTCCCCGATACAGTATCAATATTCAACAGTACTGTATCAATTTGTCTTCTTCAAGAACAAAACCCTTTTTTTTTATATTGTTTTTGCTTTCAATTTATATTTCAGTTTAATCGTAGTTATTTTGGTGGTTTATGTTTCATTAAAAAAATACAATTTTCGTATTTATTTACAAATGAATTATAAACAATTATGTAAATGTTGTTTTTATTTTGTTCCATTCAACTTCCGGCCGCTAGATGGCAGTAGTTATTACATCCCGCACAGCGAAAGGTACGATGAAACCGCACGAGATCCCGGCGATGACTGAGGACCAGAGGATACATTGTTTGGCTACATATTTTGCTATTTACAGTCTGTAAACTCTGCAACACCAGACTCAAGCCCTCAAGACAATACTACAAACAAATAATTGTTCTGACAGTATCACAATATATCGTATCGTAGCCTCTGTATCGTGATCAGATTCTTCTCAATACAAAGCTCTAGATGACACTAATTTCGCATTTGACTTCTCTTCCTCTGCTCTTTGAGGGAAAAATAAAAAGTCAAATCCAAAGATATCCATCGCCGACGCTGCCAGCCCCGAACAATAGCTCGAAAAATGTGGTTGAATCTGCTCTCACTAAAGACCAACCAGATGTTGACGATTTGGCCTAAAAAGAAAAGCTTTTTTTAAAAAAAAAAAAAAAAAAAAAAAATATATCTCCAAAACAATGATTCAAGCTTGAACCCGATTTCTATTTCCATCCCGGCGATGGAGCGCGCTCAGCCGTCGGAGGATAGGAGTTGTTTTGCCAGCTTCATTAGCGTTCTTCTAATTAGCCGAGCGTCTGATGGATCTCTGACAGGACTAATGATTGGAGATGACAAGCTCCGCACACTGTCACGCTCGCCAATTAGGCAGAGTTTGGGTGTAATCAACGAGATCTAACGCGTCCTCGCGTGCCCCCCACCACCCCGACCCCCTCCTCTCGATCCACCCCCTTTTAACCCCTCCTCGTGTCACCATCATGGAGGTGAAGGTGACGGCGACGTCCACTTCTTTGGCTTTTTTTTCTCGGAAAAAAACACATTTTCCAGTTGGTTGTTTGGCAGGAAGAGACGGTGAGCGACAGGCTTTTGTCTTCAAAAGCTTCAGCTTGACCAAACACTCATTGTTATGCCGAAGGAAGCATCAAACATTTTTTTAAGGCTGAATTATTTTGTATTTTTGCAGCTCTATTGTGCACAGCTGCAGCTCGGATCACACGTGTGTTTTTGTTCTCCAGATTGATGACGTCGATGCCGGCCATTATTAGCTACTGAGTGACGTTTTTTTTTCGGATTTTTTTCCACCTGATTTCTCCGGGAACGGCTATCATCAGCACGCCGTCCAAAGAGGCTAAGCATGATTTATGTAAATATTAACATCAAGACAGATCTGGTTCTGTCTTGACACCAGATAGATGGCAACCAAGGAGGAAAAAGCAGCTGATTTCTGTGATTTCTCTGCTTCCGCCTGTGTGTGTGTGTGTACGTATGTGTGTGATTGATTGTAGATGAGAGCGAGAGATTAATCATGCTTGATGCATGTTAACGTTGCACTCGTGGAGGATCTAAGTCAAGATGCAGTGGCCCATTTAAATACACACACACACACACACACACACACACACTCTCACAGACAGAAACACACAGACATTTTCTCACAAGGGCGAACAAATACACGCTGAGGATTGTGCTGTAGAGACACAGTTTGAACTTTAAACAATATTGATAAAGAATTGTCAAAACAAAAGCCTGGGAATCAATAACAAAATGAAGGGAATGGTTTCATCTAAATGATTGTATGGAGCCATAGAATACCTTGTAATACCAAAGAGCAAGATTTTATATTTTAGCTTCATGCATTCCTTTGACTTGTATCGCTTCACAATAACAGTAGTTTTTCCACTTTTCTTACCACAAAAAGAAGTTCTCGCATAGAACATTTTTCTGTATATATTGATTTAAGGGGCATTTTTAGAAGAAAAAATGACTTCATGTTTTTGCAAAAGAACTGACCTCGGTAAAATGCAGCGGTCGGTATTTATGTTATATCGGGTCACAGTTAAACTAAACGAGTTAACAAAGTATTTTGTTTTGCACTTTTTTGATCTGTTCCTCAAGTATTTCAAGATAAACACTTTTGATTATCTTTGAACAAAAGTGCTTCTATATGTTAAAGGTTTTTGTTTTGTCCATAGTTCCCCTATTTTTAATTTAAGTTCTTCAAATTTAAGTGACAAAAAGGACATTTTGGTGTGTATTTATATAGGTTCACCATCTTATGAATATCTATCCATCCAGCCATGGATATTTAAAATACTTACATATTTATTTGATTGCACTATTCAAACCAAAATTGATTGAACGTGCAAACCATTGATATCCTTTGGTACATTATGGTAAATAACAGAAAGGAACAAAATCTCATTTTTAATTCAGTCCATGTCTTTTTGAACATTAAAGCACTATCTTGTTTGTTTCATCTACATTTATGACAAAAGATAAAGAAAATATTGAAATATCAAAGTATCACAATGTCATTTTTCTTAATACTGTGTTGACATTCAACAGCACTGAATCGATTTTTATGTATTTATCTATATATTTGACTTGACTTTTCTCAGTTCTTTCATTGTATTTGTTTTACAATATTGTGTACAAAGTACAATCATTTTTAATGTACAATTATCATCCAAATATTCACTGCAATTTTTATTTTATTTTTGTGTTACTATTAAACTTCCCACCTCTAGATGGCAGCATTTAAATCCTGCAATGACAGAGGACGAGAGGATACAGTCGACTCAAACAAATTGTGTGTGTGGTCTGTAAATACTGCAACACCAGAGTCAATTCCTTGGACAACGCTACAAATATATCCTTGTTCCTACAGTATTATTGTATTGTTGCCTCTATATGGTGATACAAAAAAGTCACAAAAAAAGCGAATCTAACCTGTTAAAACATACTCAAAATACTCAAGTGATGTTGAAGTACAGTAAACGTTTATTCACTTATTCAAATATTCTTTGCGCCTTTAAATATCGACCGCTCCGACATCTACCGAGAGCCTTTAACAAAGATCACATCTACACATCCCTTTAAGTCAGGGCAATCTCAAGACGTTTCCACGTTGTGATCACCCTCAAGTCCTGCCTGCCTGTCCCACTTTGTGCCGGCCCGGGTCTTTCCCAGGCTGCTAACTGACACTGTGATTAGTTATGGCTTCCCTCTGCTTTTCTTAGTGCTCCTGCCCCGCAACGCTCCGCTACAATGAACCGGGAGACAGAGAGAAGACGGGAGCAGTTGCATAGTTAAATATTCTATCATAGGCCAAGACAGAAAGGGAATGAGATTGTGAAACAGATTATGTGCGGGAGAAGGAGGCAGAGAATGAAAAAGCAAGCAAGTAGACAATCAGAGACGGAGGAAATGGGAGGAAGAGGGGGGGAGGCGAACCCTCACCCACGCCCCTCCCTCCCTCTCTCCCCCCCCCCTTCTTCCTTGAGGATAAGTGGCTGATGGTTTATAAACAGTGTTTCTTATCCCCCTGTTCTCGCTGAATCTTCCGTCATGTCTCCCATTAGGTTGACAGCTGTCAATTAGAGCCCCCTTGGTCGGGCGCGCTGCACTTTATTGCCGGCAGTTGATGCTGTCATTTCGCTCCCAGTTTCGCCTTGAGCGCTATCACGAGCGCTCAGTCAATAGCTGATGCATCAGCAGTTATTTCTTAAATTGGCTCACAAGGCTGCATCCTTTCCTCATTTTTTTTTTCTGCCTCCCCATCATCCCACAAACCTCACCCCCACAATTCCATCGCTTCTACTTCACCTCATAAAAAGATGTTTTTGTAGCCATAAATGAGAGAGCGGCAGAGGCAGAACACATTATTTGTGAGTGTTTTTTTTTCTTTTTTAATTTGGAAGAAGCGTGTCTGGGTTCATCAACGTAAAGCCAGACGAAATAATGAATATAGAACTTTTGGATTTGAGTTTGGCGACAAAGAGATGTGTGGCTGTGAAGAGCATTCAATACAACCACATTTGATCTTCTTTTGAGTGTAGTTCTCTCCATGATAGATAACAAAACAGGGCGATTGAAGAACCCAAGGGGTCACATTGTATATGTGAATGTAGTGAGGGGCCGTCAAACCAAAGAGACATAGGAATTATGAAACTAAAACAAAATAGCAGATATAACAAATAATGAATAAAGTTTAATGTTTTAGACCAGTGGCGGGCAATTCAATTTCCTACAGTGGGGCCACAATTTATACAGTGACTATTGTGAGGGACCATCAAAAAAACATCTCTGAGAGAAAAAGCCTAAATATAATGGAAACACTAAAATAAATTATAATTAAATCAAGCTAAATCGGTTTTTTTTCCTATTGTATTTTATCTAACTTTAAATAAAAATCTAATGTTCAAATTTGTTTATCATCCATCTTTTTTGAGGGTAAAATGACCAATTACGAAAGAAAAGAAATCCTAAGATATATATCAAGAATTATAATAAAACAAAATTAAATATATATATATATATATATATATATTCTAATAAATATTAGAATAGTATATGTATAATATATTTAAACATTGTCTTAAAAAATATATTTGTGTTTAAATAATACATAAACAATGTTTATTAATTATATAAAAAAAAGTACAAAAATAATTGTTTACCAGGTTTTCACTAGTTGCATATCACTATGGCATTTTTTTTAATTACAGTATTATATACAAATATTTTATAATTAGTAAAAATAAAATGCATTTTTACCACCTCAGGACTTTTTTTTAGAGTAAATACCCACCCGGGATGGCTCTGACTGACCTGGTATGAAATAAAAAAATAACTACATACATTTTTTGTTATTTTAAATATTAAAAACAAACATAATGAATTGTTAAATCCTCTGTATTGTCTCTTTTAAGCCCTCCTAAAACCTATTTTTAAGATACAAATCTATTTTAAAATGTTCTTCTAACTATTATTGTCTACAATTTCTGTTTTTGTTTTTTTTATTACAAGTACGTGTTAATCTGGTTTATTATTTTTCCTTGATTTCCTTTCAACTGGCCCCAGTTTGTCAAGTGTTCATTTATCACTCCACATTGATTGAACACGATTTATTCTCTCAGTCGATCTGAGGAAGTTACTATCTTCAAAAGTGTGTGTGAAGAGAACGGGGGCATGGATTTTAAGTAACTGCCAGCTAAGTGAAGGTCGAGACAGTGGAGGACAAGGTGTGTGTGTCATCTGGGCCGAGGTCCAAGTCTGGGTTTCTGCTTACCTCCAGCAGGAGGGGTCGGGGCGGTGGGTGGTGGGTGGGGGGGTCTTTATGTCTGCAGCATGTGTGCCTGTGTGTTTGGGTGCTCGGTCTCACAATCAGGGCCCTTTGCTTCCCTTTCCCACGGCAGCTTTGGCTGCATCGCGATGAGACTGGCAGCCATCAGTCCGGTGTGTGTGTGTGTGTGTGTGTGTGTGTGTGTGTGTGTGTGTGTGTGTGTGTGTGTTAGTGGTGGTGATGAAAGGCAGGGGAGCCAGCGAGGACCCGTCTGAGGGCCTGGTAATCAGGGCCAGCCTGTGCTGACATCCTTCTCAAGTTGACAGCATCTTCCTCTTCTCTTTACACACACATGCATACGGCTGACTGGCCACTACTTATTCGCTGCCGGGATGAAAGAAAAATACAGACTTGCTTCTGATCCTTCCTTTTCTCTTGGTTTAGTTTCTGATGAAAAGAATTGTCTGCATCAGACTTGGACCAAGTGAAGCCAGGGGGCCCTTTGACTGTATTTATGTGGCCCTCATGAGGTCAAAGATCATTGAGACACTAGATATTTTATTTTGTATTCGTCTGTATTATCAAATTAGACTTTAGGGATTTGGTTTTAGGATTGATTTTGGCATTTTTCCCATCAGAAATATTTAAGTGAATATAAAAAAATATTTGGAACAAAAGTGCTTTTGTAAAAATGTAATATTAAACACAATAAAAAAAATATTTAGCTTGATTTTATAGTTTTCACACAAAAGCCACTGTGTACATGTGGCCACTGAGGAAAATCTTATTGCCCGCCACTGGTCTAGATTGACCCCAATACCAAAGTCCAGTTCACAACTGGCTCTTTTACATGTCCACTCATCATGAAAGTATGTCGTCGCACCAGCGATGGCGGTTTTGTTTATTACCTCATTTTTAATAGATCTCACACAAAATAATTTTTAGTTTATCACATCAACATTCCTTTTGCATTCTGGTAAAGCTTCACGAAGCAGTGGTATTGTTTTCAGAGCCCACTAGATGTCGGTCTCTGCATTATTTTCCTTTTGATTCGAACCACTGTGCTAATAAAACATCACCTCATTTTTAAACTGATGGCGCCACCTACTGACCTCTAAACAACATGGCACTGCTTCATGAAGCTTCACCAGCCCAATAAGATGGTAACAAAAACATTACGAAAGAAAAGTAGTTCACTAAGGAGTAGTGGTGTAGTACCATATATATAAACCTAAATACATACATTTTCTTTTAATCATTTTTAAATTATTAGTTTTTATTTAGTTTTTTGGCTTTTACATCCTATTCAATTTCATCATAGTTGTCATTCTCAATAAACATCTAAATACTTAATGCTTTTGTTTTGAATTGCAATGAAACTTCCAGCCTCTTGGTGGCGGGTGTTAGTACGTCCTCCGCAGCTAAAGGAACAATGAAATCCTGCGAGATCCAGGCGATGACTGAGGACGAGAGGATACAGTAGACTCTATCAGATTTTTGTTTCAAAACAACTGAAATAAGTTACAACTTATGTAAGTTATGCAACAACAGGGTCAAGTCCTCAGACAATACTACAAATATATCCTTGTTCCTATACTATTGCGATATATCGTATCGTTGCCCCTGTATTGTGATACGTAACAATACACACCCCTAGTAAGTAGAGGCTTAAAATACGTACAGAAGGCAGGAAATGTTTTGGTAGTCCAAGAATGATGAGGTTGGTGCAGTAGCTCTTCAACACTGATCTTACCTGGTCATGTGTCAACTTAAAAGTCAACGGTGACTTCACGACTGACCAGAACTGCCAGCTCACATTGATTCATGCCCTCGCAGAAAGGTGAGCAAATGAGAGAGTGTCGCCCGGAGAGAGGAGAGCCAGACGAGAGAGAAGGAAGGCTGCTTTATTTTATACCACGAAGGCCTGTTGCTAATTAATGTTTCTTGGTTGCTTTCTGTCGGAGCTGAGTAATGTTTTTGATCTTTATGCCTGATAACTGCATACCTAATGAGATTTCAAAGCTGGTGGAGATGGGAGTTGCTGCTCCCTGCAATTATTGACAGATGCCTTTTCTCCACCACTGGCTGCCTCGCCATAAATCCTTCCTCGGTAATGAGCTTGAGAAGTGCCACCCTGCCAGTGAGCTAATGAAACTGAGCAAGAGAGGGAGGGGGCATCTGTGTGTGTTTGTGTGTGTGTGTGTGTGTGTGTGTGTGTGTGTGTGTTCAAAACAGTGCATCGCACTCCTCTGACACATTTTTTTCCCCCTTTTTAAATGCACTCGGCAGATGTCAGACACCCCATGACAAGGGGGAAAGAGGAGCAGGAGAAAGATGGTTACAGGAGGAATTAAAAATAATCATTTTTTGTCTGTCTATTTTCACGGTCCCCTGGTTCCTCCTTGAAAAGCTATTTGTTCTTTTCAGCGCTTTTTCATGACTGTAGACTCTACTGAGCCATATTTGATTTAACAACATGAAACCTTTTTTTTTTATTTCATATTTCTTGCAGGCATTGTTGGCTACCTTTTGATGCATGTTTGAACTGTTATCAATCAAAGAATGCATTTGTTACTGTGACATATAAAAAGGTGGAGACGTCTTATTGTACTTTTTGTGCTTTTCTTCAGCAAAAGAAATTCTTACAGAAATGGTTCTTGATCTATGAAATAAATCTTAAGAACAAAAGGTCAATATTCAACCAAGAAAAATGATATAAAAACTAATCTTACAGTTTAAAAAATGTCTTTATTTATGATATAAAAAATATTTCAACTGAAGTTTTTGTAAAATCAGTCCTATAGACTCCTCTAAAGTCTGGATCCAAGATGTACAATTACATTTTCTTCAAGGGGCCACATTACAAAATGTGACGAGGGGCCATTAATGCCAAATGAAACGATAAACAACAGCAATGAATCCATTTTTACATTTATTAATTTATTAATTTATTATTAGAATTTGATGTACAATTAACATCAAATTATTTACTGTGTTTATTTTAGTGTTACAATTAAACTTCCCGCCCCTAGATGGCAGCAGTTAAATCCTTGAGCAGGCGACTCCAGCAGCTTTTAAAGCTCCCGTTTTTGATTTCAAAACAAATAAAAGGAAAGTGAAGTGAATTGTCACGTGGTCTGTAAATTCTTCATTTTCTAATTTAAATAGCGGGAAAACAAAATGAATATATGAAATAAATATATAAATATACAGTCATGGGAAAAAAATAATTTCATCAGCCTTAGTGGTTATTAGGAAGTATCTCCTTTGTGACTTGCAGACATCAAATAAAAAGCACTTTTTATCATAAAACTTTACAGCTATTCAAGAAAACATAAGAAACATAGTCACATCAATACTTAAATTAAACTCTAACCCAAACACAAATATTACACCTTTAGTCAGACACTAAAATAAACAAGACATTGAAGAAAAAAACACACTAAAATATTAACAAAAACTACAAGTGTAATCCGATCCTAAAAGTTTATTAAATTTAGTTGGCTTCAGTTGTAACTTCAAGATAAGATAAGATACACCTTTATTCTTCCCACAAGAAATGTAAGTTGTCACCGCAGTTAAATAAAAGTTATTAACCAACTAAAAACAATATAATAAGACAAAGTAAAACACAAACATATAACAAATAATAATAAACGTATAATGTTACAATACAGTAAAACATATTCAATTAATACATTAAAAATAATACAATAAATAAGTGAAATAATAAGTAAAATAATGACAAATATATAAAGACCTAAGAAAACATAGAAGTACAGAAGTATTGTTGTAACACACTAATTAAAAACACAATATTTTCTATTAAATAGATATCAAAGGGAAGAAAGAAACTTGTATCTAGGTCTGTAACCAAACGTCAATAAAATAAGAAACAAAAACCAAGTGGAAATGCACTCTTTAGTGGAGTCTTTGATCAATAAAGCCACCCCCCTTGCTTTGCCAATACCGTGGGTTGGATTTCCAGAACTCTTGTTTTCTGTAACTTTGAGCTCTTAAGTTGTTTCACTTCCCATTGATGTGGAGAGGGGTTTGTGTGCTTGAAGTATTTTAGGGAGGTTTCCAGGAACCTTAGGAGGCGAGCGGCGAGCAGTAGTCGCAGCGCCAAACAGTCGATTTCCCCTCTCTCATCGTCCGCACCATACATCACAGACCAACCCTTCTCTCCTGACACACTGACGTGTGTCATTTATCAAACGAGGCCTTGCCAGGGTCTAGTCAGTGTGTGTGGAGATGCTTTGCAATGTGTGTGTGTGTGTGTGTGTGTGTGAGCGTCCATGTTCTTCCTCCTGCATCTCAGGTCCAGCCCTCCGGGGCAGGAAGGAGGGGGTGAGGAATGAAGAGTTAGAATAAGCAAAGTGAGGAGGGGACGGGGGGGGGATTAGACTCTTTTCAATGACTGAGTATGTGTTGGAGAATTTTCGGGAGAAGCCGGAAAAGACGCCGGAGTTACACTTGCGTTTGGCCTCCCCTCGTTCTCTCTCGGGTGATCTCATGAAATCAGCGTGATATCGATACTATTTTAAACACAATTACTCACATGTGCGTCACGAATGGATTGTAAATCCGCCGTCCATTAATCTCGCCGATGCCCACTGGAGGTGTGCGCTCATGTTTGTGTGTCAATAACAATCTGTGTACGTCTCTTTTCACCGCCCTGGTCTTGTGTCTTGGGGGCTGCGAGGAGGCGCATATCACTCACGGTGTCTTATCACAGACACATAAACTCACACACTACACTCCCTAGTGAAGTCTTTCCACTTTTTTTTCTTTTTTTTTCCTCCCTGTCTGCCTGCCGATTCAAAGAGAAACCTTACGGAAGATAGATGCTGGTTACAAAAAAGGAGCCCATTGATGGATATGAATCTGGCCCTGCCATTCATCACTGCTGTATTATTTAGACTGGATCGCTACAGAGCTGTAACCAGAGCTACAGCGCTGGAGAGTGTGTGTATGCGGTGGTGGCAGGTGAGCGGGGGGGCGGAGAGGAACAGCCCGGGTCTTGGCATGGGAAGGTAATGGTCAGGAAAAGTGACTGAAAGCCTCATAAAAGGTCGGACATAAAAGATAAAAGAGGGGAAAACAAAGCTGTGTGTTTTTTCTGGTAGAGTCTCTTTAAGGAATTGGATAAACTTCTTAACAACTTGGATTCACTAGTAAAAAAAAAGTATATTCCTTTAACAGGAACATTAAGTTACCGTAATTCAGTGAGAAAAAAAGGTTAGAGAACTATTGAAATTGTTTTTTTCCAATAGCCAATATTTTGTTATGATTGTAGTCAAGACCGTTGAGATGAAGACACGTCTATAGACTGTTGAGACGAAGACAAGTCTATAGACCGTTGAGACGAAGACAGGTCTATAGACTGTTGAGACGAATACAAGTCTATAGACTGTTGAGACAAAGACAAGTCCATAGACCATCATGATCAAGACAGGTCCATAGACCATTGAGACGAAGACAAGTCTATAGATTGTTGAGACGAAGACAAGTCCATAGACCGTTGAGAGGAAGACAAGTATAGAGACCGTTGAGACGAAGACAAATCTATAGACCGTTGAGGCGAATACAAGTCAATAGACCATCAAGATCAAGAAAAGACCATAGACCGTTGCGCCCATTGACTTTTTAGACCAAGACAAGTCTATAAGCTGTTGAGACCAATAGAAGACCATAGACCATCAAGGCTAAAACAAGTCCAAAGGCCGTTGAGACCATGACAAGTCCGTAGACATTTAAGATCAAGAAAAGACCAAGGACCACACAGACCAAGAGAAGTCCATAGGCCGTTGAGAAAAACACAAGTTTATATACAGACCAAGACTAAATCATAGACTGTTTTTTTAGCGACTTTTGTGAAAGTGAACACTCTGCAACATATGATGTACGTTTTTTATCATATCAAAGAAGGTTAACATAGAGTGACACTGGCTCAAAAAGTTCAAGGTGAGTTGTCTCGCTTTAAAAAAGTCTGCAACATTCACAACTGAGAAAGAGTGGATTTCCTAAAAACCTTTTTAAAAACACTTACTTCAATTCATTCGAGCGAGCTTCACATCAGGATTATTTCAAAGCACTAAAACATTACTACACATGCTTTTAAACAGATTCTAAACAGATTATTCGATAACAGACTGTGTACGAGCCAGCAAGATTTGGTTTAAGTGACCCGATAAAGCAAACTAAATGCGAACTTGGGAAGATTTTTTAGGTGAGAGGTCGTGACTCGACCAGGTAGTGACGCCTACGATGCATTTGAATAACAAGTTAGTTGACCAGCGATATCAAAGACCAGATTTAAGGTAGCATTTGAGACCAGTCGTTGATTTTATTCATCAGACAAAAAACCTTTAGAATGTATTTTATCGTGCTATCATGAAGTCAGTTTTCAGGGTAGCATTGAGTTCTTCTCAATTTCTACTCGCTTTCATCTACTAGAATTTCAGTCCCCCTCACTTTTCCCAGGTTTCTATGGAGCTCAGGCAGATGTGGTGATTTATTGTGGCCATCCATCTCTCCGACTCATCCATCACCGGCTGGTTGCTAGGCGATCATGGCAGCAGCTGTTTGCTTTTGAGTTCGACAGAGGGGCCGTCAGTCAACGGCGGCAGGTGAAAAGCATTACGAGCGGGCTGTTGTCAAGCCGAATAATTAATCAAAGGCGGGAAGAGATAATTAAAAAGATATGATCCGTACCGGCTCTTGGTCTAGGGTCTGCCTAAGGAGAGGAGGCAGGAACGAACGAGAAACAGGAAAAGAGAGGAGATGAAGGGGAAATATTTCTGCGTCGTTTTTTTTTTATGATGACGCCTTTCTGATAATGGCAGACTTTGGTGTAGCTTTAGACTTCCTTTTATTTGTTCCTTTCTCTCCTGCTTCCATCGCTCTGCTCGACAGGTTTTCAGGGGGATTGGGGAGAGGAGTGAGTGAGTGATGATAAACCAGGCTATTCCATTTGATAGTGCCACTGGTCTAATTAATTAGGGGAGATCGGGCGGAAACAAAAGTGTTTTTTTTTGTTTTTTTTAGGGTGAACTGGCAAGGGTTCATCCTTCTTGTGGAAGTAACAGATAGGGCTAAGAGGTTCTGTAACCCTTTGCCAAACTCTGAGATTTGAACAGAGACACAAAACCAAAACAGTCAAAGACCTTAAAATATAAGATGGTTGGAAACACATTGAATTACTGTAGATAGAGAAACATTACATACATTCCATTCTTACAGTCTCAATATGTTGAAAACACAACCTTTCTTAAATAATAAATGGGAAAAAAAACATTGTAACATATTGTAACCAGAATCAGAATATTCTGTCAAAATGTTGCTAGTTCAGTTGATAGTCTAGTGCTGTTCAAAATGTGAAATATGAGTTTTTTACATTATTATTATGCAATTTCACAGTTAATGAATTACGCAATTTTTATAGTTAATGACACAAATGTCTTGCCAAATTTAACGGTAGAGTTTGGGCAACTACAGCTGCTGGTATTTTACCATTACATTTTTTTTTTACAGTGCAGTAGGCATGCAAAAAAACGCATCTCAAGATATCTTGCATTTACTCGCACGAGCAAAATAATACGTTTTTATTTGTTGTTATTAGTTATTGTTGATTCATTATGCATCAGTTCCTCAATACATCCATATTCTTTCAGTCATTTATCTAAAGTCCTACACAATAACCATGATTAGACATTCATATATTATGGTATGTACAGTAGACTGCTTTGATCTACTTGATTTAATGAGTGCCAAGTGAATTCATAGGCAAAGTGAGAGTATGATAATATTTTACATGTTGACTGAGTGTATTTTAGAAAAAATATTTGATAAACATCAACATATTTTTCAGGAATGGTTACCTCCATTTAAGTCAGAACTGATCCATCCCTAGAGAAGAATACTCACAAAAAGCTAAACTTTGCTTTGGTGTCAAAAAACTGTTTCAAATATATAAATCTCAAGTTTGCTAAATACCCACTTTTTTCTTCCCATCAAATAGAGATGAGGCTCCTTTTAAAGCAGCAAGTAGCTTCTCCTCATCTGTTGATCCCACGTGGCTTCCATGCCACACATCTTTTTGACATCGCCACAATCACAGGTTCCCAGGATGTTTTGACATCCCAGAGTTTTCCCACAGCGAATTTATTATCTGGAGTTTACACAATCCTGCGGAACCAAGAGTTCTACACACAGATCCAGACACAATAACTCCCTCAAAAGAGAAACACCTTGGATTGTTTTCCTTGACAAAGCTTGTTATTTTTCTATTTTTTATTTAATTTTCTGGTTGTCCGAAAGTATAAAAAAAATTAAATTTGGCCTTTATTTCGCTTCTCAACATTAGCCTTTAGCTCAGCCCAGAAGTGCCTGTTGTCTTGGATGATCCTTGATTTTTGCTCAACTTAAAAAACACTGAATCTAAATCAGATAAAGCTTCCATTAATTTTCTTGTCCTGTAAGTCAGTTGATATATCCATTTAGTTGTTGTCTTATAGCTGCTTTGAACCAAAATAATATATTTTTTAAGAATTCCTGTTGTTTTTAATGTGGTAATAACAGTCATCTGGGCTCCATTAGTTTTGGCTTGAAACTTTCATCAGTCAAATTGTTGCTCTATCTTTTGCTGTTTTGTCAGCCGTGTGGCTTGATTTCAAAAGTTTAATTTGCACTAACTAGTGTTCAGTATACATGTTTAGTAAAGTGTTATTATCTTACTGTAAAGTAATTTTATACCAGTAGTAGAGTAGAGTACTGCATAACAATAAGTCATTACCAGGATATTGTACCTCGAAATATTGTTACATTTTATTTACATACTTTAAGACATACATAAGTATTTCTCAATC
Organism: Callionymus lyra; assembly: GCF_982586985.1. Lineage (NCBI taxonomy): Eukaryota > Metazoa > Chordata > Actinopteri > Syngnathiformes > Callionymidae > Callionymus > Callionymus lyra. Next base: position 33,647,408 of record NC_141819.1, on the reverse strand, counting down.
TAAATCCAAAATAGAAAATGTTCGATCGTTTTTACGCAACTAAAAGGGATGGTGTTTGTTTTGTTTGTTCTGCAAGAGCAGATAGTCGCAGGAAGGTTTGTGCAGCGGCTTCCAGGCGACACGTTAATAGTGACTGTGTGTCTCTCAGCGCGAGCAAGAAAAGGAAATGGGGATGAGCTTGTTAAAGGAAAAACAACTTAGTCAAGGTTCCGTGTTTATGAATTCCTCAAGCCTGACACACACACACACACACACACACGGCTCATGCATGTGTGCAGAACTTTGTGAAGGAGAGAAACGCTGTAAATCATACTAATCAACTGTGGCCTGCAGTCAAGCTACAGCAAACATGGCAGTGTCTGTTTTACATTGTGTTCACTGTGAACGTGTGTGTGTGTGTGTGTGTGTGTGTGTGTCACATGATGTCCGGCACACAACACTCACAAATCACAGCTAAGTGACACAAACCCCACCATGGTGTTTTTGTGCAGCTCTTAAGAGTCCATTATTCATTAGTTTATGTTTCTATACCTTCACGGATGATTCTAAATAAGCAAGAAACACATTTAATTAAATATATTTTCTTGTTTCTATGTATCTGTTATGTGTTAGCTCTTAGTTAAGTGGCTGACTTTTAAATAGTTTTGAAGATATGATGATAATAATAATTTAACAAATGCAGAACACAGTACTTTAACACCATAAACTTCTCCAAAATTCAATATATTCCATTACTCAAGAGTCTATAAATTACTAATGGTATTTAAAATTGAAACAAGTAGGTTGCGACTTATAGTTTTATTAATTGGTTTCAGAATTTGTTTTTCAAGATTTTGTTAATTATAAAATAAAGGCCTTTTATTGACTTATATACTGTATACATATCATATGTTTTTATAATTCTTTCATTCATATAAATACATATAACTCAAACAGATTTTGATGCAAACTGTCCATTTAAAAGTCTTCCAGAACTTTTTCGAGACGTGTTTTATCTTCTCAGGACACACAACAACAACGAAAATAAGATTGTTCTTGAGAGTCATAACCGTTGTCGATGATTCCATAAATCACACAAAGTATAATCATACTCATTCATTTGCTTAAAAAATATGTTTATCCTCTTTTTTTGTTCTACTTTCATCCTGATACATGTGCTCTTTTTTAAGCACGCACACATTCACGTACACAGCGAACAACACACACACATCAGCACTGGAACCATTTTGACATAGTCTGCAAGACATAAAAGACCTTTCTTCTTCCCCCTCCTATGTTCTTCGGGCCTAATTACATGATTAAAAATGGCCGTCTCCTTCCTGACATAATTCATCACTGTCCTTGCGTTTACCACCATGCAGGAAACACGCACGCACACATTCCCAGGGATGCTTTGAAACGGAGTACTAGTTTGTTGAAGGCACACACACACATGCTACAACTACACAATCCGGAGGAAAAAGGTGTCGATGACCTTGGGGCTATTGGTGCGTCACGTGATGTTGTTTGTCTGAAGCTAATATGCTATAAAACTCCTTGTTATGCTAAGTGTTCATTAGTTACTGAAACCAAAAAAGGACACTTTATAATATTCAATAAAGTTATTATATATTATTTAATTAAAGTTCTGCAGTTCTTGTCATATTGATTTTTATATTCAGCTCATTTGGATCATAGATCTCTTTATTTACTAACATCTGGATTCCAGATACCAGATGAGATTTGTACGCACAGTGGAAAAATATTTACGTAAAGACAAGTTTATGGTACTTAAAATAATAGGATTTTTTTTTTACTGCTGTACTGTTTTCTGCACGGTAGACTTGACATTTTTCCATTGTTGTGCGAGAGCATTTTAATGAATTGCCAGCAGCACTCTTTTGTTCAGCCATTCTGCCAACAAAGTAGAATTATTATTTTTATTATTTTTAGCATTGTTTTTATTGTTGAACAAATATATTGACGCTCTACGTCAGACCTGGGAAACTGTGGCCCTTTTGTTGTTTTCATCTGGCTCTCATTAGGTCAAAGGTCATGTAGAAACTAGTTGTTTTATTTTTTCATTTAATTATTCAATTATTTAATAGTCTCTAAATATGACTTTAGGGTTTTTGCTTTAGAACTTGTATTTTTGTGACTATTTATTGCCCTTCAAAAGTTTTACGTAAATATAGAAAAGTTCTGATTAAATATTTAAAAATATAATCATATTTAGTTTGATTTTATTACTTGATTTCAGACTTTTTACTCCTTCATTTTTTCTTGACGGCCCCTAACTGTCACTATAAAATGTGGTCCCTTTCGAAATTTGATATATGTTAACTGACCAACTGTTCATTCTGTCTCCGCTCTTATATATATAAACTCATCACGGCTTAACACTATCCCGTCAGTTCCAATAATTTTGCAACTTTTTTTAAATTAAGGAATATCTCAAAAATTAGGAATTCTTAAATCAGTGTATCATTGTGATCTTGCATTTGATTCACATTAATCAATACATACAATACATATAAATACATAACTTTACTTAAGTATTTTCCTAAATCCTCCAAAATTATGAAAATATACAGTATAAATAGATAAATCAGCTCAAAGCTGTCTTTTTATTTAAACATGTCAAATGTCAGATAAGTTATAATGTCTGTTATTTAAAAAACTAGCAATCAATTTTAAACCAAATTCGCACACACACACAAATCCACACACACACACACACACACACACACACACACACACACACACACACACACACACACACACACACACACACACACACACACACACACACACACACACACACACACACACACACAGCTCTGTTTTTGCTCCTCACTTCCCTAAAACATTTGTTCCTAATAAGAATAAGATTTCACTTGTAACTCAGACCGTCGCCCTTCCAGCTGACCTCATCCGCTCTGGAGTCTCAAACATCCCGACTAAGATGACAGCGAAACCTTATGTGTTTGTGGACACGGAGTGAAACTTTGTGTGTGTGTGTGTGTGTGACACGCGTGACTCTAAGCCTCATTAAATAAGCGTCATACATGGCTTGGTGCTGTAAACATGCTAATATTTCTTAATGGCACTCGCCCACATTGGTATGCATGTGAACTCTGGACCGCTTGCTTCTCCATCACCCCCCCGCCTCCCTCCTACAAAGACCCCCACAAGCTTCCTGCCATCCCCAGACCCCCCCCTGTCCCTCTGTTTTCCCATTAATATCAAGTGATTGAGCGTAACATTAGCAGATAAAGCGGAGAGTAAGATGACATATATGCTGTGGATGCAGGAATTAACGCCTAATATAATCACTCGGCTTTGCACAGGAGGGAAGAGCCACCTCTCATCTCTGTGGCGTTTTTTTATTTATTTTTTATTTCCAACGTTTTTTTCCGGCACCGTCAGCAGAAGCCAGAAAGAGATTCTTTTTAAATAAGCGTGTTACGCAAACACAAATAAACACACGTATCGATCAGCGATCCGACTGTTGGGCGCGAGCGGGCCGATGTTTCGCCGGGTCCGGCTGGTTATTTTCAGCGTCTTCATCAGCTTTTATTATCTTAATAAATCACCTTTGTTGTCAATCAAGCAGCAGAGAATAATTGGATATGGTTGAAGCCTGGCGTGATGGATTATAAATCATTCAAGATTAAATTAAAAGATAATGCACAAACTTAATGGTTTGTGTTTTGCAGTCTAAATTGCCTCAGAGCTGAGCTGTTTTCCGTCTTTATTGCCAGACGTTTTTTTTTCTTCTCTTGTTCCTCTTAAACACACACATTTCACACCTTTTATTGCCTGAGCTCTGCCTCCTAGATTTGGATTATTTCCTTCTCGCAAAAGTATTTTATTTTGGGGGGGATTGTGGCTGCTGTGTGAATATATCATTAGGCTTTTTGCAAACGAAAAAAAAATAAGGGTATTATTAATTCAATAAAATGAGAAATTATGGTATAATCAGATTTGATCGGATTACAATTAAATTGATTAAACAAACATGTTAAAGAAACACTCAAATTCATTTAATATTGAGACGGACAAGGACAACTGGTGATTATATTAAGAGATTTTGAACATTAAAAGCAATACTGGACTTAAAATATTTTTTTTGTATCATATCAAATACTAATCTAAATTATGAGGGAGTAAAATAAATTAAATATTCTGTAATTTATATGAAGAATATGGCAATACAATACATATCACATTACAAGGGCAACAATATGATATACATTGTGCTACTGTAGTAGCAAGGATATATTTGTAGTATTGTCGAATACTTGACTCTGGTTTTGCAGAATTTACAGACCACATGACTCTTGACTAAGTCGTAACTGCTTTCATTTATTTTGAAACTAAATATCTTCGAAAATAAGCTTTAAAAATTGCTGGAGTCGACTGTATCCTCTCATCCACAGTAATTGCCGGGCTCCTGCACTGGGCGTTACAACACCTGTCATCTAGTGGCCAGAAGTTTAATTGCAACTAGGGATGGCAAAAATGATTAAACACTGTGAATATTTGCATGTTAATAATGAATAAAACACACAATTTTTTTGTAGTATACACACGTTCTTAAAATATCAACCATAGAACAACTATTTAACAAACATTTTTTGATTTTATACCAGACAACTATAACGTTATATTTTAAACTGCAATGTGAAAAAAAAAAGTTTAATTGATTTTCACTTAAATTGATCCAACTAAGATAAACACACACTCACCCTGATGGCAGTAGGCCGCGACGCGTCCTCCAGCTCAATCTTCAGGTGCAATCGCGTGTTTTTACACAGACGCAAACAACATAAACACATCTGGAGCTGGGATTTCGAACCATCAACCCCTCCATCACGGGCCGACCCACTCCGCCGTCTCCCATGCCGTCATACATGTTCAGGCTCATCAATAACCGTGGACGTTCAAAGCATCTCTGACACGGCCATGTCATATCTCAAAGTGATTTAAAAGCATAAATCCGTCTCTGACTGACTTTTATATGCTTTCAATCTGTCGTTAGCAGATGCAGCGAAGGATGTAGAAGCATTACAGCGGTAGAGGAATACTCTGAGTGTAGCAGAAAAAGAGGGAGGGGGGGAGAGAGAAAAAAGAAGGGCAAAAAAAAAAGAGCTATATCATGTATATTACACTGTGGCCGCTGAATTTAAGTGTGTCCGTTTGCGTTGGAAGCAAGTCGGCGTTATCATAATCGCCTCCTGCCGACTTGACAGGACCTTAAAGTGATCCTGTCATTTTATTTACACCCAGACCACTGTTTGATTTACTGGGAAAAGGCGCGCTCGCACACAAACGCTCCCTCGTGCTAACTTCCCCAGCCAGCTCGCTCGAGTAGGTCGGATGACATCTTTTGATCAGAGCTGTCCAAAGAGATCAGAGCGGACTGGCAGGTAATAGATACCCATGAACCAACCCTGCCGGTACCGTGTGTGTGTGTGTGTGTGTGTCTTATATAGGCACAAATACAAAACAGATATTTGCCTTTCAACAAATCAAGGGAGTTTCTCTGGTGCATGTTTTACCAATACCACGTTGGGTACCCACTCCTGGCAACACTGGCACCGACCTGTTGCCCGGACGGAAGGAAATGAGTTGCAGACGTGTGCGTGTAAGCCTGAATAAGTATGACGGAGAGAAAGAGAGGGGGGTAAAAGGAAACGGGGTTGTAGCACAATAGTAGCGTTTTACTTCGGGAAGTGGGAACAAATGGGAAATGCTGGGGATGATGGATCTTGCTCAGCGCTGCTTGGCTAACTCCTCACAGCCTGCTGATTCCCTCTAGGTACACTCAGAGACTCACACAGACTCACACAGACTCACACAGACTCACACACGCCTCCCTCGGGGAAGAGCGTTCATGACCCGGGCTTGGCCTCTGGACTTTGAGGCGGCAAGTGCAAGCTATCTGAATAATAAAGCGGTACACAAACTCTCATATCTGTGGGATTCCAGGAGTCTGAGTAGGACCTAAGAATGGTCCAACGAAAGTTCTACATTCGTTGCCTAGTTTTTAACGCTCAAATGAGCGTCTTGTTTGACCCCTTTAAGATTATATCATGCCCAGGTTTATCACCTCAGAGGACCAGAATTGGACGCTGGAAATGGAAAGTCTGATTCACTATGTGAAGGAAATAGTGTCAGTCGTTGTCAGGGTTGTTGTCTATCCAGGAGTGAATAAACACTGTGGGAAGAACGCAAGAGATAGGTTGGTTAAGCAAGGTTAGTGGTGTTGAAGTTCAGTCGAGTCTGTTGGCAAGTGACATACTCAAGGTTGCTACTATTTGATCTATGATGTCTTGATCCAGTCGATCTCTTTAAAAAGTTCCTGGAATACATGGCTTTGTGGTGAATTTAGCCTCAATTCTAATGCTTTATATCCAAAAATATATATTTTCATTCTGTTGTACTTAAAAAATGTAGACAAATATAGTTTAAGATAACAACACGTTGAAATCTACTATATAACTATAATAAAAATAACATCCATACAGTGCTGTTGAATATCGTTACAGTATCATTGAAAAAATGTATTATGATATATTGTTGGATCAATACTTTTCAAAACTCTACAAACAAAAAAGTATATTTTTTATTTAGTTCATTCACTTAGAAAAACAGGTAACTTTCATTTTCAAACAACATGTCAGTAGCAGAAAGATAAACACAATAGTATCTAATGCACTGTGTTTGTTTGGGGAGCAGTGTGTAGTCTTGGCTGTGTAAAAATATATTTACGTCTGGTCTGTGTGTGTGTGTGTTTGCGATGCCAAAAGTCAGACGCAGCAGGGGAAACACTGACTTGATAATTAGCTGGCATTGAGTTTTTACATTTTTCCATTTTTACGTTCCAGCATGTAGGAAGACAACAAAACACACACACACTAATGCATCAGTGAGTGTGTCTTACAGTAAAACAGCAGCATGTAAATACACTGTCAGCAGCACACCAGCTGAGTGGCATGGGGAGATGATTAGCTGGGTTAACACAACTCACACACACTGCATTGACACAACATGTGTGTGTGTGTGTGTGTGTGTGTGTGTGTGTGTGTGTGTGTGTGTGTGAGAATAATCGCACTATTTCAGTATGTACCGATTCTGCTCTAGTCAAAGACAAATACAATAACTGTTGCCACTCCAAATCTAATCTCTTCTTTCCTTTGCCATCGTCTCCACTATGTGCTGTAAATGCAAATATTATCTTTAAAAAAAAACACATTTTGCATATTTCAGAAGGATCCCTGCGTTCATTACTACTTATCAGTGACAGACAGGGAAACAGATTTAAAACAGGATGAACAATTTCGCAAGAAAGAACAAATTGATTCGAATGATATATATTATTTCCTTATATATAATGAAAAAAGATAAATTAAACACATTTTTGTTGATGCTTCTATTTATAAAATTGATAAATATGTTTATATATTGATTTATACTATGACTGAATCATGTAATATTAATATAAAAGTCATTTATCCTAGTAGTTAATATATATATATTTTTTCTCTTGTTTTTGTTTTTTAAAGTAAATGTTATCTTGTTTCAATACTTTTTTCTGATAATTGTGATATTTTCTTTATAGACTATTTATATGTGTTATTAAAGGACATTTGTGTCTTAGTTAGAAGCATGAGAAACTATTTTATTACTTCCATTCAACAAAAAGAAACCAATAAACATATTAATCAGAAAAATATATTTCTGAAATAATTACCACCAGAAAATAATGACTCAGACCCAACATATATTTTTATCAAATTAATCCATAAAGGTCATATGTGACAGGTAGTAAGGTAGATTAAAGGTCATATGTGACATTGTTCACGACTATAAATGCATATGAATAACAGAAAGTATTCCAATTGAAATTCCATAATTACAATGAATTAATTTGCTTTAGTCAGCAGTTTAACATTTAGAAGCCTCTGAAAAAATGTCGAGGCAGAAACATCTTTTTATTATTTTCATCTTGTTTTTTGACTGCTCAAAACTAACGCGTCTGTATCCAATTATTCCGTGAGCTTACTAACAGTCCAGTGAGTTCTGCAGCATCTCTATTCGTCATGTGTCCGGGTCGATCAAACACTTCTTAGGAATCGATGGCCGTCCTCGCCATTCCTGTGTCTCCCGGAGCAGCCGGCCACATACCTTCATCCCTACCACACACACACACACACACACACACACACACACACACACACTCACACACACACACACCACACTAATTTGTTAGTGCATGTCAAACCACAATAATTAAGTATTATTGATCTCAGATTCAATTAACTTCATTAACATTGGTTGTACAGTCAATGGCGGGGAGAGAAAGTGAGATGGGGGAGATGTGATCTCATTAAGTGGACGCCATGAGATGTGCTATACTTGCGTCTTATTCAACAGAGCTTTTGCTGTGAAGTAACTGTTTTAAAAATTCCAGCTTTCAGACAGGAAAACTGAAGTGATGCTCTTGAACTCAAATTTTACTTCACCTCCGTCTGACACTTACTATTATTTACTCAAGGAGCGATTTTGTTCTGAAGTCAGGAAGGATTAAAAAAAACAAATCCAGCGTCGGCTGCTTGCAAAATGAGATGGAGCTTCCGTTCGCCCCCTGCTGACTATTCATCTGGTGCTCTCTCCGGCTACTAATTAAAAAGAGCACCTGCACTCTTGGTGTGTTTGGCCCGGTGTGTGAAATGTGTTTTTTTCTTTTCTATATTTATCTCAGCGTCCCGGTTCATGGTGTTAGTGAGGCTTGACCGAAGTCTGTGTCGAGTAAAACTGCAGTTCATCAAGTGTCCACTTGAGGCTGGCTGGAGCTAAGAAGGTTTACATTATAAAAGACACATTTCTCTTGGTTTAGCTATATTTGTATAATAAGGGGCGTGGTTTACATGATTGACAGGTTAGCCATATACGCTTTAAATAGATAAGATGGTTTCATCGGCCAATCATAATTCAGCACGCTTAACCTCCATCTCTTTGCTGGAGTCCGAGGAAAACCGTGTTTACTAGATGGCTCTATATAGCTCTTTAAATGTGATAAAGGTTGCTAACCCCTTAACTAAGATAATAACTGAGGCTTAGCTCAAATTGAGAGATTCAGTTTCTGCAAAGGTTTTTAAAAAATATATGTTTTTATTGCTTTTTACTACTTCTGTAGTGTGTGCATGCGTACTTATATTCATTATTGTTGATGTATTTATCTTTTTTTATTGATTATTTTGTCCATCATTATTTATTATTATTATTGTTGATATATTTATCATTACTTGATATATTATTGTGTAAACTCATTTTATGATATTTATATATGTATTTATTATTATGGTATTATTGTTTTATTTGCTAATGTTTTCGTTATTATTTTGAATTTGTGTATTGTATGTCGTAATATAATGTGAATTAATAATCCTTTTTTGTAATGATATGTAATGTAATGTAGCAAATTCATTTAAAAAACTATTTTTCTCTATTTCAAATACACATGTTTAATCATGTTTTCATCATTAAGCCAAGCTACTGGTCAGCAGCATTAACAGTTTATCTTTTAAATAAGTTGTGTATCTAAGAGATACATGTAGAATTCACAAGGATTCCTCAGCGAGCATCTGTAGGTCCGCGCCTCCCACACCGGCAGGTACACAGATGTGTGACACACACATGTTCTTATCACATAGAGACAGCTCATTTGAAAGGGGGGAGCATGTTCAAAGTGATTTAAAGTAGATTTCACATTGATGTTTGGCCTTGATGAGAGCGTCGGGCTGCTGCGTTCAGCTGTTTCCTCAGCCGGAGCATTGTTCTCTTAAACAGCTGTCGTTTTGGCTGATTCAGAACAGATGGCATGTACATGTGGGCTGCGCTGCACGCTTGCACGTATGTGCGGGTCGCTGGATGTTGCTGTGAGATGTGCAGCGGAGGAGGGGGGAGTCAATAGAGTGAAAAGATACCTCTAATAGAGAACAAACGCAATAAAAACAGAACGTCCAGAGTTGTGTTAAGAAACCTTCCCAATACATACGCATGAAAATCAGAGGATGAGTTGATGAAGCACTGTTCGATTATTTAGAGCCCAGTAGGTGGCGTACTCACAATAAAATGATTTGTTTCATTCAATTTGAAGATTGTAAAGCCGAGAGTTCAATTTAGTCGCTGCTGAAGCTTCATGAAGCATCATCAACCCATTTCTAATAAAAGGTAAACCTCAAATTTGGCCATAGTTTGTAGGGGTTTGAGAAAAAATGGATACAGTTGAATGACCCTTTTTTTTCACGATACCAGATTGATATTCAATAGGATGTTTTTTTCCAAATAAATCAAATTGTATAGGGTTTCTAAAATAAAATCATTGTATTTTTATTAACAAATAACATGCAAAAATACATGTCTTTTGTTCATTTTTATGTTGCAATTGAACTTTGGGTCGCTAAATGGAAGCAGTTATTATGTCCTCCGCAGCTAGAGGAATGATGAAATCCTACGAGATCAGGACATTGACTGAGGACGAGAGGATACAGTTGACTTCAGCAGCCTTGAGAGCTGCTATTTGAACATATTGTCCCTGTACTCTGATATGTATCGTATCGCCAGATTCTTGCCAACACATCTAAAAACCCCAATAGGTTGTCAGATCATTTCTCAATGTTATAGTAGCAGAACTTGACCGTATAAATGTTATTATACGATGGCCATTAATTAGTTACGGTGTGTGTAAAAACATAAATTGGAAAAGGTTGCTCACAACAAACCTCGCAAATTGTGTTGCAACCAAAGAAAGGTACGAGAGGTGGAAATGTGTTGTTTAGCCAAGCAATTCAGGATGAAAGTGCTCTAGGGCGACGCAAGAAAAACATCATATGATGCAACATAAATGTATGGAACATAGTTAACTTTTTTTCTTATCTGCTATTAAAGCTTTCATGAAAAGACATCCCATTTAAGATTGTTTCATGTGATTTTTGCTCGTATGAACGTCGAGTGAATGTACGCCAAAGAAGCTCCTGAGAATGCCTGAAGGCAAAGATATGTTCAACCGCAGCAGTTACTGTATAACTATGTGTGTGTGTGTGTTTGTTCGTGTGATGGGTTGTGGGATATCAGT